>NW_020874395.1:21988612-22217370 GCF_003935025.1 Abrus precatorius
AAAGAAAATACAAATCCACGGTTTTGGCGCACCTGCACGAAAAGCTCGAGGTCTTTGCCAATGTGAACGAGATCTAGATTCTGGTCGAAACGGAAAACGTGAACGCGGCTGCCGGAGCTTCCGGCGTCGAAGATGACGGCGAAGGAGGTGGAAGATTTGTGATCGGGGGACACCTTGCGGTGCGTGAGGGCGTAGTCTTCGATGGACTCGTTGGAAGAGGAGGAAGGCATAACGTAGAGTAAAAGTGTGACGAGGAGGAGAGGGACCGCCACCATCAAGAACGCTCCCCGGAGCTGGTAGATCTTGTCAGTAAACGACTCCGGCGGCGGCTGGCGGCCGGGGCGTTTCAGCATTTTGGTGGATTCGAGTTCCAGCTCGGCGGTGCCTTGGTCTTCGAGGAGTTCGGCGGTGAAAGGCGATCGGAAGCAGATCTCGGCGGCGGCGGCGGCGAAGGGAGAGGGACGTTCAACTGCTTCTTGGACAGTTGAAGTGTTTATTGGGGAACGTGAATTGGATTGAAGAAACGACGGCGTTTTGGGACGAATGACGGTGAGAATGACGGTGAAAATGACGTTAGTGACAGTTGATTGAGTAAGGAATGAGTTTGTGGGGTTATTTTATTCTCTCAATCTGTGGGCAGTGCCGGAGTGGTACTGTGTTAGTGTTGCGTGTGTTTTGTACGCGCCTGACCGGGGTTTACGCGGAAATGGTTATACTATTACAATAATGCACTTTAAACATCCTGCTTTCGTGTTTATATCCAACATAGTATAATAACATTTCTTAAATACAAGTTTGCATATTATTTATTCCACACGTTCTCTAAACTTATTAACCAAACTTAAAAAAAAATCAGAAGAACATTGTGTAAGTCTCCGATCTCTCTTCTCTTCTTCTTTTTTCTCCTCCTCCTCTCCTGCGGCCTATTCTTAAGTATTTGAGTGTTGTTTCTCTTTTGAGCGTGATACTGTGTCACTTTATCTCTTTTACTTCTCCTCTCACGCATTCTCTGCGGTTTCTTCTTCTTCTTTTCTTTTTCTTCTTCTTCTTCTTTTTCGTCCTCCTCCTTTCCTACAGCCTGGGTATTTGGGTGTTGTCTCTCATTTGAGCGTAATATTGTATCACTTCGTCTCTCCCACTTGTTCTCTGTGGGTTCTTCTTCTTCTAAAACAAATCCAAAAAACAAATATTTGAAGAGCGAAGATACGTTGTTACTGTCCTTCTACAACCAAAAAAAAAACATCAATATCATACCAGAATTGACTATTTTCTTCTTTCATCCTACAAAAATAATCCACCAATGCTTTTGAATCTCCTTCCTTGGCAATCAAACGTCTTTCTTTGTTAATGTAGTTTCTCACATCCTTTTCTACAAATTTCAAATTATCATGTCCACCAACATCATGAACAAGAGTTTGAAAAATCTTGTTTATCCTCACCCCTACCTCACTGTGTAAATTAAGAGTTCTTCTCACATGCATGCTAATATTCTTTTTTTTTTTTTAAACATTCTAGCCTTTGAAGGACTCAATCCATAAGAATGTTGTAGAACAACTATTTTTATAGACCATTTTTTGAATCCCCCTTTCTTTATTGTGATCTTTGCTTCACATTTGGCAGCTATTCTGGGAAGTGTCTTCAAAGTTGTTGGTACCTTTGAAGAGCTCTTTCCTTCTCGTATGCATGCAAGTATCAAATAATTCAACTCTCCATCAAGGCCTTTTTTTGAATTTTTAATCTTCCATCCAAAACCCACTTTAGTTGAATAGTTCTTGTAAATACTTTAATAGCTTCAACATCATCAAACTCCATTCCAACACTTAGCTCAACTATGTCAGAGTTATCTGTTACTTTTACAACTGTTGTTGCACTGAAAGTAAACTGACTAGCAAGTGTACTAGTGTTGTTGTAGCAAGTTATAAAAAATCTTAGAATCAAATTGAGTTCCAAGTATCGTCCTCAGGGAATAAAGTTCTCAATTACCACATCACAAGATCACAATTAGTTGAGCTTTACAAATTTTAGATGGATTTGGTATGAATGTATCAAAAATGAAATTAGAAAGTAAAACAGAACAGTTAGTACAAAAGTGTATAGTAAACAGATGTAGAAAGAGTAGTTAGGAAATTGTTTCACCAAAACTTCAACATTGAATCAATAAAGTTCTGAACTTTCAAGCATTTAGATAGAATGACAATCAGTTTCACTTTATATTAATCAAAGGACAATCCCTTGCCTCAATGAATCTAGCATCTAATCAAATCAGTCTAATCCCTTAAATCTAATCCAATCAAATGTTGCATTAAGTTTGAGAAACCAAAAGATTGCAAGATTAAGATATCTTATCCCTAAGAAACCAATAACCTTGGCAATTAATTTAGATCTGAGAAACAAATTCAATTCCCATTGATAAGAGTTCCTCTATGATTAGTTGATCAAATTTCCATTCAAACACTACTTTAACAGCAGAATCAATCACTCAATCCAATCCAAAACTCAAAGTTCAGATCCAAGATCAATTCAACATTTCCATTTCAGATTCACAGTTCCTAACCATAAAGAGTTTAAGCAAACATTACAAAAAGAGAAGAGAAGAGAAGAGGAGAGGAGAAGAGAATGAACAAAGAAGAAACATTTTCAAGCCAATCTCCAATTTGATTCCTCAAGAAATGAAGCTTGGTGTTCGTCCTCAATCTCTCTGTCTGACTCTCTCAACAACAAAAACAAATGAAAAATGAACAAAAACTACTAAATTCCTGAGCTAATTTCCTTTTATAGAATTCCCACTCTGCTGGCGTGATCACTTTTGCCAGCAATAGTAATCACGCTGAGGCTAATTCTTCATTTCCACTTGCGCGTGTTCACTTTTGCTGGTGATAGTAGCCATGCGCACTTCAAAGTGTTCACTTTTGTTGAAAATTGTAGCCACGTAGAAGCTTCCCTTACTGATGTCATGCGCATGTTCACTTCTGCTAGAAATAGTGAACACGCAGAAGCTACCTTCTTGCGCGTGTTCACTTTTGTAGATAATAGTGAACACGGGCAACTACTCTTCTTGGAGGACTCTCTAGAATGCTCACTTTTTCCAGAAAAAGTGATTACGCAGAAGCTCTTCTTATTGCAACCTCTCTGGAACGATCACTTTTGCCAGCAAAAGTGATTACGCATAAGCTCTTCTTCATTTTATGGTTCTGGAGTGATCACTTTCACTAGCGAAAGTAATCACTCAGAGGCTGTTCTTCAATTATCAACTTCTTTCCTCCAATTTTTGCTACTTTTCTTATATTTTTCCTTTGATCATCCAATCCTCATGAACTTAGCTCAGAATTCCCTACAAAAGCATACTTGAAATGTCACTTTTTACATAGAAAATCAATGAATTTTAAAATAACTATGTTTAAAAGTGACATGCAACATTTTATTATTTTTTTAAGGGTTTTCTACTATTTCTAGCATGTTTTCTTTATTAATTGCACTAAAAACTATTGTAAAATACTAGTAAAATATGGATTCATCACTACCCCAAGCTTGAATTTTTGCTTGTCCTTAAGCAAATTAGAACATATCAATGGTGTAAATTCTTATTAATTGGAATCCAAAAACTTTTTATTTTTTTCAAAAAAATTCAGATTAAAAACCTATTTTACTTCAATGCATTCTAATTGTTTTCTCACTAAGTCATTCACCAATTCTTCATCATGATAGTCACACTTGACTTATCTGTTTGTTGCATAATCTCATTCATTTCAATCAAGCAAATCATTAAAGCTACATGCAAACAGAGTTGAGAAATATTATCACAGCTCTCAGAAAGTGTTTCTCTAACTCAATCAGTGTTTAAGCTTGTGTTTGCTCTCAGCATCACCAAATTCATCAAACTCTGCCATAAGCTTGCCTATATTCTCTACCTCCTTTGCAAATTTTCAATTAATCACATATCAAGAGGACTTTTTAGGTAATAATAAGGCTCAGGGACAGCTATGATTTCAATGAATTCAGGATATCAATGAAGCTAATTTCAAACAGAAAAAGATGCAAATTGAGTAGAGAAGCTTTTAAACTTAGTAAGGGCTGCATCAACTGTTTCTATTCTTAATCAACTTTCAATCATAGTTTAAATTTTTACAGAATTATCTACCAATTTCCTTTTCCTTTTTAATTTGCTTATTTCTTTTTATTTCTTTTTCATTTTTCTATTTTTACTTGCAGCTTTTTACTTCTTTTTCATATTTTCTCTGCATGACTTTTTCTAACTTTCTTAATTCATTTCAATCCTTTTCTCAATCCTTTTCTACCCCAAACTTAGAACATTACTTGTCCTCAAGTAATGCATTAGAAACATGATGTTACCCCAAACTTAGTTTTAAAACTTATCTTTGATTCAACTCAATTTGCCTCTTTTCTATTTGAATAGGTAAAATGGTTTTTCTAGAAAAGCTTGTATTGAGGTTAATCAAAGAAAGGTTATCAGCTCAAAGGGGCTAACTAGGACATTCAAGAATGATAGACAGTCTATTTGGCTCACTTGGTAAATCTGAATAATGGCCTCCATCCTTTATGTGATTAGTGCAAACAGCATATTCAGTTAAGAAACAAAGCAAGTTCTAGAGAGTGAATCAGAATTTGAGATCAGTCACTCATCAATGAATGAAAAGGCTCAAGTCTCACCAAGGAAGTAAATGGATAATATTCATTAATTCAGTTCACTATTTACTTCAAGAATTTGCATGAATAAAATGGCAAGACTGCTTTATTTTTTAAAAATACAAGTATGACAATCATGTTAAGAATGGGAAAAACAACTTATGTAATTCAACAATCAGAATTTCAATCAAGTGAAAATCAAGTTTATTTATCAAGAAAACAAAATCTAATGCAGTTTAATATTTTTCTAACTTGTGAATATTTTATGCAAAATGTAAGTTGTACACATGAAAATAGAGGTACAAAATTAAACCCCCATTTCATGGTAGCTGTGCATATTTCAATCATTCCATGCGCTCCTTGTTCAGAGTTTGAGAGCATGGTCTGCACAAAAACATCACAAGTTGTTTATCAATTATCAGATAAAAATTCAATAAAATTCAAAGCTAGTAGATATTTAAAACAGAATTGTTCATAACCAAAATAAAACTAAAATGTAATTACAACACTCAAAAGTCTGAAATTCTAATTACAATCTTTTTACAAAAATTAAACTAATGACAGAAATTTAAATTCCTAATCTACTCTTCATCTTCATCCTCATCCTCACCTTCCAAATCATCATCTTCTTCATCATCTTCTTCCTCTTCTGCAGCAGCTACTGGTGGAGGAAAATGAGTTCTATAGATGGGGAGGTCTTTGAAGACAGTTGACCTCAGGCATTGGGCATTCTCTACTTGATCTGGAGTGTGGTACAATTCTTCTTTGGTCATGCCCATCTTTTGACCAATGTTCATGAGAACACCTTCCAGAAGCATGATGCCAGCCTTTAGACTGTTGTGCAACTCATTCTGCCTCTCAGCTAAGGAGTTTTGTCTTTCAGTCATGAAGGTTATCTTCTCCTTCATTGTGGTTGGATTCTCTCTTTTATACTGGGAGGGAATTGGTGCTACTGATGTGTAAGAGACAGTAGCATAAATCTCCTTCACCATAGCTATTGTAATTGGAGGTGCAGCTTTAATTTTGATTTGATAATCTCCAATTTCAATACTTGCATCCTCACAAAGAACTGTTATTAACGAAGGGAAAGCTAAAGAATCTTTGTTCCTCTTAAGGATGTCCAGAATGCATCCACTAATCACTTCTCCTACATCTATATAAAAATCATTAACTATAACATATAGGAGTTCAACTCTCTTCACTGCTAAAGTGGAGCTATTCCTAACAGGCATGAATGAACTCAAAATAAATGTGCTCCACACTTTTGCAAAGGGCAAAAGGTTCTTGGTTGTGATGCATTTGGGCTTTTCTGATAGATTCAGCTCCCAAGTAGTCCCTGGTTTCCCAATCCTCTCAAGGACTTGAACATAGTCCTTATCTTCAGCATCCCTGAACGCTTTAAAGTCTTGTTGTCTAGGTTGTTTTTGAGTCTTAATGTTAAGGACTCTATTGATGTTAGCAGCAAAAAAATCAACTGTTGTCCCCTTGACCATTGAATGGTATTTAGGCAGCTGATCTCCCTTAAATCTCATGGCGTTGGCATAAAATTCCTGTGTAATGTCTCTCCAGCCAATGCCAGCCATCATGCAGAAGGATTCCCATTCTCTTTTCTGAATTTCCTCCTTGTATTATGGATAATGGTCTTCAGCTATCTCAATTGCTCTATCTTGGACAATCTTTCTTCTCAAGATATTAGCTCTGAAATAATTCTCATGAGCTATGCTCCTGAACCTTGGATCATGTTGAGGGTTTGGCCTTGATGAAGAGGCTCCTGCTAATCTTCCTCTCTTTGTTCTAGGAGTACCTCTAGAAGAGCCAACTGGAGTGTTGTCTGATGTCCTTACCATTTGTTTTTTTAAATTTCCTACATAAAAGAATATTTCAATACCCTGAAAGACATGAATGTAATGCAATAAATATTCTACAGGACATTTTCAATTTCATAACTGATCTCAGAATATCAACATATGAACAATGCAAAACATAAAAAATATCATAACAATGTAGAATATGGTTCCTTGAGGCATTTAAACTCAGATATTCATGATTTTGAATGCAAAATGCTAGAGTTCAAGAGTTACATTTATGCAGAACTTTCTTCCTAACTATTTTTCACTTTAAGTCCTAAGGTTAACTCATGCAATTTGTCAACGTAGGTCTTTTTCCATCTAAAAATCTATCAATTGAATTGAGAATTACTTTACATTGCCTTGTAATTGCATATTCAGATTAGTTATTGACAAGAAAGTTTCTATTTTTCCATTACTCAGTGTTTTCCACAATTCTGCAAAATGAAGAACCCTAATTTCTAAATCAGAGAAGTAAAATACTGACCTGGATTTGGAGAAATGTGCAGAATGAACTTCAGTTGAGTGCTTAGAAACAAATTTCGTTCAGCAAAAGGTCAGAAAGATCAAGAATTTGAGAAATGAGATGAAGAAATGAAGATTTGAGATTCTAAAAATGGCTCTGCGTGGTTCCTTTTATGCATTTTAATGGACACGCTTACTGCATGTGGCCACTTTTTTCAGAAAAAATGGAAGTTGTAGAGATGATGTTGTGTGTGTGTTCACTATTGCTAGCAAAAGTGAACACTTTGAGGGTAAATAGCATGCGCGTGTTCACTATTGCTAGAAATAGTGAACGTTACAGAGGGCTTTGCATTGAGTAATTTGAAATGAGCTACGCGTGTTCACGTTTTCTGGAAAAAGTAATCACGCACATGTAGTATCCTTCTGCGTGATTACTATTCTTAGAAAAAGTGGTAACGCGCATCAACCTTAACTTGTAACTACACATTACTCATGCGTGTGATCACTATTATTAGAAAAAGTAACTACGCGCATCACATTACCTCTATTTAAGCCTGGGCGTAGTTACTTTCACTAGGAAAAGTGATTGTTCCAGAGAAGGGTGTCTTCCAAAGGTTTCTGCGTGTTCACTTTCATCAGCAAAAGTGATTGTTCCAGAGAAGGGTGTTGTTCCCTTCTCCTCTGCGTGATCACTTTCATCAGCAAAAGTGATTGTTCAGAATGAAACCCTGTAATTGAAGCTCTGCGTGATCACTTTTCTGCAAAATAATGACTCCTTTTGTTATTCAAAGCTCCTTAGAAACTTAATTGCCTCATGCATTCAATTTCAATCATCTCATTTATGCATCCACAACATGAGCCTTCATTGAATCAACACATTATTCCTAAAACACATATAAAACAGAATCTAAAATCAGAAAATTGCAGAAATTAAAATAAAGAATTAACAAAAGTTTAAGTAAATTACAAATAGAGTAAAAATGGTTCAGAAATGTAAGTTGTCTCTCACAAAGCGCTCTTTTAACGTCACTAGCTTGACGTTAAATGTTCCTCACTGCTGAGAAACCAAGTTAATGCAAAAAGTGTTCCTATTGAATTCTCCTCTATTGTAAATCTTCAGTCTTTGGCCATTGACTTTAAACTTTCTCCCTTCTCTCTGATCTTCAAGTAACACAGCACCAAAGGGAGATACTTCCTTTACCATAAAAGGTCCTAACCATCTAGACTTGAGTTTTCCAGGGAACAACTTCAATCTAGCGTTGAATAGTAGAACTAGCTGCTCTGGTCTGAATTCTCTCTGCAGGATGAATCTGTCATGTATTCTTTTAGTCCTTTCTTTATACAGTTTTGCATTTTCATATGCAATTTGTCAGAATTCCTCTAGTTCATGTAGCTGTAACACTCTCTTTTCTCCAGCCTTGGTTGAATCAAAATTCAGCCATTTAGTAGCCCAATATACTCTATGTTCAAGTTCCACAGGAAGATGACATGATTTCCCAAACACTAATTGATATGGTGACATACCAATTGGTGTTTGAGTGCAGTTCTGTATGCCCATAATGTATCATCAAGCTTCCTTGACCAATCTTTTCTTGAGTTATTGACTACTTCTCTAAGAATCTTTTGGCAAAGACCTCGAGCTTTTCGTGCAGGTGCGCCAAAACCGTGGATTTGTATTTTCTTTCCTTCATAAGAATTTACATTTGTTCTAATAATCTCTCTTCTACGAGTTCATTTTTTTCATAAGCCTCTTCTATTAGTTTTTACGAGTTTTTGCATGACGGCTAATTAAAAAAGTCACATAAAGAAATCTATTCCAGTCTAAACTCACAATATTTAATTTATTGAATTAATAATTTATTCGTGATTAATCTATTAATCTTCAGTAGTTAAGTAGACTTTTGGTTATGCAAGCTTGATCTTTTATTTGTGAATAGTGATGGGGTGATATGCAGAAATATGCAGAAGTTTGTGTTTTGTTTTTCTCTATTATTTTATGTCATTTGTATGTCTGTGTAGGAATTCAATGATGTGTTCGATGGAGTTAGCGAAAATTTCAATATCAAACTAATGTTTTTACTGTTATTATTTTCAAAATATTGATTATGATTCTCATTATGGTGTTGCAGATTAAACCTGGTTTGAGTGCTTATGCACAGAATCCACGACAGGCAGCGGAATCTCTGATTTCTCTTTTGGATAAAGCGGAAAGTGTTGTTCCTCGAGAGTTTCGCCCCAGAACACCCGTTAGAGTTGGGGTCTGTATTATTTTTATTTATTAAAAAATGTTAACATCAATATTTAGAGTTGATTCTGTGTAACTAAAGTGAATTCCAAAGTCTAAAATGGTTATATATTTTATACATTTTAGTATCCAAATTATTTGTATGATATACTGCAGGCAACTGCGGGTTTGAGGGCTTTGGAAGGGGATGCATCTGACAGGATCTTGCAAGCGGTAAATGATGCTTGCTGCATGTTGTCTCATGTTGAATGCTTTTAGCATATAGAAGCATCCTCAACATTTTAAACTTATGTTGCTTCCACGAATTGTTCATATAAGGTCCGGGATTTGCTTAAGCAAAGAAGCACTCTTAAATCTGAAGCTGATGCGGTGACTGTGCTGGATGGAACCCAAGAAGGTGCTTTTCAATGGGTATGCTTTATGAACTTATTAGTAATTAGTGATTATTAGTATTTGGTTTTAACTTTTGAATGCATTTAGACTAGAGGAGAATTGACAAACTTCTATTAACAATCAATTAGTGGTTACAATGCATTTGCTCTAAAGAGCACTTTATTCTCTGTATGCAGCATCAGTTTTGATATGTATTCATTAACTTATATGAAAATGAACATTTTACTGCCAAAAAAAAAAAAACTAGTTTTAATTAATATTGTATTTTATTTTCATTCTTCTTTCCTACTTAGAATTCTAATAACATGCCAAAATATAAACAAAGGCATAAGATAGGGATAATCTGAACTTTGAAGAACTACATAACTCCTGGTCTTGACTTCTTGTTCTCTCATTGGTGAGCAAAACTGAACTTCACTTATAAATCGTCCACAATAGGGAAAAGGACAAGATATTTTTGAATCTCATGGCCATTGCTTCCTAAAGCAGTCAGCACTTCCGAATCTGCTACTGCTGTGTGTTTGAATGGTTATTTTTGAATCTAAATAATACTCAAGTCTTACCAATGTAAAACATTTCACTAATTGTTCCTCCAGAAAAGTTTCCTGTTCTAAACCTACCTGGATATGCTACATGAGTCAATATGGCTATTTTGTAATCTAAATAATACTCAAGTCTTAATCAATACAGTTATTTTTTTTTTTTCACTAAGGCATTAACCACCGAAGCCCTTTTCTACTAGGTGGAGTATGCTTTGTATTATGCTTCAAATATGCTATTTGAATATGAATCCTCTGCATCAGTTTTGCTTAATACATTTGTCAATCTTATCTTTTCTAGTATGATCAATGCAACATTCTGATAGGTTCAAAAGTGTATATAGCAGGAGAAAAAAGGAAAATAGTTGAAGAATCATAAGTTGGAACTAACTAATTCAGTTAGTTAGAACAACTAGCCCTTTTAGCAATATAAATAAGAGCTCAGGGGTAGTTAGGGACTAGAGTTTTTTTGGAATAGGACTAGGTTGTTTGGAGAGTGAGGTTTCTCAAATTACCTCAGGGCAATACAATTGTGTAAATCTTCCTATTCCTAATCTGGACCACATTGGTGTAGCATTGGGAATTAGGGTTCTGCAATGAAGAGGCATTCTTTGATATTGAGTTTGATAATCGATTCCATTTCATTCTCAGCTTTGCAGCACTTATGTTTTTGTTGGCTTGCATAGGCCAACTCTTAATACTGTTAAGCAATGAAGGCCAACATTTAATACTAGAGGAATGCTAGCAATATACTCTCTAACACACTCTCTCTAACATTTTCTTCACTATTAATTAAAATTTATTTAAAACTAAAGAGTATGAGAGAGAAGCATTAATTTAGGAGTGAGAAAGAGTGAGATCCACATAACTTTTGTAGTTTTCAATAAATTTTAGTCAATAGTGAAATGTGTGTTAGAGAGAGTATGTTAAAGAGTGTGTTGCTAGCATTACTCTTAATACTATTAAGCAACATTGGTCTTGTGGCAGTGGTAAAAGGCTTAAATTTGGTTTTAGTTCTCCAAAAATTCAAGATTTCCCATTTGATATCTCATTTTTAATTTTTCTTTTTCAAAAAGTCTCCCAAAAGTTGTTTTTCTTTTCCATGTGGTTCTTCTGTTAGTAATTTGTTACTTTTCTCCATTATTTACCTATGTTCGTCCAACTTGACTAATAATATGATAAAATTGACGTGGATGATGGTGTGGTATCTATACTTTTATTTCATTCATATTTTCGAATCTCAATTTTAAAAGTCCTAACTTTATAACCTAAAATTTCATTGAAAATACAAAAGATGTGATGTTATTAATGACATCTCATTAATGTCATGTCTCAATTAAATTAATGAGCCAACTCAAATGTTAAGTAAACAAATAACAAAACAAGTTAATAAATTATAGAAGGATTAGATGGAAATGAAAAACAATTTTTGAGGGGCTAATTGAATGAAAGTTAAAAAGGAAGGATCAAATGGGAAAATTGGGATATTTTGGAGAACCAAAACCTTATTTAAGCCATGATAAAATTTTGATGACGTGATATTGTCATAGTAGTCAATAGTGGCTGCTATTGCGGAGGTGAGGAGCGGCAGGGTGCTG
The DNA here is from genome assembly GCF_003935025.1 of Abrus precatorius. Classification (NCBI taxonomy): domain Eukaryota; kingdom Viridiplantae; phylum Streptophyta; class Magnoliopsida; order Fabales; family Fabaceae; genus Abrus; species Abrus precatorius. Next base: position 22,000,344 of record NW_020874395.1, read on the forward strand.
CTATCACACTGGCGTTGCGTCACATTCCATTGAAGCGGTTGTCGCACTGCGAATCGTGGCAAAAAATAGAGAAAATCGCAGCCATCACGGCCACTATTTCATTTCATTGAAGCGGTTTTCGCACTGCAAATTGTGGCAAAAAATAGAGAAAATTGCAGCCATCGCAGCCACTATTTTATCCTAGGTCAAATCCCTAGTTTATCTTCCCTTTTTGAACGTTAGACAACCTTTAATGAGGGCAATCTTAGAATTTCGCTCCCTTTTTACATTTTGATATCTTCTTCTTCCTTGTTGAGCTAGCCTTAGCTCTCTTAGTTCTCCTCTAGTTTAACTTCGTTCTCTACGCATCCTCTTGTTTCTAGTGTCCATCTCCAGCGAAGCTTCCAACATGACCCAAATGTTTTCTGGTTGTCTTCTTCATCTCCGGTCATCATCTTTGACTCCAGCAAAGCTTCCAACTTGACCCAGACATTTTTTTATCATCTTTATCTCCGGTGAAAGTTCCGACAAACCTAAACCATTCTCTGTTTTCTATTTTCCTTCTCTGTTTTTTATTTTCTTTCTTTGTTTTCTATTTTATATATGTGTACTTTATTTACATTAGATATATTTAAAACTTTAGAATAGCAGTCATCTTGCTGCTATCTGCTATCCCGTTATAACGTTTTTGGGGTCAACTGCACCACATCGCTTTTGGGATTGACTACTATGGGTATTGTACAATCTCTTATTTATACTTCACCTAATGGAATAAGATTTGGTTGTTGTTGTTGTTGTTGTTATTGTAGTATTGTATAATTTCCAATACTCACCTCCAAAGTTTGCAATAGTGCATGTTGAGCTCCTCCTTAGGATAAAACTAAATTGGTTCTATCTACTTAGTCTTTTGACTTAAGCTCTAAATGTATGAACAATTATATTAGAAATGGATTGAGCTTAATGCACTTCCAAAAGCTAGTTTAAGGGGAGACAATTACACTAGTCTTATAAGGAATATTATGGTCGTATTCCTAACCGACATAGGACTTCTTAACGTATTATACTCATATTTAGTTTCATTGTATAGCTCATATTTAGTTTCACAATTACGTATTTTTCCCTTGTTCTATTAGATATGAATAAAAGTGCTTCTTTTCTATCAACTGGAATTTTCATAGATCTCATTATCTTGTGAAATAGGTTGGTGAGCCAAGTTATTCCTTTCTCTCCAAGGCACTTCCATACTTAGAAAAGTATATTATCTGGTTCAACCACTTTTCCATTGCTGATCCTCTTCAGTGCTTCCTTTACCACAAAGTCCTAAATTCTACAATAGAAGCCTCCTTTCTAGAGTTTGAAATGCATGAGTTCATTACAGTTGGATGCCCTTCATTCAATAACTTTTGAACATAAACCTTCCATTGTTCCTTGATACCAAGACGTCACCTGCCCATCCTTAGTGCATTTTTACATGATCTAACTATCTTGACTTCCTTTTTCCACCTTTAGCAAATCTATTAATATACCTTTTACTGTTTTGGTATAATGCCTCATTCTCACTATGTTAGCCAAAAGCATAAATTTCTGTTAGTTGGTATTGAATTTTTAGGGGAAAAAAAAAAAAAGAGGATGGTTTTGAATGTCCTTATTTATACGAAGCTGATAATGTTAACAAAAAACTTTGATTTTTGTCTGGTACTCTGGTTTACACTATCTGCATAGTATAAATGCGAAAATAAAATAAAATTAGACATTTAATAAAATTTGGAAAAATTGTCTGAATAGAGAAATAATATTGGGATAATAAAAATATTTTTTTACAATTTTATGGGTTATATTTCTATTTTCTGCATAATTAACCAGTTGTACATGCTGTAAAAAATTACTGAATTATTGAGTTTTTGAGTATAGCTTAATTGAGCCTTAAAAATATTTCTCTAATTGAATCCAGTAACATTTTTTAAAAATATTTCCAATTAGATGAGGAAAAAAATGTTTAAAGAGAAACAGTATTAAAATAATTATTTTATCTTAAAAGAATCCTCAGCCACACATTTCTTTATAAAAGCATTAAGCCTTTTCTTCTTCTCCTCTAAGTGTGGTAGCCAAACATCCTTCATCCTTGCACCTCTTTCATTTCTTTCAATTTCTTTTGCCCAAAAAGAAAATCACCTATGTTCTTGAAGTTCTTGACATTGGAAGTTTAAATCTTCTTCCTTTTGATGAGTTTTCTTCTATACATGGAGATTTTTCTTCTATCTTTTTTGTTGATGGTTGAACCTTGAACTTCTTTCATTCCTCATGTGGTGTTTTTGAAATTTTGCTTAGAATCAATGATAAATTCTTAATTTCTTCAAGCGTTGTGTTAGAAACTTCAATCTACTGAGTTTTTCTTCTTTACATGGGAATTTTTCTTCTATCTTTTTGTCGATGGTTGAACCTTCAACTTCTTTCATTCCTCATAGTGTTTTTGAAATTTTGCTTAGAATAAATGATAAATTCTTAATTTCTTCAAGTCTGTGTGTTAGAAACTTCAATCTACTGAGTTTTTCTCATTTAAGTATTTATTTCCTTTTTTCCTTGGCTCTAAAAATTTCCTGCAGCCCCTATTGATATGTGTTTATTTCCTTTTTCTTGGATTTAAGTTCCTTTAGTTGTTTTCATAGATATTTGTAAAGTGTTTATGTTGTATTTGTTAGGTTTTAGTCAAGAACCAAAGAAAACATTTGGAATCCCACTCCACCCCAAGAACAGCCAGGATTTTGAAGTGGTAAAGGGGAGATGTGTTTTCATAGATGGGAAAGTGTCACCTAAATGAGAATGTCCCTAACTCATTGGAATGTGAATTTTAATTTGTTTTGTATGAAATTTGGTGAAATTAATTGTTTAGATTTTGAAATTTAATTTGTGTTTGGTATGCTTGACTTTAAATTGGAACGTTGGATTGGTGATAATTGATTATGATTGCGTGACTATGAAGATTTTTGAAATTAATTGATATTGAAGTGATTTTTGTCAAAAAATGTTTTATATTATGTGTCTTCAAAATTTTAGTGTTTGAATTCTTGCCATAAAGAAAATGAATTTTTGTAACATGTGGCCTTGAATTTTAAAAGTTTTTACATATTGAATTTTCTTCTTCTCAAAAGTATTTGATAAAGTTATTTAAAAAGAATGAAAAGAATTTTGTTTTTGACTAAAGGTATATTTTTGGATTTTTTTAATAAGTTGAATGTTGATTTGGATGGCTGGTGTACTAATAATTATAACGAGACTGGTTAATGGAAACTATTTCTTATTTTCAGGTCTTAAATTAGAAAAAGTCCAAATTACAGTAGAAATTATGTCGAATTTTTGATAGAAATTTCAATAGATTAATAAAGCAAGTGGATAATTAAAGTTGTATTATTGAATTGTGTATCATTTACATAATATTTATTGGATAAGTATGATTACGAAAAATACTTTGCTTATAACATTGAAAAATGGTAAGGGGAGACTTATTATATTGCAACCAACATCATGGATGGGTTGTGTTTTTGGATCCTTGACTATAAATGGATTGAGCGTTGGGGTTTTTAATGGCCTGAGGTCGCTCCATTTTAGTTGAAATTCACACAATTGATCTCGTTCAACCCAAATAGACCTTAGACATTATCTTAATCAATAATTTCGTTTACATCTCTGTAGTGCTTGGAATGTGTGTTTGTGTGTGGGGAGGGAGGGGGTTGTAGTTGACGCTTGCAGAGATGACTGTTTCATCATTTCACTTACACTACACAAGATTTAATTGCGATGGTTATAGATTATGATTGTATTGTTAAAATGGTAATCTTTACAAAAACTATCACTTTTTTTGTTATTGAGGAGTGAAATAGAACATTTCCGAAGCTCATGGTCATTTCTAAAGCAAATGGGACATTTTTGGAGCTTATGGTCATTTTTGAAGTGCATGGTCTCGATCCATTCCTAAATTAACAAAAAAGTGACAACTCCTAAAAAGGTTGTCTTGTTAGTAGCACGATCATATAACCAATGACCATTGGGATTAAATCTTGTGGTGTAATGCAGGTAAAATGGTGGATGAGTCATTTCTACAAGCATCAACTGCAGAACATATAACACCTTCTTGCTCTTATTCCTGTCTGCGAGCTCTTGTTCAATGTAAATTCAATAGTTACTAAGGAATTACATTGGGAGGAACAATGATTGTTTCACATATATTAATGATGTCATAGAATGTATGTTTTTTAATTGAATTTATTTTTAAGGTAATTCTGCTTGTTTTGGATCTGTTCTACCCTCTGCTGAAAAATCCTACACACTGATAGTTAGAAACTGTCAATATCCGCCTAAATGTCATCTACTAAAATGTCTACCCTAGAAAAGTACATCTCCCCTAGAAGCATTACTCGTTGTCTAAGAGGGATCTTCCTCATCTTCCATCTCATAATCCTCTTCAGGATCTTCTTTGGGGGCTTCCTCCAACCAGTTGGCAGAGGGACGTGGAGTGCAGAGGTACAATAAGCTTTGCGGTGGCAATCCCCCCAACTGAGGTGAGCCTCCTCAAACGACTAACTTCATTAACAACAGTAATAGTAGAAAAAGGAGGAACAAGAGGGTGGTATTGGCACATCGAGGCCTCCACCACAAATATATCCTTCAAAACTAGCTCAGGCTCTAGAGTGGGCTCTAGCAGAGGAGGCATGACACTGGCAAGTGCCGAAATAGGTGTAACAGAAGGAGACATCCTTGCAATATATTCCTCTATTCATGGAAGTGAAGGTGCGATCCTCTTAGATAGGATGGTGGTCACTTGAATGAGCAATATGATATCACCAATGTTGTCAAGATCGGGATCTTACCTAGGATCGGGAGGGGGGTCAAAAATTGTAAATCGTGGGATCGTAAAATAAATCGTAAGATCCTACCATACATGTAAAACTATATATAAATATATATATATAAGCATAAAATAACATACATAAAGAAATTAACATCTAAATTACATAATTTAATTAAACATAACTTAAAAGTCATAGATTCTAGATCCAATACAATACATAATTAATCAAACTAGTACTAATTTATTACAATAAATTTTGCAAGCCCCAATCGGGATAATCATCTTCTATATAGTCATCTTTATCAATATCATTCACATTAGGCTCATCATTATCAGCAGGTGGAAGGTCCAAATCATCCATAGGTGTACTTGCTTTACCAACACCACTACTTGGTTCTCCATCTCGAATCAAGTTCTCATCTAAATCCATATCTGATATTAGGTCATTCTACTCCTCTACAATCCAATCATCATCAGAAGCAACATCCTCAATGTCAAAGTTAGACTCTTTCCTCCTCTTGATACTATTGCCTAATTTTGAGTTTGCCATGATATATACAACATCATTCATCGTTTTTTGCTTTAAACGATTTCTTTTCTTGGTGTGAACCTAAATATCAACATAATTAATTAATAATTTAACACAATAATTAAAGTAATCCATTTGGTAATTTAAGAAATAACTTACCATTTTAAAAACACTCTAATTATGTTCACAACCAGATGAGCTGCATGTCAAGTTCAATACACGAATGGCAAATTTTTGTAACTCTTGATGTTCTCCACCCTAAGATTTCCACCGTTGTGATGGAGTTTTCACTTTTATTTTAGTAATTGCTAATTTTGTTCTAAAATATCCTTCTTTAGCTTTGAAATACTCCAATTGATCATCAATCTTATTCACTTCATCCATGTTTTGTACCATTCTTTCTAAACACTCATATAATCCATGCTTAACTTCAAAATCAGCTGCAAAATCCAAAGCATAATGCAAAATTGGGTTAAGGTAGTAGCCTGCAGCATGCAAAGGTCTATGCAATTGGTTGTCCCATCTTTTATCAATTATCTCCCATAGTGGCTTGAAACTAGAGATTAAAGAATGAAAAAAAAAAAGAGTTTTCAAACTAAAGCTATAAATTATCAAATTAAACTAAAGTCTAATATACCTTTTTTTAACACCATTTAAGTATGTTTGAATTTTTTCCTTGGTTCGATCCATTTCTTCATAAATGAAACCCATGGCTGGCTTGTTCTCTGAATCTACCAAGCGCAACACTCTAATTAAGGGATAAGCACCCCTTAAACAATTAAAAATATCTTTTCAAAACTCCTTATTCATGACTAGATTTTTTACAACTATTTCATCCTTCGTTTTGACAAACTTACTATCCTTCCATTCTTTGGATGTAAACATTCTTAATAATGATCCTTTATTATCATTCAAGCATCCCAAAGTCAACTAAGAAGTTGCAAAACGTGTAGCTGCAGGTCTAATTAAATCTGTACCTTAAGTAAAGGTATGCAACAAAGATATAAGACTAGTTCTAGAATAGATGTAAGTTGTGATTTTTTTTCATTTGCAATAGTTTCTTTATGTAACGGTATCTTCTTCTCAAAATCCTCCAACATAAGATCAATGCAATGTGCAACACAAGGTATCCAATAAAGCCTTTTCCTCTTCTCCATCAACATTTCTTCTGTTGCCTTATAATTTGCATTATTATCCGTCACAATTTGTACCACATTTTCTTCTCTAACTTCTTCAACAACATCATCTATTATCTTAAAAATTTTGTCTACTATTTTGCATATGTTAGATGCATCAATAGACTTCAAAAACACAGTTCCTGTTGGACTATTTACCAAAAAATTGAGTATAGTCCTCCTTCTTTTGTCGGTTCATCCACCGGTCATTATGGTGCAATAGTTTCTTTATGTAACGGTATCTTCTTCTCAAAATCCTCCAACATAAGATCAATGCAATGTGCAGCGCAAGGTATCCAATAAAACCTTTTTCTCTTCTCTGTCAACATTTCTCCTGCTGCCTTATAATTTGCATCATTATCCGTCATAATTTGTACCACATTTTCTTCTCTAACTTCTTCAACAACATCATCTATCACCTTAAAAATTTTGTCTACTATTTTGCATATGTCATATGTATCAATAGACTTAAAAAACACAGTTCCTGCTAGACTATTTACCAAAATATTGAGTATAGTCCTCCTCCTTTTGTCGGTTCATCCACCGGTAATTATGGTGCAATAGTTTCTTTATGTAACGGTATCTTCTTCTCAAAATTCTCCAACATAAGATTAATGCAATGTACAGCACAAGGTATCCAATAAAGCCTTTTCCTCTTCTCCATCAACATTTCTCCTGCTGCCTTATAATTTGCATCATTATCCGTCACAATTTGTACCACATTTTCTTCTCTAACTTCTTCACCAACATCATCTATCATCTTAAAAATTTTGTCTACTATTTTGCATATGTCAGATGCATCAATAGACTTCAAAAACACAGTTTCTGCTAGACTATTTACCAAAAAATTGAGTATAGTCCTCTTCCTTTTGTCGGTTCATCCATCGATCATTATGGTGCATCCCATTTTTTTCCGTATAGCTTTGTGCTCTTCTAAGATGCTATTGGTCTTCTCAACTTTTTGCTTCAAATATTTTATCCGAATCTCATGGTAGGGTGGTGGCTTAAATCCAATACCATGTCGAGCAATTCCTTCACACATCTTTTTAAATTTCTTACTCTTCACAACATTGAAAAAAATTGCATTAAAAATGAAGCAATTTCTAAACATGCATCTTCTCTCAAACCTTGCTTAAAAATTGAATTAATTGTAGATTGGGTGGTTACTTCCCTTTTCTTAAAAAGAGTTGTTGGACTCTCAACATCACTTTGTATTTTTCATTTGCCAACATTTTCAAATTCACCCACATCACCTTCTATTCCTTTTCCTTCAAGCTCTTGCTGTGTATTTGTTTTTTTATAAATTTTTCTTGCAATTTAACAACAATGTCCCACATTTATTTTTGAACATCATCAGGACAGCTATGTAAGCTCCAACATTTTGCTTTGTTTCTACCAAATGATGTTTGAAACGATAAACTCCTCCAGTATATTCATTCTCACAATATTTGCATTTGATGTGTCTAGCATCTCCAAAAATAGAAATGCCATGATTCCACGCCACATCATTTCTTGTTCCAGCAGTGTTGTTTGATTTTGATCTTAAACTTTCACTTCCACCAACAATACCACTCCCTGCAACCATAGTAGTCAATCTCGGATAGCGGCGAGGAGTGGTCGACCTAAAAAACGCTATAGCGGATAGCGGGATGACCGCTATTTTGAAGTTCTAAGTATTATATCTAATATAAAAATAACATCCAAAATAGAGAGAAATAAAATACAGAGACGAAGAATAAAAACATATAAGGAAATAAGAAAACAGAGAATTGGTCAGTCACTAGCAAATGTGCAGGTTCGTCGGATGTTTTATCAGAGATGAAGAAGATGACCGTAAATGCTTGGACCACATTGGAAACTTCGCCGGAGTTGAAGAAGACAATCGAAGATGAAGACAAACGGAGCACGTCTAAGTTATGTCAAAAGCTTTGTTGGAGACGAAGAAGATAACCGGAGGACGACTTTGTCACGTCAGAAGCTCGCCAGAGAAGGACATTGGAAGCAAGAGAATGTTGCAGAGAATGAAGATGGGGAAGAACGAACCAGAGAATTGAGAGACGAAAATGAAAACTTAGGGCTCGTGAGAAAGAAGATATAAAAAATGTAAAAGGGGTGGAAATCCCAAGATTACCCCCAATTTAAAGATGTCCAACATTAAGAAAGCAAGGGCAAAGTCGGGTTTTAGCCAGGGATGAAATAGCGGCCGCTATGGCTGCGATTCTCCCGCGATTTGGCCGCTATTTGCGGCGCGATGGCCGCTCCACTGAAACGCGACGCTATAGGCTTCCCATATTGGCGACCTGCCGCTCCGCTCCTCCGCAATAGCGGCTGCTATTGACTACTATGCTTGCAACTCCACTTAATTGAATTCCTTTTCTTTTTCTACAGCCACCAACTTTCTTTCTTATATTATCTGCCATGTAGCAATGAAAATAATAAAAACAGAGGAGAAATGTAGAACCGAGAATCCCACAAATTCACCCACACAGAACTGAGAGAGCCTCACCCACTTAGAAACAACCACAACCACGTAGAACAGCACAAACAGCCACAGCCACCAACCAACACAAAATCAATGGGAAGAAGAAATCACAATAGCAAACACCAACAAAATCCAACCAATCAAACCTGAAACCCACAGTGTAGACGTTGCAAAATCAGAACCCAAATAGAGAGAAGATGAGAGATTGGGTGTCGATGAGTTCTCCAATGGTGGCACGGTTAAATTTAGAGAGAATGGAATGATGAGTGTTGAGGAAGAGAGGCAAAATCGAAGGATGGGTGTCGTGTCATGGAAGAGAAACAAAATGACAAGATGGCTGTTGCAGAGAGAAAATTGAAGGATGGCTGTCACAGAGAGAGAACTGGTTGCACGCGCATGAGAAGAGGAGAGATTGGAAAAGATTGGGGAAAAATAACCTAGATAGATTTTTTTAAAACCGTGTCAGAAAAACCTGACCTAGAAACCCGAACTCCTAGAAGCCCAACCCGCAAAGCCCAACCAGAACTGACCCAAAAATCTGATGCTGGGATCGGATCGTATCGCGATCCTGTAATCTTGCCAAAAAAGATCGAGATTTCCTCCGATCTTTCACATATGCGATCCTAAGCCCGATCAAGATCATCCATACGGTTTAGGATCGTAAAATCGTACGATCAAGCGATTTAAATGGCGATTTTAACAACATTGGATATCATCATTCACTTCTTGCACAGCAAAGTTGGAATGTCTGAACTCAACAAGCACCTGCTATGGAAGGAAGTTTCCCCCATTAGGGGATCAAACATCCATGTCCGTCATCTGGATAGATCACCCACACCTTGAGCACGATGGGGTGCATCAAGTATAGGTACTGTCAAAAAGGAAGAGAAAAGAAACATGCAAGGCACACAAGAGTGAGCTCATGTTTCTACATTCATAACACATTGTAGTCCTAAGCAGGAATTCTAATATATCATGCATAACAGTCATACACGGAGTTCTCCAACAATTTCCTTGAATAAGGCAATCATACATGGAGGATGAAAGGAAAACATACAACTTATGTAAGGTGCAGTGCATGATGTAAAGTTCATTTATGAATTAAGTCTCTTATTTATATGTTTCACCATGCATGTGAACCTAAACACGCCAATGTCTCACTACATTGCATAACCATAATTTGTGAGAAGTCATCTGAAGACCTCATTACCTATTGGTACTAGCCCATGGCCAAAACATAATTTGATTGATTAAAAACATGCCTCAACAGGTAATTTCAGGATTGGTCCCTAACACAATCCCAATAATGTTTTGTTCATGTAAAAAATTTGTGATGAAAGACTTTCTTTTCAAATTAAATAATCATTTTAATACTTTTCTCTTAAAACTTTGTTTTTCCTCATCTATTTGGAAATACTTAATTTTATAAAAATAGGTTTAATTATTTGGTCCATAGAAAAGTTGTATAATTTAGATGTAGTTCTTATATAATTTTTTGTTAGGATATAGTCCTTACTTTTTTACAAATTATTGTTTTTTGTCCTTCTAGTTGACGTGATTCATTGAAATACTGTCAAGTATAAACTTTGGTTGGACTACATCAACTATAGTGATTAAAAATAATAGTTCTTGAAAAAGGAACAACTATATCCTAACAAAATATTTTATAAGGATTAGCTCTCCTTTATATCAAATAATAGCAACATCATTTCTTTTCCCTTGTTTGAATTGCTTAATTTCCCTGTTAGTTTTACTAGTTTGCACCACATATATGCGACAAAGGTTACCTTCCTAGCGTCTTCACACCCCATAACTTTGAAAATCTTCTGAGTCCCAAATCTAGAGTTGGGCTCCATCAAGGTTGTGGCATCTTCAAATTGAGGTGGATTTCTCTTTAGGAAAGTGTCCTACCATAGGTTTCATCGGGTTCTTACTTTTTTAGGTTCCTCTCCAAGGCCTCAGCTAGCTTTTGAATTGCAGTTGTTGCTACCGTATGGCCACCTCTACCTGCCCGAAACTTCCTATATTCACAAGATCACAGTTTGTCCAATTGAACAAAATTCAAATGTGACAAACAAGAAAAAACTTCCTATCTAAATCTCCCATTCCCATTTTCTTTTGAAATAGTAATATGAAAGCACACAAGCAAGCATATTAGGCCTTTCCTTAGGTCTAAAGGAAAAAAAATGCTCTTTTGGTCTAAATGGTGTAACACTCTCTGACTAAACCAGTCTAAGATTTTAATGCATTTAGTTTGAAAGAAAAAGGGTAATTATTTTTTCAAATGTTCCAAACTAAATGTATTTTAAATTAATATCAAGATTATAAGTTTGATTGGCTAGACCAAAAGCTCATTCTGGTTTAATCAATGGGTTTTACATTTGGTGCCTAAAGGTTGATATAGTCCTTTAAAGCTTTAGCTTTTCCCTCCGTCTCCACCTTCGTAGTATCTTCTCTGGATACCTCATATTTCACCTAGTTTTTCTCATTTTTACACAAATGTCTAGGTTTATAACACACCCATTTTGCTCTAACCAATATTCACTCTCTAAAGGTTAGAAGCCTCTTTATTAACTAGTTAGTTACTCTAGTTGGGGAAGTTAGTTTAGCATTTAACATTTATTATGTGACAACAAACAGAAATGTTAAATGCTAAACTAACTTCCCCAACTAGAGTAACTAACTATAGTTAATACTCTTCAATCATTGAGTGTCTCTTTCACTGCCTTTCCAATCGATCTTGCCTCTCAAAAATCATTTGGTTTTGTTAGAATAGATGAAAATATTTAAGAATATTGTCTTAACTTATCTTTTAGGATTAGTTTTTATCATTATTTCTTAGGATTAGTTACCTTGTTTCTCTATCTTATCATGATTTGTTTTCTTAATTAAATAGGTTGTGATTACTATAAATAGGGGTCAGGGCTTTAAGTTTTATGAACATCTCAACACATAACAACACATTTCAGTAAATATTAATTCTCTTTTATCTCTCTTCTTCCCTTTTATACCTTAAAACACCACAGTTTTAACATGTTATCAGAGTGGTACTACTACTATCCTTTGTGACCTATCTTGTCACTATTTCACTACCAAATTCCTATGATATGGAGTTTTACTATATTTTTATGATTCTTCCTTCAAAAGTAATTCCTTCTCTTGCCGTGTCAACCCTCCAGCGTCTTTGGTGTTATTCTTTCTGTTGAGTTATGTCATTTTTTGGTAATGTTCTTCATCAGAGTTGCATCAGAGGTGCATTTTTTGGTATGCTTCAAATAGTCTTTGACTTCGATGATTGACCCCTGGTTGTCTTGTCATTTTTGTGGCATATTTACCCACGTGGTTCAGATTGTGTACAATGAGATTGGAGACATTAGATGTCACCATGGGCTTTCTAGAAATTGTTCTAGCAATGAAACTTTTCTTGGGAGATCAATCTGGCTTTGTAACTTTATTAGAAGTATTAACTGGCCCTGTTGTTTTCCTAGAGACAATAGCTTGGCCCATAGCAGTTGCACAGATTGCCTGGCAGTATAGCCTTTTCAAAGAAATCATTTTGGCCTTGCAATTTATCAGAAGTATCAATTGCCCCATGGCTTTTCTAGAGATATAAGCCTTGCTTCGTGGCTTTCTCAGAAAATTTCCTGGCTCTGTATCTTTCTAAGAAAAATTAGTTTGACCCCACAACTTTAAATTCCAGAAGTATCAGCTGGCCTTGCATATCTTAGAAAATCACCAAGTACTTGTGTTTCACATTCGCAAATTATATTGTTTGACCTATATAAAGAGTTTATTTGTAACCAGCTTAGTAAACTTTAGCTTGAGGGGGAGTGTTAGAATAGTTGAAAATATCTAAATATATTATCAATTTATCATATCATATCATATATTTTAGAATTAGTTTAATTTTATCATTATCTCATAGGATTAATTACTTTATTTTATTATTATCTCTTAAGATTAGTTACCATGTTTTCTTTTATTATCATGATTTGTTTTCTTAATTAGATGCAATTGTGATTAATATAAATACGGGTTAGTGCTCTAGGTTTCATGAACACCTCAAACATCCGGACATATTTTAATACATCCTAGTAAATATCAATTCTCTTTTATATCTATTCCTCTACACTACCTAAAATTATACACTGCTAGAAAACATATGCATGGTTCAAAAGCTTACTAAAAAAGTGAATGTAAACTTTATGCTGAATGGGAAATTAAGATCTTGTGTACTCTCTGAAGTATCTTGTTAGTGTTACCTTGCCTTTTGTTTTATTTTAGGTGACTATTAACTATCTACTAGGAAACTTGGGAAAAGATTATTCAGAGACTGTTGGGGTAGTTGATCTTGGAGGTGGATCTGTTCAAATGGCATATGCCATCTCTGAGAAAGATGCTGCCAAGGCTCCAAAAGCACCCCATGGAGAGGACCCATATGTCAAGGAGATGTTCCTAAGGGGAAGGAAATATTACCTTTATGTTCACAGGTTTTTCTCTTTGCACTTGACATGCCACTCTGAAATGTTACCTTTTACAGGACCCAGGGGGATCCACTTCGTTTTTAGAATGATTTATAGATAGATAGCTATTCTATAATACAATTTCATCTTCAATGGCCAATATGTTTTAGCATTTTGCTTTCAGTTACTTGCGCTATGGTTTACTAGCAGCTCGGGCAGAGATTTTAAAGGTTTCTGATGATTCTGGAAACCCTTGCATCTTAGATGGCTTTGATGGTAAATATTGCTTCAGCTTTCTGCATGCCTGTTCCTATTTTTATGCCAGTATCAAGTGAGTATCTTTTATCATCATTATTATATATTTTTTACATCCTTCTTAGGGTCTTACAAGTATGGAGGAAAATCTTTTAAGGCTTCATCCTCCCCTTCTGGCGCAAGCTTGAATGAATGCAAAAGCATAGCTCTTAAGGCTCTCAAGGTTAATGAATCAACCTGTACACATATGAAGTGCACTTTTGGTGGGATATGGAACGGTGGTGGGGGGGACGGACAGAAAAATCTTTTTGTTGCCTCATTTTTCTTTGACCGGGCGGCTGAGGTATTTACTATTTTATTCAATCTTAGACCATATACTTCTATTAATTCCTCGGTATAATGCAGCATTGTCATGCTAATCATGTTAATTATTTGTAGGCTGGTTTTGCTGATCCAAACTTACCCGTTGTGAAAGTTCATCCTGTGGATTTTGAGGAAGCAGCCAAGCAAGCTTGTCAAACAAAACTCGAGGATGCCAAATCCAGTTATCCACATGTTGAGGAGGGAAACCGTCCATATTTATGCATGGATCTTGTATACCAGTATTCATTGCTTGTTGTTGGATTTGGTAGGTTTTGACCTGGTATTGATGTTACATGATATTGATGTGCTCTGCAAAATGAGTAATGGCATTATCTTCTTGCACTGATTGTATTCTTGTGCTGGCAGGTCTGGATCCATGGCAACAGATTACATTAGTGAAGAAAGTTAAATATCGTGATGCTCTTGTTGAGGCTGCATGGCCCCTTGGCAGTGCCATAGAAGCTGTATCATCTGCATAATGACACCAATATAATAATCAATTACCCACTCAAAATCTTGCAGGATGAGTTTCATCACTCATTTATTTTCAGGTGAATTTGCCGCCATTCATGATAATTAGAAATTGCTATAAGATCAAATTGTGATTGGATATGGGGTCTACATTTCAAGAATTATGATAGAATTCCTTCATTATTTTCCATTTGTAATTATTTTACCAAAGTATCTGTAACTGCTTTGGAAGACTGATTGGATTCATTTTGTTCATCTATTTTTTGTAGCCTTTAGAGATGAACATAATGGTGATAGTGGTAGCATTTCTTTTTTGATTCATTCCTTGTAATAGTTTCTCTTTTCTTTTGTATTTCTTTGTTGACCCAAAGTTGGCATGCACTTGGAAAAGCGTGTAGCATCTTATTGAAAGATTAATGGCACTAATGCTAAAGTAGTACGAAAATATCAAATACGAAAACGCATGAAATTGAAATTAAAAAATGAACATTTCCATTACTAATCATGGAGAAAAGAGAACAACTTTCGTTTGCCAGTAAATGCCACGAATTTTGTGTCCAATTTTCATTTTCGTTATGGCTATGTTGCATTGGCCAAAAGTAATCATCCTTAATACGAAGTCCACTACTATCTAACCCAATCCCTAGGTCGATGCAAAGTCATACATATACATGATCAATCTAAAACTAAGAATTTGATTTAAATACATTCATACGTAAGTGACTCTTGACTTCTCTAACATTTAACATTTCATGCACATATATAAGGACGTCTAAATCCTTCCTCAAACAACTAATACAAATTTTGTTGATACTTATTACAAAACTTCTCATCTCCCTTAACAAACTACGGTTTTAAACTAAACCTCTCATAATAAAGTCGCATACACACAAGCGTGATTTCATGGATATATATCCATTTTCTTAAATTTAGATAGCATATTAAGAGTTAAAGGCTGTTTGGGGAATGAAACAACTAAGTAAAATTTAGCAACATAATTTTTTTTTCTTTTATCAAAATACACATTTATTCTTTATAAATAACACTTATTTACAAATTAGTAAATGTATTTAAAATGCTTACATTCTTATACAATTATTTTATTTTGTTTTGGTCCATGTCATCGTGACACTATTGAAAAAATACTAAGAATATACATTAACTTATAATGATGTTGTAAAAAATCAAAATGTCACAAAATACTTATAGTGACTAAAACTTTTTTTTTAGGAATAAAAACTTATTTGTAAATAAATATCAACTATAAGAACTAATTTGAAAATATTTATATAATTTTTTTTTATTTCCTACAAGCATTCTATCCAGTAACATTGTGAAATTCTTAATTTCGTATTTAATTTATACAATAAATTATGACAAAATAAAAAAATAAACTTTTTATAAAACAAGTAGTATGAAAATGTAATGAAAGTAAAACTTTCTTATAAATAAATACATTCATGAAACTTTACGAAAGCATTAGAAGTAACAAATAATAAACTTTATCTTACTAATTAAATTTATACTGGAACTAATGAAGAAATAAGATGCGTAATTGAATTTCATTTATGTATAAAGTTTAATATTTACAGATCATATTCAAAATATATATTAGGACTTGATTTACATAATTACAATATAAAAAAATGATTAAGTCCAAAGAGCAGTCAGTTTATACCAAAATACCGAGGACACGATCCTAGTCGTTGTCCCTAAACTAACTCTCTATCTCTGCCAGTTTCTCCGAAGTCAGGTCCTCATCCTCTTCAAGGTCTCCAGTATTAGCCACGACCTTTGTGTTTGTCACTTGCTCGAAAGTAAACTAGGTAGGTCTTCCCATGTTGTCATGCTCAAGGAAGGTATACACGTAGTTTACCATTTTTGGTGTCCAAACAATTCCTCAATATATGTACAAACTAAGTGTGTGACAAATCCTACCATGAACATAATACTCAAAAGGAACACTATACTCTATATTCATTTCCAAAGTATATACATTACCCAGTTCATTATTAATATCTATAGTAGACTTACAGTGACAAAATCGTTGCCAGTCTCTAAACATACAACGTAATCTACTGTACATAAAACTACCTACTATTTTAATGGGTCTCCTTGGATCTGCCATCCTTATTCCCTAAAATATTTAATAAGGATGAACACTTTTCTCACTGTTAGATATAATACAAAAACATTATTACATATCACAACATCGATTTTACTCATGACTCAAATAAGTATTACCACATCAAACACATAATAAGTACATCAACAATTTCCAATATTGCATACATACTCAATCACAAATTCCATACAATTCTCTCCTTCAAATATGTACTTTTCTGTGCACTATGAACACAAATATTCAATGTTTCCAGTACTTTATAAGGTTTTATACAGATAGGTAAATAGTCGCCAATTAACCTATGAACACGAATACAACGTATACAATAATGAGTCCCTTAACAAAGATATAGTCAAGAGTATAGTCAAGAAACGAGTGAGTCCATGTGACATATTCACTCTCAAATAGAGTGTGTACACATACACGATGTCATTCACCACTCTACGTTTTTTCAGATTTCCAAAATCGTCTCCGAACTCTATACCCCCAGTGTATCATTGTAACTATTCATATTAATTCTTTTCATCACTTTGTACTCCTCATTTACTCCTTTTTTTTTTTTTTATCTCATTCTTATCATTCAACTAAAAAATTGCACTTAATAAAGTGCTTCCAAACTAAGTCCATATAATAGTAAATTGTATTGTAATTGCTTGAATTATTTGAATTTTCATATATGTTGGTACATAAAATGTGTGAGCTATGCAATTGCTGGATTAGAGTTGTGCGTTTGCAGTGTTGTTTGGTTGCTTTATTTGATGTAATTAGTAATGAGAGTTCATGATCGATCATTAAGTGTTTTATGTGTGTGTTGACGTGAGGAATATAACAAAGCCTCTCATTGTAACGATCATTAAGTCTTCATTTTGGAAAAAATAGGTGTTTTGGTGCAGGGTTTCTTGCTTAAGCGAGGTATGTCTCATTCAAGTGAGGCAGAGTTATGATGAATTGGACATTCTGAAGCAATCTTGCTCAAGTGAGATTAATCTCTGTGAATATCCAATTTTATCTGGATCTCATCTAAAAATAAATAAATAAATACATAAATAATAAAATAAAATAAAATAAAAATTAGTTAAGATTTTAAACTTTAGGTCTATAAGAGTTTAGGATTTAGGATTTTAAATTTTAAATATGTACATATTTAGGTTAGTGGAGAAAAAAGTAATTAGTTGGTAAATTTTAAGGGAAGTGGATGAGATGTTTAAGGAAAATGTGAGAGGTGACCATCGAAAAATAGGAAGGTGGAACCTTTTTATAAAAAAATAAAAAAATAAATTAAATAAATTAAATAGGATCTAGGGTTAGGAGGTGACTATAAATAGGAAGCTTAAGTTTTTAGAGGTAGGACTTTTACACTTTATTTTTACGGGACACTTTGAGAGTATAGGGAGAAAAAGAGAGAGAATTCTAGAGAGATAGCTTGGGGAACGAAGAAAAGAGAATTAAAAAGAAATCACTCGAGAGCATACCAAGGCGCATCCAAGGTCAACTAGAGAGAACGAACCAAAAGAATTGAAGGATAAAGCCAACGAAACTCTTACTTTTCAGATCAAGTAAGTTTTTCTTGTTGTTGTTTTGTTCTTCATCTATTATTTTTCTCATTTCTGCTTGTGCATTTTTTGTTTATATTAAAAGTTTGAATCTTTGTGTCTAAACAAAATATTTCTTCAACTATTATTTTGCTTTCATTTTTTTCTTTTGTTCACATTAAAAGTTTTGATCTTTTATTTCTAAACAAAATATCCTTTTATTATGAGTACTTTGCTTTCGTTTCTACCTTTTTCTTGTTTGTTCATGCTAAATGTATCAACTTTTCTTTTTTCCAAATAAAAATTGTCTCTTTTACAAAACTAAGTTTTCCTAACCCTAAAACTAGGTTTTTGTAAGCATAGATATTTTCACCTAAAAAAAAACCTTCCTTTTTTGCAAACTCTAATTTTTTCTATCCCAAAAACCCTAAAAAAAAAATTATTGTTTGCTTTGTCTTTTACTAAGCCTAAAAAGTGACTTTTTTTTTAAAAAAAAATTTTAAAAGCCTAATTTTTTCTACCCAAAAAATCATTCTTGCAAAACTAATTTTATCCAAGAATTTTTTTTTAAATGATAAACCCTAAAAATTCTTTCTTTTTTTTTACAAACCTAAAAATTCTAATATTCTTTTAACCGTAAAAAATCCTCTTACAAACCCTAAAAAAGAAACCTAACCTTTTCTAATTTTTAAAATATCTTTTTGCAAATTTTAAAAAATTAACCTTTCCTAACCTTATAATTATTTTTCTTGTTCATTTTCTATATGTATGTCTTTTTTTGTCTAAACAAAAAGGATGGACTTATCTCTTAAAAATTAATATCAAAAACATTTTAAATCCATGCAATGGCCAAACGATTTTGATAGAGTGGTGGATCCACCTTCAACGTTGCTTGGATTATAAGGGTTTATTGAGTAGCCGTGTGCTAACTTGAACTTTGAATAGGAGTGGATTTACCTAAAAATAAAGTTTTCCAAAAACAAAAAATCTTTTTTTTAAACTTATCAAAAACTCAATTTAAAAAAAAAAAGAATTATGTGGTATCTTTGATTCTTCTGTTGCATACGAGAAATACGTAGCAGTGGGAATTTGACTCATCAAGTCCAAAAATTTTTATTTTATTTTTTCAAATTTAAATTATTTTAAGAAAAATTTTAAACTATGAGTAATCCAAAATAATTTTAAAAAGAACGAAATCATTTTTTTATTTAAAAAAGAAAAAAAAGAAAAAAAAATAAAATATCAAGAAAAAATATTTTAAGATTATTTTTATTAATGCCAAAAATGTAAAAAAAATAAAAAATGAAAAAAGACAAGAGAGAGGGGATAATAATATTCTATGATTAATTTGTTCTCTCAACTTAAATTAAATTTTTTTACATTTCTTTATTTAAAAATAAAAATTAAATATTTACTAGAAAAAATAAGTTAAATTTTATTTAATGTGAAAACAGAAAAAATGAATAATATTTTATAAATATTCTATTTTCCTAATTTAAATTAAATTTTTTAATTCTTTATTTGAAAATATATAAAAAAAATGAATTTTTTACTTCAAAAAAAAAAAAATCAAAAACAAAAAATATTTTTCGTAAACGAGAGATACGTAGAAGTGGGAACTTGACCCGTCAAGTCCGAAAATTTTTATTTTATTTTTTTAGATTTAAATTATTTTAAGAAAAATTTTAAATTATGAGTAATACAAAATAATTTTAAAAAGAACAAAATCGTTATTTTTATTTAAAAAAAGAAAAAAAAGAAAATATCAAGAAAAAATATTTTAAGATTATTTTTATTAATGCAAAAAATGTAAAAAAAATAAAAAAGACAAGAGAGAAGGGCCAATAATATTCTATGCTTAATTCGTTCTCTCAACTCAAATTAAATTTTTTACGTTTCTTTATTTAAAAATAAAAATTTAATATTTACTAGAAAAAAATAAGTTAAATTTTATTTAATATGAAAATAAAAAATCAATAATATTTTATAAATATTATATTTTCCTAGTTTAAATTAAAATTTTTAATTCTTTATTTAAAAATAAAAAATATAAAAAAAAAATTTTTTTAATTAAAAAAGGGAAAAATCAAATTAAATATTTTTTAAATTTATTTAATTCAGAAAATAAAAAAATGAATAATATTTTATAAATATTCCATTTTCCTAATTTAAATTAAATTTTTGAATTCTTTATTGAAAAATATATAAAAAAATGAATTGTTTACTTAAAAAAAAGAAAAATCAAATTAAATTTTGTTTAAATATATTTAATTAAAAACTGAAAGATTTTTAGTTCTTTACCTAGAAAATATACAAAAATATATTTTTATTTAAGAATAAAAAGAAAATCAAGTTGGATTTTATTCAAATTTATATAATATGATGTTAAGAAAAAAGAATAATATTTTGCAAATATTTCACTTTCCCAATTCGAATTAGATATTTAGCTCTTTATTTAAAAATAAAAAAATAAAAAAAAGAATTCTTGCTTTAAGAAAAAAAATTGTCATATTTTATTTAAATTTATTTAATACGAAAATAAAAGAAAATAGTATTTTTATATATAATTTACTCCTTTAATTCAAAATTTTTAATAGTATTCCCTAATATATATATATATATATATATATATATATATATATATATAAAATTAAAACCTAAAAAAAATATCTGTAAGAATGAGTAACAAGACTAAAAAAAGTAATGAAAAATCAGAAAATAATAATAAAAAAACATCAATAACTTTCTTTTAGAGTGAAATAAAATATTTTTAAAGTTAAAATAATTCTTGCACAGTTAATTAGAAGGCTACTGTTTTAATCAACTGACGTTGTAGGATGCTAATACATTCTTTACGCGTAAACGACTTCCGAGTCCAAATCTGGTTTCAAAGATTATTTCTATTAAAAGTTTTTTCAATGTTTTTCTTTAATAAACTTTGATGATGACTCCCTATCATCGCTGCCCCGTCGTGCTCCCGATTGCGACAGTCTCACTTAAGCGAGAAGGGAGCTCGCTTAGGCAAGAAGTAACCTCACTCAGGCGAGATGAGCTCACTTAGGGGAGTAGTCGCAGGAAAAATGTGGAACTCTATGGACTCATTCTAGCTTAGGCGAGATGCTGCTTGCTCAAGCGAGAATAGAAGAAAACTGAGTAATACCACTATCTAGTTTTCTCACCCAGGTGAGAGTACAACTCGCTAAAGTGAGAGTTGGGTCGCTTCAGTGAGAATGCACGTGTTTGGAGGGGTATTTAAGGAATCTCAACTCTAAAAATTTAATTTTCTAACCAAAGAACTTTCCTTTATCGTTTTCTCTCTGTTCTTTCACCTTTTCTTCTAAGAGGAAACCTCTTGAAGCCTGAATCTCTTCCCAATCTAAGTGTGAACACCTATTCTGTTTAGATCCAAATAAGTATCTAGAGCTTAGTTCTCCGACTTCACTCCTTATCCCTTGATTTTTCTCAAAAGTTTTCTATCTTACCATACTAGGGAGATCTAAGTCCTTCAGAAGATATTTTGTATTTGAACGTTGTGTCTCTCTCTTGGGACCCATGAGGAGTTTGATCTGGGAAACCCATTTCCAGGTAAGAGGAGCTTATCTTAAGTTTCTATCATTGCTCATTCGGATAATATAAGTACTTGTATATTAGTCTTGATTTAGCTAAGAATGGGTTGATGTATAGACAAACCTTAGGGTAGAACACAAAGTATGTATAATGGGTTCTCTATTGTTGCGTAAATGGTGAGAAAATTGATCTTGCCTGTGACAAATATTGATATGTTGTGGTAAAATGTAACATGTTGAAAATGTTTTATATATGTTGTAAAAATATTAAGATAAGGCTAGCTGATAAATGCTATAATTCTACACAAGTTGTAGAAAATGAGAGAATGCTGTAAACCACTAGACTTAGCTAAGAATATACATACATATATATATATATATATATATATATATATATATATATATATGTGTGTGTGTGTGTGTGTGTGTGCATCATGCTGATCTTATCATGCTAGAGCTGAGTTACATGTTTTGGTGGTTAGAGATGTAATGATAGGAAAAATGCTGAGCTGTGTTGTGCTATGTTTGGATCCAGATATCGAGATGGGTCGCTCCTAAACTAGAAAATTGTAGGTTTCTTCTAGATTATTTAGGCTATGAAATTAGTTGAAACTGAACTGTTGCATTAGATGGACTGAGAATGAGCAAAATTGCTGCATCATGTTGCTAAGAATATATATATATATATATATATATATATATATATATAATATTAAGCTGTATGAATATTTATATTTATATTCTACACTTTATGACTATGACTGTTTGTTCTGTAAGCTCATCCTTGCATTCTGTCTATGTTGGCGTGTGTGCTCCAATGATCATACAGTGCTACGGAAGCAGGCGTGGCAGGTGGTGCATCCACTTCCCATGCTAGAGGATTTGGCTGAGAAGTGACTATAGTGGACACTTTTGAGATTTGTAGTTTTATTTTTTTGTTAATCTAGTTCTTAGCTGAGGGTCTAGATTATTTAGTTATAAGATTGATTATAAAGTGTAAATATTCAATTATAAACTTATATTTTGAGTTCCATGTCAAGTAACCTTTGTTAATGTACATATATTCAAAATTTTTATAAAAATTCCCTTGAGGCTTTAGTCCACCATTGAGGTGTTGAAATTTTTATATTTTTACATTGATTGTTCCGAGTTAAGTTTTGATTCTTTTTTTGCTTTAATTACTTAAAAATTTATACAGATCCTTATCAAAAAAAGGTTGTGACACATCATGAAAATACAACACAACCACCTAAAACCTACCAAACATATATTATCAACTTTTCACAACCGTATAATATCATTCAAACATACCTTTTCAAGCAAAACAAAGACTACATAATAGTACTTTCATGAGCACAAAATATTAACTATGTCTTAATGATAGGATGGAGTTCTCCCTACCTTGAGATGAAAGTTAAGAAATGAATTTGCGAAGGATCTTCTTCAAAGAACTAAGCTCTTTGTAAATATTGCAACAGAGAGCACCTTTGAGAAAATAGACAACAGAGAAAATGAACAAAGATTGGAGAACTAAGTTTCCAGAAAATTACTTGGAGTTGATCGGAACGAATGTCCAAGTTTGAACTCAAAGAAAGATCAAGGTTTAAGGGAGGTTTTTCTGAAAAAAGAGAATGAGAAATCAGAGAGAAAGTGAGAGATTCATAACTTGGATTTTAATCAAAGTTTTCAAAGTTGAAAACTCTTAAATACTCTCCCACTCACAACTTTCTCACCAAGCTACAGTGAGATTATCTTGGTACAACAAGCCTTCTTCTTGTTATCGTGAAAAAATCATATAATTTTTTTTTTGTTCTCTATCATTCTTGCTACAGCAAAGGGATTGTTAGGTCATCCTTATCTACTTATCTCTACAGTAAGAGCACTACAGAGAGCCTGATTCTAGATGATCGGTCTTGTTGTAGTGAAACTTATCTCGTTATAGTAAGACACTCCACAGCTTCTACAATTAAAACTCTCCTAATTTCAAATAACATACACACTCACTTAATATAAAATACAATAATAATAAATAAAATAATAAGGGTGTTATAAACATAACTCTTATGTCATAAGCATTTAAAAAAAATTAAAAATAATTCTTAAATAATTAGGGCCGACTATCTAAAAGTTAGCACGTAAGATAATAAGAATAATTGTTTTAATCTATATAAGATATACTTTAGTTATAGTTATAATGATTAAAACCTTAATTTGGTCTTCCTTTCAATTTATTTCTTAAAAGAAAAAAATTTAAATTAGTCCGTGAATATATGATTTATAATTCATTTATAATCCTTATTTAGATTCTATTAATTATCTTTCATAGAGATATAAATCTAGCATGTTTTATACAATGTGACACACTAATGTAGTATTTTTTTTAATCACATTGCATTTTTTAAGTTTAAGTGTAAAATATTCAAAATATAAAAAAAAAAGAATTTTAATAATAAAGTAAATTATATAAGAAATATAAAATATAAGACAAAAGTACAAATTTTACTTCAACATTAATGCAATCACTTTAATAAATAGAAATCATTATTATTGGCAAAATTAGTGTTTTCTTCCTATGTTTTTAAGGTAAGTTTTGATTTTGTTTTCTAACTTTTTTTTTTCATTTTAATCTTCTAACTTTACAAATGTTTCAAATAAGTCTTTTCCATTAAAAATACTAACTCCATTAAAAGTTTTGGTCTTTTTCTACCACATGTATTGTTTATTGTCTTCTTTAAATTTTTTATCTACATTTCTTCCACCTCTTTTTCTTCCTCCTCCATTTCATCCTCACCTTCTTATCTTTTTTTTTTTTTCTCTTTTTCCTCTTCAAAACCTCACACAGTGAAAGGCTAAAACCGTTGCTGTCATCACCAGCAATAATAATGTCATTATAACCCTCCACCATCGCCAATGACAATCCTTCTCTAGTCAGTTAACTCGTCCAACATCCTAACTTTGAGCTTCACTACTGCTTGTCGCACATCTTTTGAAAAGACTCACTGCAAGGCAACGTGTGTTATTTCTCTTTGATGATAGCGGCATCATCTCTCATTGTATGAAGTTTGAAGACCAAGAAGAAAGGAGGAAGATGAAAAGAAAAAGAAGAAGATGTAGGCAAGGAGAAAGAAGAAGAGATGGAGGAGACATAGACTAAAAATTTAGAGAAGGTGATAAATAGTACACATAATAAAAAAGATAAAATCTTTTCACAGAGTTAACATTTTTAATAAAAAAAATTTGTAAAAGCTAAAAGACTAAAATAGATAAAAAAAAGTTGAAAGATGAAATTTAAACTGACTTTAAAAATAAAGGAAAAAACACTATTCTATCAATATTATTTAAATGTCATAAATCATAACTTATTATCCAAATTGGACCAAAAATCATATTTTGTAAACCCATAATTAACAAATGTGTATCTGTGCTTTCTCTCTATAAGAGATCATGCTATAAGAAAAATATGATTTTTAATAAAATATTTGATGCTAGTATATAAAAATGGAAAAAATGAAAACAAAAATAGAGGATATTTTTTTTAAAAAAATTTGTTATGTTAAAAAAAACTATAAAAGAGAGTTAGGAAGAAAAAAACTAAAAGAGAACAATTTATTTTCTTCAATTGACTACATAAATTATATGAAAATATTTAGAAAATTATGATCAAAGATTTTTCTTTCAAAAGAAAACTTTGATCATTATAATTAGACAACTAAATTTTATATTCATATGGTATAATTCATTAGTTAACTCACAAAAATAAAAAGATAACACATTAAATGCAATGTGACACACTAACGTATTATTTTCTCATTAGTCTTATTAGATTTAATTGTGTCAGGATTATTTGATTCCATCTTTATGAGTTAGGCTTAAATAAGTAAATAATCTCTAAAAATATATCATCTTTCATAATTAGTATTTTTTAATTTTTTGGTAGATTTAGTCTTGATTTTTTTAAAAATAGTCCTTACTATTAATTGAGAGTTGTTAAGTGATAAGTAAGCAAATAATATTTCATATAATACCTATCACATGGAATGCTAGCTTCAAATATGACAAGACTTTAATGAATATTTAGTCCCTAAAAAAAATATATCTTTATGGAATTAGTTCCTATTAAATTTTTATTTTGATTTTAATCTAATAAAATTTTAAGCTTTTTAAAATAAATCTAATTGTTGTCTCTTTAATCAACATTCATGATTTAGGTAACATTTTTCATCTTCTTTTTCTTTTAGGAATATTTGGTGAGTTAGCATTGTTCGAGACTAAAATATCATATTTTCTGTGAAGATTTTCCAAAGATGTTTATAAGTTGTACTATGATATAGGAAGACTTACTTCACTATGCTTCCTTGAACTCATATTTATATTTTTCATTAAGTAAGGTAATGTAGAGATTCTTCATTATTTGTTAGGTAGGAAGATTTACTCTTTTCCCATAGCAATAAAAGCAAAAGAATTAAAAAACTTTAAAACATTGCACGTTGGTTAATTTCAAATAGTGAAATACTTTGATATTGAATGTAATGATGGAAAGTTTAGTCCTTATACTTGACATGCTTTTACAATTTGGTCCATGTACTAAAAAAGTATATAGTTTGGTCCTTATATAAGTAAACAATATAAATAAATTCTCATCATTTGAAATCCGTTAACAGTGTTAAATTTGTTGTTGACTTGGCTTCAACAGTGACATTTGAAGACTAAAAGCTTGCCAAGTAGGTCAAGAGTTACGTGAACCAAAATCTCTCCATTTTCTTCACCAAAATAGAGCTCTTCGTTATTTGCATTAGGTTTGTTTGAAATGTTGTAAATTGCTCAAGATGCAAATTTGGGGCATTCAATATTTTCAATTGTGGCTTCATCATCAAATATAGGTAATAATTGACACTATGAGTATTTCTAATCATATTTTAATTCATGCATGTTATGCGAAATGGTAGCTAATGGTGGGTAATGATGAATAGTGTGTTTCTAACTTTGATATTTGTTTGGCGTTTGTTGTTAGGGTTTCATTGGTGTAAAAATGAAATTGAATATGATTTAAATTGTGAGGAGTGTTACTTTCTCAATAGTTGTACTAAAAGTGAAATTGACTAGCAAGTGTACTAGTATTGTTATAGCAAGTTATAAAATCTTGAAATCATGTTTGAGTCCCAAATATTGTCCTCAAGGAATAGTTTTCTCAAGTATCACTTCACAATTCAACAATTAGTTAAGCCTAAAGCAATTCAACTGGAATTTGCAATATTTGAAAGCAAATAAACAAGTACAGAGTTCAGAAAACGTAACAGAACAAAAGCTACGAATTTGTATATTAAAACAGATATATGAAACATAGTTAGGGATTTATTTCACTTGAACTTCAGTGTTAATTCAATCAAGTTTTAAACTTTCAAGCAATTGGATTGAATGACAATTAGTTTCATGATGTATTAATCAAATGTTAATTCTTTAACTTAATGACTCTAACATTCAATTCAATCATCCTAATTTCTTAGATCTGGTTCAACTAAATGTTGCATTAAGCATTAGAAACCAAAAGATTGCGAGATTAAGATGACTTATCCCTAAGAAATCAATAATCTTGGTAATTGATTCAGATCTGAGAAATAATTTCAACTTCTATTGATAGAAGCTTCTCTGTGATTAGTAAATCAAATTTCCATTCAACAACTACTTGATTAACAGAATCGACTACTCAATCCAATCAAATACTCAAAGTTCAGATCCAAAATCAATTCAACACTTCCATTTTGGATCCATAAATCCCTAACTACAAAGAGTTTAGACAGCCATTACAAAATAAAAAGAGAAAGAAAGAGAACAAGGAGATGAACAAAGAATCATCTTCAATCTGATTCCTTGGTGTTCATTCCCAATCTCTCTCTCAGACTCTCTCAAGACAAGAAAATGAAATGAAGATGCAAAATGAACAAAAGATACAAAAGATCTAAACTAACTCATATTTATAGAATTTCCCGCCTTTCTGACGTGATCACTATTTTTCACTAAATAACTACGTAGAGGCCTTTCTGGCAACCTTCATGACTAGAACAATCACTATTTTTCATAAAAGTAGTAACACATAGCTAGTTCAATTAGAAAGCTCTTTGGAACAATCACTATTTTCTGAAATAGTGGCAATGCGTAGGTAGTTTGCCTTTAAATCATGTGTGTGATCACTTTACTTAGAAATAGTGATCACGCGCAGCCTATTGCTCCAAATCAAACTTGCGCGTCACCCAGCACTGGAATGATCATTATTATCAGAAATAGTGAAAACGCAGGATCACTTCATCATGGGCGTGGTTACTTTTCTTTATAAAAGTGATAACGCACAAATTAATCCTTAAAATTAGGCTCTGAAATTATCACTTTTCTTTAAAATAGTGATTACGCCCAACACTAGCTTCATCAATTCTTGTTCCTTGTCTACAAAATTGCTACTTTTCTTCTATCTTTCTCTTGATCTTCTAGTCTTATGAACTTAGCACAGAATTTCCTACAAAATATGATCTAATCATTAATTTTTACACAGAAAATTCACAAAATCTAAACAACTAGCTATTTAGAAAAGACTTAAACATTCTATTATTTTTATTAGTTTTTTTAGCTTTGTCCATCATGTTTTCTATATCAAATGTATTAAAAACTATGGTAAAATACTAGGAAAATATGAATTTATCAAGATGTGCAAAGTATTTAGATTCAAGCTTGGTATGAAGCTCAATTCCATTGCACAATTTACGGAAGCGATTAGAGAATGGTCTTTACTTATTGGTTGAAGGCTGAAATTTGTGAAAAATAACAAGGTCAAATGTAGGGTTATGTGTAGGAAAGGTTGTGAATGGATTACATTTGTGTCAAAAGTAGGTGGTTCACTAACCTATAAGTTGAAGACTTTAAAAGATAAATATACATGTGAAAAGACTTACTCTGCAAACATAGCTACCCATAAGTGGTTAACTGACAAAATGGTTAACACAATGAAGAGCAATAATGAAATAATAGTAAATGGAGCAATTCAAAATATTAGGAAACATTGTTTTGTTGATGTTTCAATTTCTAAGGCCTATTAGGCTAGAAGGTTAGCCAAGGAAAAGTTGTTGGACAATTTTGTTGAATAATACAACAAGTTGTAGAACTAATTTTTAAAGATATCTAACCTCAAATCAAGTATGTTGTTATTGATTCACACACCAACAAGTTTAACACAACTAATTTTTGAAAGAATATACATGTGCTTAGAAGTAGTAAAACATGGTTTCATTAGTACATGTAGACCGATTATAGGTTTTGATAGATGTTTTTCAAAAACTCTTTTTGGTGGAATTTTCTATTGGTGGCATTAGGAAGAGA
The DNA here is from genome assembly GCF_003935025.1 of Abrus precatorius. NCBI lineage: Eukaryota > Viridiplantae > Streptophyta > Magnoliopsida > Fabales > Fabaceae > Abrus > Abrus precatorius. Next base: position 22,029,495 of record NW_020874395.1, read on the forward strand.
CTCCAATGATCAATATTTTTCATTTGTTGTTGTTGTAACATCCTAATTCTCAGTACCCTTGATCTGTTGAATTTTGCCAAAACCTTTGTCAAAATTTTAAAAAGATTAAATTATTAGGAATTAGTTAAAGTGACTTTAGAGTTTTATATTCATTAGAAAATTTGTGATTTTCTAGAATTTTTCTAAAATTTTTAGGAAATACTTAAAATTGGCCAATTTTGCGAGCATCTTAGTAAAATAAAAAATAAAAATTTCAAATTGAATCTGATTATATAGCAAATAAAGTCATAAAATTTTGAAAATTTTACAAGTGCCTAATTGTAACACCTTAATTTTAATTTCAATTAAATCAAAATTTCACAAATTCAAAATAAAAATAAATTTCATTTCAATTAAGGTTCTCAACCCTTGGTTTCATCAAATATTTCGAAATAAGGAAAGGGGTTACAATTTTTTATCAAGTCACTACTACAGGACCCATTCAAGTACATGAGTTTCAAATTAAAATCCTAAGTCCTATAGCAGTTCCATCCACCCCTTCACTGAGTCCAGTGCTGATCGTCTTTATTACCTGAAAAATGAATGTAAGGGTGAGTACTCTACACTACCTAAAAACACACAATCAACGTAAAGTCTCACCTCCAGAGCATTTCCAATACATTAAACAACACAAATATAGGCAACAATTCACATCCATAAGTATAATTCATGACCCCATGCATACGTACGCCAGCCACACTCATATTGACACTGTGATCACAGATTTACACCATGAATGGTTGCCGGTTACCCCCGCCTCACGGATACCATGTGGGCAGTCACGGGTCGCTCAACAAAAGTAATGGTCAGAGGTCTAGTCAGGAAGAGAGTGTGGCGTGTGGTGCACCCGTTCCACAGTCGATGTCACTACCACTTCCGCTTCTCCAAGGTATTTCTACCATCCTCATCTCCCACACCTCAGTGTATCGCTGAACCATTCACAGCACATTACAACGGCGTTACATGCCCTAGTCACACACATTTAAGGATACGACACATAGCCCACAATTCATTGAAGACACACGGCCCCTAGCCTATTTCCATTCATATTACACGGCCCTCGGGCTCACATTTTCACAATATACATTCACAATGCTCAGCATACAAGCCCACATCCTATCATACAACATTTACCAAATAAATCACATGTCATGACATATGACCCACATCATATTGCACAACAATTTCCTACCCTCTACTCGGCCACACAATAATATTCCACAAAACACAGCAAATCACACATACAAGAGTAGGTAGAGTCTCCCCTTACCTTGGATTGAAGACCCACACTTGGATTCGACCACGGACGTGCTCCTTACACAGATTTCGGCCTTAAACACATGGAAAAATTCCATGAGAACCCAAGGAAACCCAGAAACAGAAAAAAGGGGATGAGAAACAGAATCCTAACCATTAAAACTCACCTCCAAGCGTTCCCCACACGGATTCAACCTTCAGTCAAGCTCCCGAACGAGTTTGGAGGCAATTAATCGGTGGAATAGGATTTGGGAATGAGAGAATCGAAGGGATTTTGAAGGGAGAGGGAGAAATAACCCTCCCCGAACCCTAACCCCCTTTAAATCCTTTTCTGGTTGCGACACTCTCGCTACAGCGAGATATTCCCCTCACTGCAGCGACACGCCCTCTTGCTGCAACGAAAAAACCAGAGAAAACTGCACTTTGATTTCTGCAGAATCTCGTTACAGCGAGACTGCACCCAGAAATGTACTCCAAATTGTCGCTTTGTCGCTACAGTTAGATGTCTCTCGCTGCAGCGAAAAGGCGATATTTTGCCCTTTTCCTCCTAGCGTCCTCTCGCTACAGCGAGAATTCTCTCACTGCAGCAAGAACAACCCAGTAATACGACCTGCACTTAGGCACTGAGCCCATTTCAGCTCTATCCAGTCATGCATACACACAATACACATATCCATACACTTAATACATAAACATCATTACCAAGTAAATCAACACACGTATATATGTATATGTATTTAGATTTATATAAATAACAATAATCAATATTACAAAATTCAAGGCGTTACACTAATAATATTAGATAGATCTTGGAAAGTAATTTTTTACAATGAAATTTGATAAATTTTAAAATTTTATTTTGCAACATGTCTAATTAGTAGACAAGAAACAAACCAATTAGAGAGCAATTTGAGTGAATTAAAATTTTAGTGACCATCCCAGTATTATTCTAAATATTCTACTACGTTGTTTTAAAAATTTTTACTACCTGTTAAACCAAAAAAAAATTTACATTTGTGAAAATGTAATTTTTAAGCTAAAAAAATTATAAAGTAATTAAATTTTGACTTTTAAAAGTGATTAAGAGAGAGAAGATGCATGAAAAATAATCTTCTTCTCCAACAAGTTTCTCGTAAGTTATTTTCACTATTTTTCTCTCAAACACTCTCACTTTCAAGTTTTATTTTTAGGGCCAAACTTTGATATTCTTGAGAAGCTTCAAGAGGTAAATTTGTTACCCTTATCCTTTTTTGCACTTGTATGGTTTTATTTTTCAAAATGGTGCTTATTTAATTTTTTCTTCTTACTTGGATGAACCTGAATAGGAATGGGAAGGGTGCTATCTTTCTTTTATTGTTGTGGTTCTACACCTAGGATACTAGAATCATGCTTGAAATGGAGGATTAGAAGTGGTTGAGCTAAAAACCTAAGAACCCAAATTCGCAGGTCACTGTTCACTAAATTCTAGGACTTGTATGGACTGAATTGGGAGTTTATGTCTTCATGAAAGTTGTATCCCTTTCAGAACTTAAAATTTAGCCACTAGTTTTACCTCAAACGAATGTTTATAACTCAAGTTATGTCTATTTTACTAACAGGTGTTCTAGTTGTCACCTTAGGAGGTTGCCCTGTTCCAACAGTCACATATTTTGATTTAGTGAGACTGATGAGTGTACAATTAAGACTTAACTCCTTCATAAAAGTTGTAGGAAATTGTATGCCTGAAATTTAGAAATTTCTTTCATGTCAATAGCTTATGTGTAGCATGAGATATGGTCAAATTACTAAGGTATGTTCAGAGTGTTAGTGTAGTTGAGCCCCGTCAGAAATAGACACTGTAAACTGAAAACTGGCACTATTATATAGGGTATTTGAACTTAATTCCTTCATAAAAGTTGTAGATAAATGAATCCTTGAAATTTATAAATAGGTCTCATGTTAAAATATTAAGTATATCTTGAATTATGGTAAAAACACTGAACCTTGTGCAATCTGCTCAAAAATTTCTCTATCATGACTTTGACTAACTTTATTGTACAATCTATCTCGAATTAGACTTTGACCTCTGCATCAATATTGTAGATAATTATGTTATTGAAATTTTGGCTTTGACCTCATGCCAGAACAGTTTATATAACTCTAGAAAATTCTAAAATACTGAACTTATTCATGCTCGCCATTAGGATTTTTCCTACTCTAAGTGTGTACCAACTAGTGTAGCACCCTACTTTATAAATCCTCAATTAGAGAATTAGTGATTTTTTATTTTATATATATAATAATAATCTTCCCCTCATACATAATAACAATTTATTAAACCATTAATCGCAAAAATAAACTTTAATAAGTAAATTTTTAATAACACATTTCAGAATTTCGTCACAAGTACTTAAGGTAAACTTTCATAAATATTTAGATATCCTTTCACAGTAATACAAAGGGCAAAATGGTCAGTAAGTTCCCCGCATTGCACATAATTATATTCAAATAAAACATTAGTTACAGTTCTTCAAAATAATAAAGGCAACACTGGAGATGACTTCCTATAGAGCAGCGTAACTAAACAAAAAGAGTGGCTTCTACTCGGTACCATAAAGGCCTATGTACAACAAAATAATACCTATGACTAACCTTTGCCACTATTAAAAAAAAACAAAGTAGTATCAGTCATACTCCGAATCCATATCTTCAGACTCATTGGTGTTTAAAGGATCATAATTTTCTGGAATATCAATATTCATTTCCTCCTCCTCAGTTGGAGGGGGAATTGGTGTTAGATTATTTTAATAATCTTATTATTGTGGCCTATGTAACTTATAGTATGACTCTAATTAATGATTTAATGTTATAGTGGTTAAATATAAAATATAGAGTCATAGAGGGTATAATTGTAAATACAATTATAAGGAAACCCTCCCCTCTCCCTTTATATAAATAAAAGAGCGGTTACCAAATAGGGGTTATAGGATTCTCTATTTTCTATCACTTTCACGGTCTCTAAGTGTGCTCACGGTAAATACAAGAAAGAAACTTTCTCTCAACCATCCAAGAGGAGCTAAAGGAGGAAAGAAGAGTTGGGGAAGATACAAAGGGATTAACGACATCAAAGAAAGAGGTAACATCAAGGAACAATGAATTCAGATTAATGCTCTCTAAACCCTTAATTGTATAAGAACCATATATTGTGTTGTGAGAACAACGTAATTCAAGATCTAATGGGAAATGGAAATTTCATAAGAGTCATTGTATAATGGAAATTACATAATGGATTAAGAAAATTCTAACAATTGGTGGTGGTATGGGCTGAAAAGGATTATTATTATCTAAGTTAAGGGTTAGTCTAGTCCTTATGGTAACAGGGACACCACCTCCGGGTCCTGGTGCCGCTCTCCTAAAAAATATAGTAAGTATGCCCGCAAAAGTATGGGTGTGTCTATCCCAATCGTGCTGCCATCGATGTGGCTCTGGGATAATGAGCCTGATCGTCATATTCATTTGGTGTGGAATCTAGGCCATCTCTCTATGCTACAGGTGGTAATCTATCAGGTCCAATGGGTATCGCAGCTACAGAGAAAATAAAGAAAGTAGAAAAACGATAGGGTGAGCGACAGTTCATACATCACGTTAAAATCAAACATTATAAACATTCACAGATCAATCGCATTCCAAATGAATGATGATGATGGTGCATAATCCTAGTTTAATTTTCTAAAATGTCCATGCATGCAGGCCCGAATCGTTTCTTAAATTAGTGTTGGGATAGCCAGGAGTTGACACTAGAAGGTATGAAAATCCACCCACAGGATTGTTGAGACTCACGGTCAAATATGAACCTAGTAGCTCACTGACCATGATATACAACAAGAGCACAGTCAGGTACAAGAGAGTTTGTACAATGGGATCCCTGACGATAGGTAGCGAGCCTGAGCCTTTTAGGGCTTCCAACCACTACCCTTTCTATCCCCAAGTCCTCTCTCAGGGCCTTCCTATCGTATTCCTAGAGTCCATAGTCTCTGATTTCTCATTTTGGACAAAATACCATTTTTGGATGAGTAATGTATGAGTTCCTAAGTGATTTTTCTTAAAAAAGTCCTATATTCCCAAATTCTTAAATTTGTTCGAGAATGATTAAAAAAATTTCTAAATCTGAATATTTATCAAAATTTTGATAGAGTTTTCCTTGTAATACGGACTTCCCAAAATTTTTCAAACACTTATTACAATCAGGAAACTTCCCAATACAGTTTATAAGGGTTCTCAATCTATCATTCAATCATTTCAATTTATTTTCATTAAACTTTCCCATAAAAAACCACTATGCACATAAATGCTCACTCAAAGACAATTCATATCATATAACACAATTTATGTCTTAATGAAGTATCAAACATATATTTTCACCACCAAACACATAAGCAAACCATTATCAAAATTAAGCATATAAGAAAATCATAATCATCAATCATAACAAAATTTAGACAATTTCAACAAATATGGATAAACAAGTTTATTATGTACAATTTCAACAAATATGGATAGACAATTCCTTTGCTTTGTAAAATTTTTAGTCCTTAATGACTAAGATGTGCATATTTACGATGCCATAAAGATGAGAGATTCTGAGTAGAGATATAAAAGCATGAATCCTTCTTGGTTGCTAATTGAGCAAACAGAATGAACATTCTATTTGTTGTTATATTAGTCTCTAGAATCAAGCCCTTATCAAGATGATTCAACTTGCAGGTTCCTAACTGAAACATTATGGTTAAGCCTTTTTCTTGTAGCTGCCCTATACTCAACAGATTAATCTTGAGTTCTGGTACTAAAAACACATTAGTAATTACGTGAGTGACTCCTTTAATGTCCAGCTTAACATTTCCTTTTCCAGTCACTTCCATTCTTGTGTTATTACCAAGCTTTACATGTTGCTTGAAGGTGTCATCTACTTCTTGAAACCAAGATCTGTTTCTACACATGTGGTTTGACCAACAAGAATCCAAGAACTATGCCTTTGTTTTCTGCACATCATGTAAATCATCAAGAGCCATCAACAAAAGCTCTTCTTCTTCATTGAATGCAGTATAATTGGCTTCTTCATCCCAATCAGGACATTTATACTTATAATGCCCAAGTTTGTGACATTTAAAACATTCAATTATGGCTCGATTTTGCCTTTCTTTTTCTCTTCCTCTTCCTCTATAGGTGCCTCTGCCCTTGCCTCCACCCTTGCCTCCATTGTCATTTCTTTCTTCAGAACTTACTTTAAGTGTCTGCTCCTCTTCATGTTTCTTGTGAAATTTCTGCTCATGAACTATCAAAGAACTCTAAAGTTCATCAACTGAAAAAGTGTCAATATCTTTAGACTCCTCAATTAAGCAAACTATGTACTTGAATCTGTTAGTTAAGGATCTCAAAATCTTTTCGAAAGTTATTATATCCTACATTGCTCTCCATAAGTTCTCATCTTGTTGGCCACACTCATGACTTTAAAGAAGTAGTCAGTTATGCTCTCACCCGATTTCATTTCAGGTATCTCAAATTCTTTTCTTAGACTTTGAAGAACCAACCTTTTTACTCTTGCATTGTGTAACATCCTTTTCTCAAATTTCCGTACAATGCATATTTCAGCCTTTATTAATCTATATAAAATATAATTTTTATGTTTAACTAGTTTTTATCGTGACAATTTGATAAAATTTTCAGTAATATGTGGTCGAGAATTTTTATCTTCGCAATATTAATAAAACAACATCAATAAATTAAGAATTGAATAAATAATCCTCCTAAGTTTTAGTATGCCCAATGAGAAACCTGAATATACCTTACATATATATATATATATATTAAAATATAAAATTTACATATTGTTTGTCAAAATACACAGAACTTAAAATAACATTTACACTATCAAAATATTTACATCATATAAGAAAAATTTACAACCCAAAGTAGTCTCAACTCAAACACCAACACCGAAGACTGATCCTATTCATCAATCTCGTGCTAACTCTCTATCTCGGTCAAATCCTCTGAGTTTAAACCATCATCTAAACCTAGATAACCATTGCTCGAATTAGCTCAGACCTCTGTTCTAGTAACTTGCTCAAAGGTCCATCGGGTCAGTCTTCCGATATGGTTGTGGTCATGATAGGTGAAAAGATAAGTGAGGGCTGCCAGAGTTCTAAGAGTATCTCTGTACATATATACACACAGAGTCAGGTGTATTCTACTCCTAAGAAAGTCAAAAGATTTACTACAAGAGAAATTCATCTCTATCATAACAAAAACCCTAGGTTCATATTCTACAAGTACAACAAATTTAAAATAATTTATTCTTTAATATTCATTAAATACATAATTTAACCTAAAAATGTATAGAATTATCTACTAGTCTAATTCTTTCCTGAGGCTCTATCATTCTGATTCCCTGAAATTATTAGTAAGGATGAGCATCTATTCTATCCTTTTTCAAGCATTATATCATAAAATCATAAGTTATAATATAAAGGCAACATATTCACTTTCACACTAAATTCACATTACAAACATATTCACACATATATCATTCATAATTCACTGTCTATTATCCGTTTTCTCATCCCAATATGCACTCCCAGTGCACTATGATCACAGATATTGATGCCTCCATTATTTTTTGAGGTCTTACTCAATTAGGTAAATAGTCGCCAGTTAGCCCATGCACACGGATACAACATGTACAATAATAAGGCTTCTTAGCAAAGGCATAGTCAGGAGTTTAGTCAGGAAACGAGTGTGAAGCCATGTGACGCATTCGCTCTCATAAAGAGTGTGTACACATATGCGAATGTCACTCACCACCCTACATTTCTCCCAAATTTTCATTGTCTCCGGACTCTATACCCTTAGTGTATCTCTGTAACTACTCACACTAGATTCCATCTATATCCGACTTTAAAAGTCATTCTGAGATTTATTCTCTTTCTCATTCAAAAGATCATGCTTAGTAAAGCACTTCCAGACTAATTTCATTCCAATCCATTTCACTCATACATTCATTGATATAATTTCAACTGTAAATCTTTCATATCCACATCATTTCTTTATATCATTTTACTCAGACATATATAATAAAATTGCATAAATCACTTAGCAAATTTCATAATATTTTACATTTAGTACTCATCATACAATACATATAAGCATATATCAGCCTTTTAATCCAAACAACCAAACAAGATTTCTTTTTTCATCCATTCTTCATACAAAAGATATCTCAACCACATATTCTCATAAAATATTCACGTAACCGTGCTCTATGAGCACACAGTAAATACTATAATATAACATTACAATAGAGCTCTCCTTACCTCTCGAAGATGAGCTCAAGGAGAAATATTGAAAAGGATCAAGGTTCACAGATGGAAGTTCTCATGAGTATCAGGAGATATCCATAAGAAATAAAAAAATAAAAAACGACCAGAGAAACTCAAGTTTAATCCGAAAAAACTTACTTGCAGTCGCTTAACTTCAATGTCCAAATTCAACTTTTAAGAAAAATGAAGTTTCTGAGGCTTTTATCTAGGTAAAAGGAAGAGAGAGTTTAGAGAAAACTTGAGAGAGGGATGTGAGTTTGAAATAGAATGAATTTCTCATGCGAAAAATGTCTTAAATACCCCTGAGCCCTGCACGTTCTCGCTTGAGCGAGGAACATCTCGCTTGAGCAACGACATCTCGCTTGAGCAATGACATCTTGCTTGAGCGACGACTCTGTTGCCTGAGTGAGATATGTAGACAGTGGTCTCGTCCACTATTTTTTTATATGTTCGCTTGAGTGAGCTCCATCTCGCCTGAGTGATATGGTGTCCAGAAAGCATGTTATTTTTCCTGTGGGTCCTCGCCTGAGCGAGATCACTTTCGCCTGGGTGAGGTGACAGTTGGGCAACATTTATCTTATCTCGCTTAAGCGAGATAACCATGCAACTTTGTATTCCTGCATGCTCAATCTCGCTTGGACAATATTTACGTCGCCTGAGCACGATCTCCTACACCAAAACTCCTCTAAAATCCTCCAAACTTACATCTAAATGCATTATAATACTTCTTTACATTAATAAAAATATAATTTACCGAAAAATGAAATGAGGATGTTACACATTGCCTTCATATTTTCTTTTCATTGAATCTCATATTTCCTTTGATGTATTCTTTTGCAAGATTGTTTCCAAGATTGTCCTATCTATGGCTTGAAACAAGTAACTCTTGACCTTCAAATTTTTTAGTTTCATCTTATTGCGTTTCTTTTGCTGATCTTCAGTAGCTGCACCTCCCTTTTTTAAATCTTCAAATCTTGTTTCAACCAAGCTCCAATACTCCTTGGATCTTAAAAAGTTATCCATCAACATACTCCAATGGTCACAGTGACCATCGAAGCGTGGAATTGCTGGTTGTACAAAACTGCTATCATTTGCATTTGACATTCTTTCTATCACGTATTCAACTCACTTTCTTCACAGGCCCCAATAGGAGCTCTGATGCCAGAATGTTAGAATATGGAGAAAGAAAAAGTATAAACTGCTGTAATACTTCATGCACTATTCATTAACTAATGTAATGCTCTTATAGAGCTAAAAGGAAGCCCAAACAACTAACCAACACTAAATAGAATTGACAAACAAATTACAGTAACTACTATATCAGAAATTATGCTAACACGAATGACTTCCTTTCATACCTATATCAACATTATATCCTCTACTATGGCACATTGTGTTGCAACACCATTAAATAAGGTTGAAGAAGAAGGTAGTTCTCAATACTTGTGAAGCCATATCCATCGATACCACTTGTGTAAGTCCAACTACTAGTGAGAACTACATGCTCAACAAAATTAACACTGTTAACAAATTATAAATGACAGAAACTGATTTGTAAATGTTTACTTATACGAGGACTAAATTGTACATCTTTTAAGTATAGAGACCAAATTAAAAAGTGTGTCAAGAATAAGGACTAAATTTATAATTTAACTACAATAAACGGAAAAAAATTAGAAAATTTTAAAACGTTACTTGTTGGTTAGTTTCAAATAGTGAAATATTTTAGTTTTAGAATATAAGATGAAAAATTATCTTATTTAAAATTTAATAAGACTAAAATAGAAAATAAATAAGGACAAATTCTAAAAAGGTAATTTTTTAAGATTTATTTATTTATTTAAGTATTACATGTAAAGTTAGCATTATTACATGACAAATATAAGGTGAAAATAGTTTATTTAATTATTTTAAGACTAAATTTGAAAAAAATTAATGACAACTAATTCAAAGAGAGGATATATTTTTAGAAATTATTTATTTATTTAAACCTTATGAGTTAACTAACAAATTTTAGGTCAGAAAATAAAATTAATGAAACTAATTTTTGTATTTTTATTTTGCACTAAAAAAAGTCGTTGAACCAGGTACATTGCAGTGAGGAAATCTACAGGGTCAAGTTAATTACATTTAAAAAAATTGTGGAGCCAATTTGTTTTAGTCTTTTTACCGTTAATGGTAGTCAAATATCAAATCTATGATACGTTATAATATCATCTTCATTTTAAGTTTCGACCTACCTCGCACTTGTAAGATACTAATTGCCTTAACTTTTGCCAATGTTACTCTAACCATTTCCATAATCGACGTGAGATCTAGACAACGATCAAATCTTAAACACACTTAGAAAATACATGCGTTGTTCTCAATCATCACACTATATATATCAACATGTTGTAACTTGGTAGAAGCACACCATAAAGCTTCACTTAATTTAACATCCAACAAAATAGAACACATGCATTATTCTTTTTTCTAATTATCATACAGTACCATCACTCTGCAACTTAGCAGGATGCACACTAATGAACTCTGCTCAGTGTAACAACATGATAATCCCACTATTTAACGTGAGGTTTTTTTTATTAGTAATGTTAGCATGATTTTATTCTATATAATAGCAAATAATGTATTGCATACAATTCCTAGTATCCAATTGAAACCATGTCAACAAAAGAATAAAGTTACTGCAATAATTTGAGGTTAGGCACAAGGCACGATTCATTACACAAATGAACATGCTCAAAGAATTATCTCACCAACTTTTTTAACTAACAAATATGATTAAGAAATTTCAAAATCCAGCTATAAAAACTTAAATCCCTTAAGTGTTATTTGTTTGTTTAATGTAAAAGAGTTATTTTTTGGGATGCGTACAGCTTTATTATTTTGTAATTTAAAAATAAAAAATAAAAAAATAATTTTAATATTACTTTATAAATCAAAAAATATAAAATATTGTTCTAAATTTATTGATAATATATATATATTATCAATAAAAATTTAAAAATTAAATTGTCAATTTTACACTAAATTTAAATTTTTTATTTAATTTAAATTAAATAGTTAGTAAATTAATAAATTATAATTTATTAAATTTAAATTAAATATAAAAATTTACACATGTAAAAGGTACTGGAAAATGGTAAGTGCGATGCTGTACAGATTAGGTAAACTGCACGTGGAAAAGTACAGGCTCACTAGTCAAGATTTTTTGGCAAACCAAATAGCATCGATTTCAAATTCATATCGCAAAATCAGTCAAACTTTCTAACAAACTCAATGCTACATCCAATCAAATCGTGTTCAGATGGAAAAGGAAGAAAACAAGTAACGCTTTCAGCCTTTTTGATCTCTATCCAAAATTTAAATGAAGTGTTACTTTCTTCCTTTTTTAATTTGTTTGCTTAATTCTTAAGAATATATTTATATGAATGAAAACATTATCTATATCTTTAAAAATGAATATAAAATAAAAAGGAAAACAGTATAATTGACTCGTGGCTTGTGTATATTAAATGAGTACTTTGTGTTCAGGAAAGCGACTCCCATCTTTGAGATATAATAGCCATTAAATTTTTAAGTAAATATCAGTCCAGAAACACATGCTATTTTCTTTTTATTTTGAGGTAAATATCAACTAATTTCTTGGCATATTGGTTAAAAATTTAAAAATAATATAAATATATATATTTATTTTAATGTTAGTATATTTTATTTTTATATTTTAATCAGTACTTTTTATATATAAGTTAGCAAAATTCTTATTTTAAAAGGAGTTGAAAATGCTCAACATGCTTACACATTTCTATAACCACAAATGTACTGTAGATTTAAAGTAAAATAATTTTGCTCTCTCTTTCACTACTTCAACAGACTACAAATTAATCGATCAACCCACAGGCATAAAAAAATTAAATATAGGTACGTAGGAACCGCTTCAATGTACCCTTTATTCTTAACTAAGTGTTACTTTAGCAAATTGTTTTCTAAATTATTTAAAGTTTTTTATGATTTTAAAATTACATATAATTATTTTTTTTTCTAAATTTGTTCTTCAGAAAAGTATTTACTAACATAAGTTCTCAAGGAAAACACGATTTATTCCTACTATAACTTTTTTTGTCTAGTATAACCAGGTAATAGAATTTCCAACAAAACTTACTATTAACTTCTTTCTCATATTTAATGCAGAAAAAGGAGCTTGAAAACTTGTGTTGAAAATAAGGTAAGGAACTAGAATATAGTGTATTCGTTGAAGCAATTTAAAGTGGCCTTTGAGATATACCAACAAAAACCCAAACAGTGTTGATTAATATTTATAAGTAATATAATATTTAAAATTTTGGAATCCAAGAATATTCAAGTAGATGCTTTGACATTCTTTTGAATGGCAGTGTGTAAACAATGCACATATTTTTTTTATTAATTTTCTTTTGTCGTGTAGTCTGTTTTGGTCTTTGTATGCAATGTTTGTGAATGATTGGGGTAAGAAGAACGTACAAGTTTTGTGTAACAAGTTGTATTTTGCATTTTAAAAAATCTTAAAGGCCAATAATTAATGGGAGTTTTAAAAAACTTAAAAAATCTCCTACCACCAAAGGCCAATAATTTTTTCTTTAATACATGCATTCTCAATTATTGTACAACATTTTTATTTTACAAAACATATCTATTAATTTAACGAAGCATACATTTTCTCTTTTTGTTTTCATTTCCATTTAAAATTTAAAATGGCTTTCCATAATTGGAGGAAAATCCATGAAATAATTTCTTATAAAGAAATTTATTATGAGATAATTAAAATAATAAAATTCAATAAAACAATGCCAACATCTATGTAACTGTTTTTATAATGTTATGTGAAAGAATGGAATAATCCTTTCTTTCTTTCTCTTTTTGGTTAGAAATCAAAATACAAGCTTTAGGTGCTTCTTCTGACATCACAGCTGACAAAATACCCAATAGTGAAACAAACGTATGCATTCAAAAATACTCAAAATAGTATGGAGACAGCTTAGTTCGAATATAAGCATCTTTGAAGAATAATTATTGATTCAGTCCAAGGGTTGTAGATAACCATCACCTTTTCCTGAAAAACACTTTCAAAGTGTTGATTTCTTTCAACTTATTTTTCATTTTCCTAAAATAAAAATTACTTTTCCTTACTTTGTCTTTAATTAATTTTTGATATATCAACTAAATTAAATAAGAGAATATTAATAGAACATAAGAGTAGTATAATTTAAAATAATTTTTTATAATATACAATACTTTTTAATCTTTATATATAACTTTAAATTGAGGCTTTTTAGTATTAAAAAAATTATTATTAAATACCAAAATATGAGATTTTTAAAAAATTATAAAAATATAAAAAATAAATAAAATTACCACTAACAAGGTTTTTATGTCCGTCGGTCAGTTAAATTACAAAAATTAATAATAATAATTTTTAATATTTATTTTTTATAATTATTAACTGCTATTTTAATAGAACAGAATGGACTTGACTATTAAAATAAATAAAAAATATTAAATATTTATTTAACATGCAACCGACATTACTTGATATTTCAACTGTTTTTTTTTTCAAAACTCACTGTTGACAATATTTTAAACAATATCTGTGTAATTAATAAAAAAAATTATAGTCCAATATATTATTCACTCAAACACCATAAACCATAATTAAAAGAATTAAACTTAAATAGACGATATACAATTCAAACATGAAAAGGGTATTCATTCAGATGCACTTGTCACCAACGCGGCAAGCGAATTTGGTATGTTCTAATTTCTGGGAGAAAAAAAGACATAAAAGTGTGTGTTTCAATTCACGTAAGAGGAACAATATCACCCACCACTAAGATGAACCTAGACAAAAGCGAACAAAAGAAACACGTTCACGACGCCATTTGGGTCCTTAAATTAGGTGAAAACGTAAATGATGATACCTGCAGGAAATAAGATAAGCCATGTGTTCTATAAAGAACCAAAATAGGTCATGCCTCTTATTTATTATATAAGTTGCTTAATAGTGTTTCACAGTGTGTAATTTTAATTCAACTCAGAGTAACTTAAGAATTTTAAATCTACTTGTATAAAATCTATTGAACGACAATCTAAATATATGCTAAAATCTTTATTATATGGTTCGATTTACAGTTTTGGACATTTAATTTTTGAACATAAACCATGCACTTTAAAAGTGAGAAGAAAAATTTTGAAATATACAAAAATCATGACTCAATCTTTGATTTTTGTAAGTTTTTCTTGATAAAAAAAAAATTGTCTTTTAACACATAAAAACTACCAAAATAGAAGCCACATTTGTTGGGTATATAAGCCACATTATGTTTATCTTGTTTCATCTTATAAATGCCACGGCTATAACTAGTCTTTATACTCAAGATCATATTTTTCACTAAACAATAAAAGGTTACAACATAAGCATTTTCAAATTAGTCTCTCTTGTCCTACAGCAAAGTATTATTTTAAAAGTTAACTTTTCTATCTTATTGTAGAGAGTATTCTTCCTAGCTCGCAACTACCTCTTCAAGCACCAGCAACTAATTAGAACCTAAAAAGCATATTAGGAAAGTGGGAACATGTAGTAGGTAAAAATATAGGTGAGCAAGTTGCAAAAATGAAATTTTTGTTGTATTGCATCCCAATTATTCACTCATACTTATATCTTCTAGTTTAAAGGCTTTATATGCGTATTCAAACTAGCTCCTATATATATGGAAAACAAGTCATTGAAAACATTTTCTAACTATTAGAAAGGCTTTCTATAGTGTTCAACACTTTCTTTACTATCTTAGAAAAAGTGTTGTACTTGCTATCTACTACTCTCGTTCTTTATCTTGTAGAGATTAAATCGTCGACATGATATTCCTCATTCTTTCCTTTCTTTTCTATGCTGTTTAAGGCAAACAACTACCAAAATGAGAGTCAACCCATGTACTAAGAGACAAGCACACAAGTAAAATGTTATTTGGTCCCTAAAATGTTAGGAGTTGATGAAATTGGTCTTTGAAAGACACGAATTGTTAAATAATTCATTCTAAAAAAATTAGTTTGTCAATCAAATTTGTCCTCATGTTAACTCTTGTTAATTAATGCTAAAGAAAATAAAATTGTTGGTAGTTATTGTCGCATTCGGACAGTCGCAACAGTACGGTAAATATTTGTTTAAGAAAAATATTTCTTAGAAAAAAATCAGAAGAGTCGCTACTGAAATTTATTTCAAAAAAATCTTGAATTTTTTTTAAAAATAATATGATCTTTAAAATAGAAAATGATTTCGGGAATCATTTACATGTAAAGAAGATATTAGCACCCTATAACGTCCATTTAAAAATAGTTACCTTAAATTAATTGTGTAAATTTATTTTAATTTTAAAAAATATTTATTTAACCCCTAAATAATAGTTATTTTTATTTTTATTTTAGAAAAAATTATTTATTGAAATATTGTTTGGTATCTTAGCAAAGAGAAAATTTATTTTGAAAATTATTTTGACTTGACGGATTCACTCCTATGTATCCTTTGTTAGATTTTTTAACATTAATATTAATATTTATGCTAATTTGTAGATTAGCATTATTAAATTATTATGGTTATATTGTTATTAATTATGACATAAAATAAATGTGTATAATAATAATTATTATTATTATTATATAGATTTTGTAATTGGGCTCTTAGGGTGAATAGTCTGGGGATGGGTTGGACTATTCTATGTGTCCAGTGAGAGGTTCCTGCTCTCATCTGATTAGGCTTATATAACTGTTGCCTCATTAGACAGTTACTAGAGTGAGATAATAGAGTAGTACATGCTCACTCGAAAACAAGGATTGCTTATGACTCATGGGTTCTCATCAGGATTGCTTATGACTCGTGGGTTCTCATCAGGTACGCGTTTAACGCAATTATTCAATTACATATAGTTGGAATTGTATTGAGATGTTATGATATGTATTATATATAATTATGTTATCTTTAATTTTATATTTAAAATTCCTGCAAATGGTATCAGAGCCAACTTAATACACATCGTAATTTTTCAACTTTGAGCAACCAAAATGCTATAATTTTATGTATGGATTTGGAAAATAATTTAAGTTTTTTGTTCCTCTTATATTCATAAATATCATATCCAAAAATTGTTAATTTTCATCAGGTATGTTAAGAGAATTTCACAGTTTATTAATTTTTGAAACTATGAACCCTAAAATCGTTTTCTTTCAAATTCTCTCAAAAGGGAAAAGGTTTATTTAAAAAATTGATTAAGGGCTTTTGTTAATAAATTGAACACGAACATAATCTAATAATTAATTCATTATTTCGTTCAATTTAGATTGAGAATTTATTCTTTCTTTCATTTTACGTTCGCATTGCCCTGTTTTTGTTGTACACATTACAAAGAACATAGTGGACCCTACTCGTTGAAAGAAACTGTTTGGGTTGCTTGAATTCTCACGTACTTTGAATCTTCGCATTGCCCTGTTTTTGTTGTACACATTACAAAGAACATAGTGGACCCTACTCGTTGAAAGAAACTGTTTGGGTTGCTTGAATTCTCACGTACTTTGAATCTTCCATGGCTGCGCGGGTTTTAGCCTTTGAAACTCTCTTTTGTTGTTCAAAATACACCCTTTGTAACAATATGAATTGATGCTTTAGAATGCAAGATTGAACTGGATCAAGTTTATGAATTTGTTGGACCCATTTTACAGCTGATGGGTTCTTTTTCTGTAAATATTTTTTAATTAATTAACTCGTGCCTAAATTAATTATATAATTATTCTATTGATGGAATATGATCCAATTTTTTTATATACATGATTATACTAATATTTGATATTTATGACATTTTTTATACTATTCACTCTCTTTTTGAATGTCATATATGTTAAATAATAATAATAATAATAATAATAATATAGTTTTATATAAATTATTTGATGTAATTTTGGTATAATTATGATTTCATGCATAATATACATATTTAAATTAATTCTGAATGCATGATTATTCTGTATAAATGTCATCCCACCTATCATGAGACCATTTATACATGACTTGTGTAAATTATATAATTATATATGCATTAATAATAATTATATCCTATCGATGTGTTGTTATTAATATGATTTGAAAATAGTATGCAATTGTGTTTTGCTTATGTCAATTTTGTACTGATACCCTATCGGTGTTAGGATTCTTATGACATGAAGTTTTGTGCATTGTATTCGTCTTTCTTATTTATTGTGATCCAGGACCCGTAGGCAAGATCATAGTAAGTAAGAAATTTTGTGATGGGCATATTATTGTTGTAGTTGAGCTAATTGCGCATATTAAATTTTGTTATTTTTTACATCAGTGTCTATGCCTACTTCGGTAAAAACTTTGAACGTGACTAATTATGAGGACTAAGTTGACTTTTTTAAATTATTTCTTATCATTTTCTAGTGTTAATGTTGCCCATAATGAGAGAATGAG
Organism: Abrus precatorius; assembly: GCF_003935025.1. NCBI lineage: Eukaryota > Viridiplantae > Streptophyta > Magnoliopsida > Fabales > Fabaceae > Abrus > Abrus precatorius. Next base: position 22,047,657 of record NW_020874395.1, read on the forward strand.
CCTAAATTTCCCACACCTAAATCTTCCGCTACCGTTATAGTAAAACATGATAAGTGGGTTCATTTTAATAAAATATGTCTAGTAACTATGAAGGTCACTATAGACAATGTTCTTGAGATGAGTAGTACTAAGAAGTAAGTTTAGTCACAATATCCGTCGCCGATAAATTAGTGACAAATTCTTTGGCAAAAATTCATCACAAAATTATGAAATCTTAATAGTGCCTCTAGGCAAGAAACTTAAGGAATTTGATAAGACAGAGAAAGCTTACTATCTTTTATTGTTCATAAAAATCAATTAGCGGTTTCTTTGTAGGATATTGTGTAGACTCCAGGGGTTCTAGATTTTATTGTCTTACTTATACTACTAGAGTTGTTGAGTCACATGATACAAGTATCTTATAATGTATGATATCACTACTCCTTCGAGTATGATTTTCTGCATTATTAAGATGTTTATAGTTTGTGTTAGTTTATTTTGTCATCTTGTTATGGCCATATATTGTTAATTAATTTAGAATAATAAAATGTTTTGATTTATGTTGTCCAAGTGGGAGATAAATTGTTGAATATTTTGTGTGGACTAACATAAATCAAATTTTGTTATAACTTGAATTTAATTCTAGAATAATAAAATCCATTTATGGTTTGAAGTAAGTTTCTAGACAGTGGTACTTGAAGTTTGACCAAGTGGTCACTTCTATTGGCTTCAAGGAAAATGCTTAAGATCTGTGCATTTACTTGAAGATGAGTAGGAGCAATTTTATCATCTTTGTCATACATGTTAATGATATCTTTGAATGAGACAAAGAATATGTTGAGTAGCCATTTTGATATGAAAGACCTTGATGATGCTTCTATTATTCTAGGCATCCAGATATGTCGTGACAGGTCTCGTGTTACTCTTAGATTGTCTCAGAAAGAGTACATTGATAGGATCCTCAGGAGGTTTAATATGTATTCTTGCTCTCCATGTGTTGCGTCTGTTCAAAGGGATAAGAAACTCTCTAATTTTTAGTGTCCTCATAATGATAGAGAGTTGTTTAAAATGGAGAAAGTTTCATATGCTTCCGCTATTGGGACTTTGATGTATACTTAAGTATGCACTTGTCCCGATATTGCTTATGTTGTTAATGCTTTGGGCAAATACTTGAGCAACCTATGTTTGGGTCATTAGAAAGCCGTGAAGAAGGTCTTAAGATATTTGCAAGGAATCAAAGATTATATGTTGACCTATGCGAAGTCTAATCAACTTCAAGTCATTGGATACTCTAATTTTGTAGGTTGCCCTGACAACTGTAAGTCTACTTCAGGCTTTATTTTTATGATGGCGGGAGAAGCTGTATCTTGGAAAAGTGTCAAATAGATAGTTATAGCTACTTCTACTATAAAAACAAAGTAGGTCGCTTGTTATGAGGCTACCTGCTAGGCTATGTGGCTAAAAAATTTGATTTCTGGCTTCCGCATTATTAAGAGTATATTTAGACCACTTGTGATTTATTGCGACAATACTGCTGCTATACTTCTCTCTTAGAATAATAAGAGTTCTACTCGTTTGAAATACTTTGATCTAAAGTATTTGTTTGTTAGAGAGAAAGTACTTGAGTTTTAGACTCAAATTGTGTATATTGCTACAAAGAACATGTTAGCATATCCACTAACCAAAGGCTTAACCATTGGAGCTTTTTAGAATCATGTAGCTCACATGGGTCTTGTCATGTCTTTTGATATTTTGGATTAGTGAGAGTTAAATTTTGTATTTTTTTGTTAACATTATTATCTAATTTCTTTATGAGATATATGTTTTGTTGACGTCACTTTTATTGACATATCTTTTATGACAATTTTTTTTATACTTGGACCTTTGTGGAAATGATATTTATGTTTCCTTTATCTATATTATGATTGGAATATAAGTTGCTTGTAGTATGTAATGTATATCCCTATCGGATATAATTGTATACTATCGAGAATTTATTATTTCTTTGGTGATAATTAATAACTTGTTACGACGACATAGTTTGTGGACTTAGTAATTTAATAATGCTATCCAAGTGTGAGAATGTTAAATTTTTTAACATTAATATTAATATTTATACTAATGTGTGGATTAGCATTATTAAATTATTATGGTTATATTGCTATTAATTATGACGTAAAATAAATGTGTATAATAATAATAATAATAATAATTATATAGATTTTGTAATTGGGCTCTTAGGGTGAATAGTCTGTGATGGGTTGGATTATTCCATGTGTCTAGTAAGAGGTTCCTGCTCTCATCTGATTAGGCTTATATAACTGTTGCCCCATTAGACAGTTACTAGAGTGAGATAATAGCAACCAGATAAGAGAGTAGTACACGCTCACTCGAAAACAAGAATTGCTTATGACTCATGGGTTCCCATTAGGATTGCTTATGACTCGTGGGTTCTAATCAGGTACGCGTTTAATGCAATTATTCAATTACATATAGTTGGAATTGTATTAAGATGTTATGATGTGTATTATATATAATTATGTTATCTTTAATTTTATATTTAAAATTCTTGCATCCTTTGGTGCAATGGTGAACTCAAAGTCACGTAGTTCTACTATAAAAATTTTGAAGTTGGTCAATAAAGATTATTAAAAGAAAGTTTATTTTTGAGATTGAAATTATTTTATAAGATATAATATTTAAGATACAAGATAACTCAGGTATACATATATCTTACGAGAAACAATACAGAAGATGAACGAAGATCACACAACTATATTGCAAATTGTTAAAAAGAAATTTTTATTTGTAAATGAAATATTTGAATTTTATATTTAACTTATGACTAATGTTAAAAGAAAATTTAAGATAACATAAGCTATATACATAAATCTCTTATAATTTTAAAGACAATCGAAGGTAATGTAAATCACACATAGATGTTGCAAAGATTTGTAAAATAAAATAAAGAAATAATTGGTTATTTAATTTATCAAAATTTGAAATATGACTTAAGAAAAATTAAAATATGAAATTAATTCCACTTAATGAAAGGAATAAATATATTTAAATTGATTAAAGAAAATAACTACTTAATAAAAAGATTATGACTTCATTTAATAAAATTTATATTCTATAAGACCTAAAGTAACGTTGGTACACAAAAGTTTTTATTTAAAGTATATAAAGGTAGAGACACTACACAATAACACTATAACTCGCCGCATTAATATGATGAAGATATTCTAGATGATAGATTTTAATAATAATAATAATAATAATTAATCTTAAAAATCGGATAAAATTTTTAATATAATAATGTTGTGTAAAATTTAAAGTAACGTTGGTGCGCATAGGTTTTGACAATTTATAACGAATAAACGTAGAGTCGTTACAAATTAACATTATATATTATTGTATTGATAAAAATATTTCTAATTTAAATTAATCAATTAGTATTAGTAATTAAAGAAAAAAATGCCTCTTGGTTGATTATTAAGATAATTACCCAATTAATTACAGATAACATATGATAAATTAATATTGTATAAAACTCCAGTAACATAAGTACACCTAAACTTTATCAATTTATAATACATGACAATAGAAAAGCTATTAGTTAGTATTCTAAATTGATGTAATTATATTATTATTTATTGATTGATTATATAAAAAGGAGTAATTTATTATTCATAATATAAAAGGAGGTAAATCACAAATGTAAAGTTAAATCACATCAATATTCTACAAGTATATAATAAATAAAATAAAAGATAACAATTCTAAAGGATAAATAACTAACATAATAATTAAGACATAAAAAATTAAAAAAAATTTATTTTTAATGTTAGAATGAGATAAATATTAAAAATAAAAATATAAAATAAAATAAAAATAATTGTATTTAACCAATTTTAATAACTTCTTGTTATAATTATTCTAAATTAAATAGAATCAAGAGAGCTAAATTAAGATAAATAAATAAAAATGAGAAAGTCAAATATTTTTATTTAAGCTAGGCTAACATAAAAAATAATAATAATAAGAACCTTACAACAACAACAACAACAACAACAACAACAACAACAATAATAATAATAATAATAATAATTAGTACTACAGAAAATAATAATGATGATAAAAAAAATAAAACTAAAATAAAAAAATGTATGTTGGGTTAAATAAAAAAATTAAAAGAATAAACATAAAAATAAATCAATAAAAAATTCTGACCCCAAAAATAATAAAAAATAAAAAGGGTAAAAAGGTCCAAAATTTAAAATTTTCAGATTTTAGGGTTAGGAATGTGCTTTTCTCTAAAAAAAAAAAAAAGCAAGGAAGTCATGAAGGGGTGGAAATGAGTTTAACGGAAGCTATGGTTTTGGGTGGTGGAAGTTAGTGTGAGAGAGAGGGAGAGAAAGACAAAAGAGTGAGGGAGGAGCTTCCATGGTAAGTTTTGTATTTAGGGATGACAATGGATTAAGAAAGAGGAAAAAATGGTGAGTGGAGAGGTGATGTATCTTCATGCTTAAATGTGATGATTTGAAAGAAAAGAGGTTAAATTTTGGGTGGTTGAAGGTGGTATGGTTTGGAAGAGAGAAGAGGGAAAGAATGGTTGAGGTATGGGTTTTTTTTATGGTGAAGAGGTATGGTGATTGGAGGCGAAGCTCCAACAAGAACACAGTAGCTGGCAGCGGCAATTTTTTTTTGTAATTTAAAAAAAATAAAAATAAAAAATATGGTTGAATGGATGTGTAATATGCTCTTAATAGGAATATGTCAAGAAGTAAAATTTGAAGCATAATAAAACTTGAATTTTTGAAACTTTTACTTGCCTTTTGTTCTTCCTCCTTTTTACTAGCATTCTTTTTTATATATTTTTCAGAAAAATCTCCTCCCAAAATTCTTGAACCCCTTTCTCATAGTTCCTCTCTCCTCTTATTGTTAGAGTTTTCACAAAATGTTAAAAAACTAAAAATTTCCTTATTCACATATAAAGTAACGTTGATTTAAAAGTTTGATTATTTGTAATATTCTATTTTCCTTCTAAGAATTAATTTTAAAATTTTTCCATTTTATTAAGACAAATTTTTGTTTTTTTTCCTTAAAACCCTTTATTTCTATTCCCCTTTTGTAAAATAAATTTAGAATTAAAAAAAAAAGATTTTAAATAAAATTTGAGTATTCACAACTGTTACATGCTACGTGGAAGTCTAGTAATTTGAGAATTAAAGTAAAACACCCTAAAGACAAAGGAGTTGACAAGTTAGTAGTTGAAAGATGAAAAAAGTGAGATTCAATCAATAGAAGGTCATGAACCTACATTTCTTTCATGAGTGTCTTTCTCTACCCTTAACAAAATTGAACATCCTTCTTTACCCAAATTTTTATTATTAATATCAACGTCATGTCTCTACACAAAGCTTGTCTCTACACAAAGCTTGTCAAGACTTGCTAATAATATATCCTCTGTAGCAATGTCATCACTCAAAATTGGCTTTCACATGGATCCAACTGCTATTGAAGAACATTTTGTGATATGATCAGTAAGAGAAAAAGGAGAACAAAATATCCCGGAGAGAATCAAAACAATGATGTTTGCAATTGTGTGAAAAAAAGTTGGATATAATTAAGGTAGAGGATGATTAGTATCATGAAGCAAAAATGTAAGTTTTAGTACATGACTTTCCCTTGATTTAATCTCACCCCTTTTCATTTTCTTAAAGGATCAATTTGACCCATCACCTATCATTCAAGAATTAAAATACATTTTACTCATTATTTCATGCCAATTCAACTTTTCTCATGACATTTAATGTTTCATGTCACACTTTTTATTAATATTTATTCATGATAGTTAATATTTACATGAATTTCATTATTGAACTAATATTTTAAAGATGTATGTGACAATTTTCATCTTTCATAAATTAACTTAACTATTTCCTTTCTTACACATAAATTTTAGGTTTAAATATATTTTAACTACTTCTAAAGAGGACTTATTTCAATTTTTTATTTTATTTTAATATCTAATTAATTTTTTTCAATATTATATTTGACATTAACCTCCGTCAGTTAAATAGTGATGTGACTTACAGTTTACCACATCACTGTAATCTCTCTCCTCCACCTTACTCTTAAATTTTCACGTCACAAATCCATATTAGCATTATATTTTAAAAATTAAAAATTAAAAATTTAAGCGTATAGTATTTTAACATATTTAAGCCTAAATTTTAAACTTAAATAATAAATATAAATAAAAAGTAAAAAAGTAATATGCCAAAAATTTATATTTTAGAATGTAGATTTTAAAAAGAGTTGTAACTCTTCTACTACGAGGTACTTTATCAGGTTAATACTCCTGCGGTGCTTAGTATATAAAGTACTTAAAAATAGTTTTTTTTTTAATGAATAAATAATCCTATTAAAATTTATTTATTTTTTTGCTTACTATTAAAATTTAATTTAATTCCATCATGTTACACTTATTTAATTTTTATCATATATGTCATTGTATTATTTTTATTGTTCGGTTTAAAGTATTTGTTAAGTTGAAATGTTTTATGTTAATATTATCTTCTAATGTGTAGTTGTCAAGTTCATTTGCACAATAAATATAAGGAATTCATTTACAACTATTAAACTAAAAATTTAACTCTATGTATAAAAATGATTTTATTTTAAATAACTAACTTTATTCAAAGTATAATCATTGTAAAAAAAATATATTATTTTATCAATCAACAAATAAAACATTAGTAATGATTCTAAAATAATTATTACTAATTAAAGCTTATGAAATTACAAATTGGTATTATAAGTTTGTGAGTGTACTTTTAAAAAGGTAATATAAATATGTAAGATCTTTTGAAAGGGAAGCCTAATAAACTCATGATAACCTCTAATAAGATATATATTATAAATGAAAGTACTTTATTTTTTTATTATGTTTTCTTCATTTAATTATAATAATATTTTAATATTAATATGCTTTTCTATTAATCAAAATATTATATATATATGCAATGATCGCTATTCAGACATGTTGAAAAAGGCAGGGGTTAAAGCACTAGTGATTGCAAATTCTACAAATTGGACTGATGCAAAGGGTCATGAGCCTAAGGGGATGAAAACTGAAGTTTGGGATGGATTAGTTGACATCTTGTTGTCCCCTCAATGGCAAAGGAAGTCAGAAGTTGCTCGGAGGAATAGAGCCTCCATGCTTGACATAATGTTGCACACAGGAGGATCTATTGGTTTTCGTGAACACAAAAAGAAGATAGTATAACAAATTTGATTCAGTAATTATATATATATTTTTTATGTATTCTATCTAATTGAATGTTGATTACTGGAGATAGAGAAAAATCAGCAAGTTTCTTATCGAGATGTATACCATAAAACACATAAAAACAAGGCAGAGCATTTGTAACTGAGCACTCTAAGCAATTTGCTGTATGTGGCTTAAACCTAATTTTTTATAGTGCTAGTTGTTTTATACTATTTGCTGTATAAGAACATATGATTTATAGTATTGTTGTATATTATCATTAGTTGTCCATGTCTTTGGTTTTGCTATTTCTTTTGTATAAATATCTTTATTTGCTGACTTTCATATGTGGGGGAATTTTACTATTTTGATTATTGAAGATTTTAGTTTCAAGATTCTTAGCTTTGTATTATTTTTCTTGTGCGCTCTGTAATATGGATTGAAGATCTCAAGAAACATATAGTTATCTTCTCTTTTTCAACGAATTGAATATTATTCTCAAGTGGGTGATGTACATCTTTTGTTTGTCTTGAATTTGGTCATGTGTTGTTAGCCATGGAAGACTTTCTGTCTATTACTTATCAATAATTTTTGTTTGGGTTTCATAGTGAGTAATGAATGTGTGGCCTTATCATTGAATATAGAGTTGTAATATAATAATTATATTGTGAGATGCTTTTGGTGTTCCTGTACTGTTATGATCTCTCGGCTGCTTTTTTTACATTCTTTCCTTTGCATTAGATTGACACTACATCATCTTGTGTTGTTTGCTCTTGTAGTATAATCATATAAGTTATAGATATGTATATTTGTAGAGTTGGTAAATATTTTGCTTGTAATATATGCAGGGCAACCCTGATAATGCAATGTCACAAAAGTATGGTGAAGAATCATCTTATCCTGAGATTGACCCAGATGTGTGGTTAGAGGTTGCGGGTCTCACCAAAAAGGGACAAGTTCATGGCTTGGGTCACGGCTTAGAGTTGTTAACTGATGGATCATCAACATCTACAACCCATGTGCTACTTCCTCTTTCATGTCTACTCCATCATAAGTAGCCATAGATGTAGCTGTAAATGCAACAATGACATCTTTTGTTAGTACTCAGTTGGCACTGATGTTGGAGGAAATTTTATTCTAGTACACTGGCCTTTAAGCTCCAAATTCAACTCCTGCACCACTCCCTCAAGGTGAAGAACCATTAGATCAAGTTGCTAAGGCAGAAGATGATGATAATGATTTAGGATTAGACTGGTTACTATCTTTATGTTTGTATGTCTTAAATTTAAACTTTGTTTCTGTATTAACGATCAGATATTTAATATACTTTTCTTGTCTTTATAGTTTTTAGATTTTAATATAGCGGTCATTAAATTATTTATATTGTGGTTAGAAGTTAATTTTGAATAATAAATAAGATGTTGGATTGAAATTAGCTACACAATTGCTATGGATTAGCTACGAAATAGTTAAAGATTAAATACAAACTTTAGTTACAAATTAGCTATGAAATCGCTACGAACTAAGATAGAAACTTTAGCTACAGATTTGCTATGAATTAGCTACTAAATAGTTGTAAACATTAGCTACAGATTAGCTACTGATTAACTACAGAATAGTTAGAGACTTTAGCTACCAATTAGATACAGAATAGCTACGGACTAAAATAGAAACTTTAGCTGCAGACTTGCTACGGAATAACTACAAAATAATTGAAGACATTAGCTACAGACTAGTTACGGATTAGCTATGAAATAGTTAGAGACTTTAGCTACATATTAGCTATGGAATAGCTATGGACTAAAATAGAACTTTAGTTGCAGATTTGCTACGGAATAATGAAGACTTTAGCTACAGATTAGCTATGAAATAGTTACGGACTAAAATAAAACTTTAGTTGTAGATTTGCTATAGAATAGCAACGGAATAATTGAAGACATTAGCTACAGATTAACTATAGATTTGCTACGACATAGTTAAAGATTTTAGCTACGGATTAGCTATGAAATAGCTACAGAATAGTTCGAGACTTTCGCTACGGAATAGTTCGAGACTTTTGCTATGGATAATCTCTAGCTAATTAGTTATGGACTTGTTATTTTGTTTATTGAAAATCAGTTAGGGATTAGCTACAAACCTAAAAATCAATAGCTACAGAATAGCTGCGAACAAAGTTATAGATAATCCCTAACTAATTAGTTACAGACTCTTTATTTTGTTTACTGAATTCAACTATGGATTAGTTACGGATTAGCTATAGCTTAACCACGGAATTATTTCGTAACTAATCCATAGCTAATTAGCAACCTATTTTACGCTATGGACAATTTCGTAGCTAAATTTATTAGCTACGGATTATCTAGGAAATTGTTTGTAGCTAAATCTATTTTTTCTTGTAGTAATATATAATGTGTATTTTTTTTATATTTACATCATTTTAACATAATACAATACATGTAAATTACACTTTATCCGTATATAAATAATAATACATTTAATCTTTATTATTGTGTTATATTTAATTAGTTTTATAGTCTTACCAAATCCTATTTTTTTTTAATCTTTATAATGTCTTATATATGGTGTTTTAGATTTATAATTTTACACAAAAAAATTATTTCCTCACTTCAGCAATTAGTGTTTATTTTTCTCATATAATTTTTATTTTTGAGATAAGTTCTAAACATTAATGATTTTATAATATTTTTTTCAGCTTTTAAGAGATATTTTAAAAATACAAACAAGCTCATATTATATTTTATTATACTTAAGTATATGATCTTATTTGTTTTATTTTTTATTTTTTAAATTTAGAACTTACTTTTATCTCTTAAATTTATGATTATTAATATATATTAAATATTAATATTTAATTAAAACAAAATGACACTAAAAATATCATTTTCAAATAAATTATATTTTAAAAATATTTAATTCATTAAATCCTTATCATTTTGGTACATACTATACGTGGTTATAAAGTTAAGTTAAAATTTTAAAATATTATTAAAAATTATAAAATTTTATTTTTAATTATTAAAATATAAGTATATTTATTTTAAAATAAAATATTTATACATACTGCTAACAAGTGTACTTATAGAAGAACGTTTAATGAAAATTTTATCAATATAATCGTATAAAGATTTGTTTTTTCAAGAAAAACTACATTAATTTTACTAATTATCAATAATTTGTAGAGTTATCGACTCACTTTTATTCCTAACAATTAGAAAAACAAATATTGGAAACATCCTTTTTATCTACAACGAGACCATGAAGTGAAAGTTGTGTGCAGCATAATTTGAGCAGTAAAATTTTCCTTTTCAACTATGCAAACTATAGAGCAGTCAACCAAGTAGTGTGTTTTAGATCACATGATTTGAGTTTATGGGGATGTGGTATTCCCAATAAAAAGACAACAATATACAGTAATCACAAAGTTTGGATTATTCCATTTCTTTAGTTTTGATTTGAGTTTGCTTGAAACATAGATTTATTTGAAGATTTTGCTAGAATATACATAAAGAATATCTTCTTCTATAATTACAAATTTTGCATAACCAATATTTAGATGCGTCCCATTATTAATAATATTTGTAAGGTTTCTATCTAAAGGAATTTTTGTAGGGAGGTAAATGATAAATGTGTGAAAGAAAATGTCATATTTTAACATATTTTTTTTAACTTAAATCATTTAACAAAAACTTAACAGAGTTCATAAAATAATACTAACAACTTTCTTAATATTCATCCACTACTTAATAAAAGGTCAAACTTTTATATAAAAAGTAATTTAATATTATCAATTACTTTATCATAATTTTTAATAAAAAAAATATTTATTATTTCCTTAATTAATGTTTCAAGATACTTATTAACAAAATTCGTATCATTATTTCATATCATAAATATTATAATTTTTTTATTTTGATATTATTGATAACACTGATAAACTATTTACAAGGAATCTTTTTGCTGAATTGATAAAAAAAAAATGTTCGTTGACAAGTATACTCATAAAAAAATAATAAAGGGTTTTAAAATAAGATTCTAAAATATGATTTCATAAGGATTATTTCAAATTAGGTTTAAATATGTTTTGACTACCTCCAAATAGGGTTAAATTAAAAAAACTACCTCAAATTTTTTTTTTCATTTTAATGCCTAACTAATTTTTTTTTTCAAATTTATACCTGACATTAACCTCCGTCAGTTAAATAGTGATGTGGCTAACAGTTTGCCACGTCACCGTCAATCTCTCTCATCCACCTAACTCTAAATCACCACATCAGATTCCACATCATCATTTTTGAATTTAGAAAAAGAAAAAAACTAAAAAAATGGAATAACCTCTTCTTTCGACCACCACCACGGTTACCCTCATTGACTCATAGTCCATGGGCAACTGCAGCGGCGGCACTGTCGCCCCACGACCACTTACTCTGAAAACCCTGCCCCCCACAATGGCCTCACAGTTCTCCCTCAGACTCCAACCCTTCACCCCCGCCACTTCTACGAAATTAATTTTTCAATGTTCATAGAGTAAACCCACTTTTGATTTCAATTTTTGGATAAAACTGAAGATGCCATTCTCAAAGTTAAGGTATGCCCTCTCCCTCACCCTTATCAAGTTTTTCCCTTTTCCTCGTTATTCTGCGAAGCTTCACACACACAGAGAAATTGCACAAAATGGAGGAACTGAAAATGGGTCCAGTAAATGTCATCCACCCACGATCTGCAACCATTGCAATTAAAACTCCCCATTTGGATTAAAACAACAAAAACAATCAGATTTCAAAAAAGGTGCAAACTTTACTAGTCCAAAAGAAGCTGATTTCAAAAAAGGTGCAAACTTTACTAGTTCAGGAGAAGTTGAAGCACTGTGGGGTATAAAGCATGATGCTTGAACCCAGAATGCAGGAACAAAAGACACAACCCAAATCCACTAACTATAGAAGCTATTATTATGATCTAACCAAACAAAAAGTTAAAATTGAGAGTGGTGTTATTGTTTTCAAGGGTTTGCACCATATTCAATAACGAGAGTTAATTCTTAGAGGCCACCATGGTACTCGATTTGTGTTAAAATGCTACTGCTGTATTGTTGTTGTTACCATTGTTTTCTTTGGGTTCACGTATTTAAAATAAGTACATAAAAGAATTTGCTGTTGTCGATGTCCAAGAATTTGCTGCAAGAAAACTTGCCATTAAAACTTGTGGGTGTTTCAGTAATGGATTGTAAAAGAGTGTTTCAGTAATGGACAGTGAAATAATGAAATTTTGTTTTTTATCTTCACAACCAAAAGGCGAAACGATGAACTGTTGTTGCTGATTCTTGTCGTTTGAAGAGGTGAAGAAGATGATTTTACCGGCAAGATTCTGACGTGGTGATTTAACTATGAGGTGGATGAGAGAGATCAATGATGACGTGACAAATTTTTAGCCATGTCACCATTTAACTGATGAAAATTAACGTTAAGTAGAAAATTAAAAAAAAAATTAGTTAGGCATTAAAATGAATTTTTTTTTCTAAGGTACTTTTTTGAATATATCCCTATTTGGAGGTAGTCAAAACATATTTAAACCTTTCAAATTATCAAGAATTTTTTAATTTAATTGTTTAAACTTAAAAAATTCAAAATTAAATAAAATAAAAATTTAAATATAAAATTAATTAAAAAATTAAAATAACACAGTTTCTAACAATAAATTAATCAAGAAGAGCTTAGAACGTATGATTTTACCTTTATAATTCTTTATGTTTTTTTAGATTAATTCTAATTTTAATTTTTTTATAATTGTCAATTATTTATACTAATTCTATTAATACTCAATGATCATGTAATGTTAACAATTTTTGTTCTAAGCTATTATCTCCAATGATCATGTAAGGTAAAAGAGAGAAAACATAAATAGTCTATAAACTGTTAATTTAATAATGACTGAAAGAGAAGAATTAAGCTTGATCCACTTAATTCTCTGTCTTATTTTATCCTATAGATCTATTAACTATATGTGGTACGATCGCTTACAATATAATTAATTATAATATATTTAAGAGTTGTCAATTTTAAACATATCAATATAGCACAATAAGATAAATACCAATTAAGAAAGGAAACATGAAATCAATTATTAATTAGAAAGATATCATAAAGTCATGCAAAGAATATATCATAGCCTTAACTATGGATTTAACTAAGCACAATATAAAAGAAAGTCAAAACAATACTAAACAAATCCATAGATAATTAAAAAATAATACAAACTAGAGGAGTCTTCAATGGAGAAGAGATGAAGAGAGCTTTTGATCCTAAACGCACTTCCAAAGCTCCAATAGTCGTTAGTGACCGGCTAATGCAAAGATTGAGATGTAAAAAAAATGTGTAAAAGACGTAGAACGAATGATATCAAAAGGATATCTAAGTCACTTCCCTTAAGGTCTCTTTAATAAGGTTTGAAAATCCTAAGATTCTTTCGTAGTTGAACTTCTTGCAGATAAGCACGACCATAAGCATAGTTGTGCATGTGACTTGAAACACCTACGTGCTTATTGTTGGTTGTTGTGAAGTCCTATTTTTCATCCAATTTATACCTAAAATACATCTAAAATCTAATTGTGTTCTTCTTATGCTAAGTTACATAATTAATATATAAATAAGTAAAAATTAAAATAAAATAATGACTATACATAAATATATACACTATAAAATGTGCCAAAATATATATTTATCAATTTTACCTGAATATCACATATTCTTTTACTTGACGTGGATGCGATGCCAATAAATTGATGCATGAGATAATGCGAGTGCTGCATGTTTATTTAGAATTAAATTATAACAAAGTAATTTAATGAATGTGATAATAATACAACATTAATTTCTTTAAAACTAATTAACAAAATCAATACCCAACTTGAAATCTACAAATAATTTTGAATTTCATCGTAAAAAATACCAAGTAATAGAATATTTATATAATTTTAAGTGGTTTTATTTCCAAGTGAAACGAACTTCAACTTGACTATGGGTTAATTTAGAGAACCGTGTATTTAACTGTTTATTTAATAATTTTTTAAAACAATGGCTTATACCTTAAATTTAATAATAAAATTTATTAGGATAAATTTAAAGTATTTTATTTTAATAAATTATACTAAAAATTTTTATTAAATGAAATTAAAAACATTTTATAAAAGTCATAATTACTTTTCGAGATTAAGTTGTTGATAAATTTTTTCAAATAAATCTTAAGTGAAGGTCGACTCAGCTTTAGTTTTACATAGAATTATAAAAAGAGCTACTTAACAAAAGTAAAAAACTTATATAAGTTTTAAGTATTGTTAATATTATTTATTAATTAAAATTAATTTAGATTAAATATTTATATTTAATATTATCGTAAATTAGAAAAATAAGATTCTAATTCTAATTAATAAATAATATCAATAACTGGACATAAATTTTATTCTTAACAAAATACTGTTTATTTTAAATGTACTCTTAACTAATAGGCCGTTTTGGCAAAGGACAAGTTGTTTTCCTTCTTTTAACGGTGAGTATCATAACTCAGTATTTTCGCATTTGCGGTAAGTCGAATTCGAATCAATCAGATTAAAAAGTTAATGTTTGTTTGATTTATAAATTTGTGCTTACTTTAATATTGTTATTTATAATTTTTATGTTAAAAATTACTCAGATTAACATCTTAATGCTTGTTCGATTTTGCCTCAAAGCTGGTTATAAATTTATGCTTATTTTAACATTGTTATTTATAATTTTTTTAAAAATTTATGTTTATAAATTTTGTAATGTATTCTTAAGCACACATTTAACTTTAGGTTTGTATTTTTTATATCTAATAAAATTTCTAATATTTATACAAATATTATTAAATTAAAATAAATTTTATAAATTTATAAAAATAAATATATTATTATTATTATTATTATTATTATGTAAAATAAGATTAAACAAAAGGAAAAAAAATTAAAATTAAAATTATAAAAATTAATTTAAAATATTATAATTTTAAAAAATCCTGTTATTTGAAATAATTTTTAAAAATATTTTTCAAAGTGAAAACTCGTAATTAATATGTAAAGATAGATTACTACATTTTTTTTACCTAAAAAGATTGCTATATTTAAGAAACTCTAAAGCTTTTGTGATGAGATTTTTGAAGTGAGACAAAGGATTAATATTGTATTTTATTTACCATAATAATATTGGAGAAATATACTTAAACTCCTCCAGCTAATATGTACATCCATAAATTTATTTATTTTTAATTTAATCTCAAAGAAACGTCACATTCACACGTTGCTTCAATTTTAATAATTTAAACGACATTACACAGAATTCTCAACATTAAAACAAAAATAGCATTTAAAATGTAAATAAAAAATGGGAACGAAAACGAATAGATTAAAAAGAATATAAACTGATAGAACAAAAGGAAAAGGTAATTTTACTCCAAACAATTTAAAGGTCCATTTATTTTAAAATCTAACAAAATACAAGTAAATGTATATTTAAATAATTACTTGACATGGGAATTTTATTCTTTTAAATTTAACTATATTATATATTTAATATTAAATGGGTATGTGCGCCACCATTTGCTTAGAATCATCACAAAGGGAGATGGCACCAATCATTCTAGCTTGAGTTTGGTTGACACGTGTCGAAAGCTTATCTGAATGATGATTATTGTTTGAGTGGTCAAGGATTTGCTAGAAACGACAAAGGGAAGTGTCAATGTAAGAGCACAAAGGCAATGGGTTGATTCATTCATTGGTGTGAGAAAGGGTCCCTCTTTCTCTCTCTAGCTTGGGCCAGCCAGCACATTACTTCTCTCTCTCAAAATGGACCCTACTTTGGAAAATTTTGAAGCTCCTATCTCTTTCCTTCATCCCCCCTTTGTGCTTTGGCCTAATCTCCTTCCCCACTTAAGCACAAATTCCCACACCCAAAAAAGCCTTTCCTTCCACACCCCACCCTTTTGTATGGTATTTAAGTCCATCATTGGCCTAGGTTCCCTGTGCTCATTTTCACCAAACTCCCACCTTGCACCCTACACAAACATTTATTTATTTTTAGCTTAATTCCATTAGGCATGGCAAGCCCACAATCCAATACCCTGCCACCAGGATTTAGGTTCCACCCTACTGATGAAGAGCTCATTCTTCACTATCTTAGGAAGAAAGTAGCCTCTATACCTTTGCCAGTTTCCATCATTGCTGAGGTTGATATCTACAAGTTCGACCCATGGGAACTACCAGGTTTGTCTATCTATATGATCTATATATCCTATTTTATTATTAAATCTATAGAGATAATTAAATTTCATTTGTATTTACCTTTAGTTAATTATAAATTCATTTTAAGAGTATTAGTTATAATTTCTGTAGTCACATAATTTTAAAAAATGTTTAAAAGTAGTTTCAGACATGTTATAAGATACTATGTAAAGTCAAGTTGACATGTGTCGTTCAATGTGCAGCTAAAGAGATTTTTTTGTTTGTTGTGGTTTGTTAACAGCTAAAGCTGCGTTTGGAGAGAAAGAGTGGTACTTCTTCAGTCCAAGAGACCGAAAGTACCCAAATGGAGCGAGGCCAAACAGGGCTGCTGCTTCAGGGTATTGGAAGGCCACAGGCACTGATAAGAACATAGTGGCATCATTGGCAGGAAGGGGAGGAATTCGAGAACACTTTGGTGTGAAGAAGGCTTTGGTATTCTACAAAGGAAGACCCCCAAAGGGTGTCAAGACCAATTGGATCATGCATGAATATCGCCTAGTTGACACCAACAAACCCATTAAACTCAAAGACACTTCCATGAGGGTGAGTTCCTAACTTAGACTAACACTGCTTTTGTATTTTATTAAAACAAAACTTGCATCAACATAATATTTATAAGCACAAAAATAACATCCAATAGTATTAACATAACTAAGATTTAGTGCAAAATATGAACCATCCGATCGATTGATATATTAATTTTTACTTGTTCAGTTGGATGACTGGGTTCTATGTCGGATATACAAGAAGTCAAAGCATGCTCTATCTTCCACTACAGAGGCAGCATCAGTGCAAGTGAATGATCAACAAGATCAAACAGAAGAAGAGGAGCTAATCAAAGACACCCTTTTACCAATCTCAAAGAGTCATGTCCCTTCTCTTCAAAACACATTAATTTCTCAAAAATCCATATCCTTCTCCAACTTGTTAGATGCCACGGACTACTCCATGTTGAGCAACATTTTATCTGAAAACCATTTCAACAACCCAATTCCAAGTTCTGGCTTCAATTGTGAGACTATGAATCAAGAACTCCCCCAAGGCCAAAACTACACTGCCACTACTAATAGCAACTTGTTTCAAAAGAACCCTTCAATTCCTTACATGGAAAATATGATGAGGCCCAAACGCCAGCTTTCAAACATAGATGAAGACGCGTTATACCCATCAAAGAAATTCCATAGTTCCTCTTGCAATTTCCCTAACACCAACCTCCAAAACCAGAACCCACAATGGAACTTCCTCTCCAAGCAGCCATTAATGAATCAGCAGTTACTTCCGGTTCCTCAGTATCTTCCATTTCAGTGATGATAACCAAAAACAATTGCTACCCCAATGCATGTTTGGTTCAATTTATTTTAAAATAACCACTTATATTTTATAATTTTATAAAAAATTTAAAACAATAATTATTTTTCTAAAATAATTTTTTTCCAAACAATGCTATGTCAGACAAAAAAAAAAAGAAAAGAGTTAAATATCCACAAGTTGAGCCTGCCATAGCACATCGTCTACATGTTTCATTACGTAAGGATTAGCACAAGGAAAGACAGTTGTTATTTTCTTTTTAATTTTCTCTTCTTTTCTTTTTTTTGTTAGATAAGGAACCATAAAGTAAGTTCCACTATTGAAGAGTCAAAAGAAAAAATCTAGGATTGACGATGAATCATAGACTAATCGTGTAGAAAATGTTAATTTGTACGCGTTGGGTTGGACAATTAGTTTTAATTATCTGTACTTTGTATACAATGTACTGGTTGGATTACGATGATATTTCATTCTTTTTTATGGGAATAGCTTTAAATTTTCTTTTGGATTTGCATTATCACCATTTGCCAATTTAGCATCTGAAACTGAAATATTGCACCTTTTGCACTCCGTTATCTTTAGTTTGCCATATTGATTTAAACTACGGACGCCATTACTTACTGAAGTCACGATGAACCAATAGATTATATATATCTATATCTATCTATCTATCTATCTATCTATCTATATATATATATATATATATATATATATATATAAAGAATACAAACAATCATAATAAAAAAGTAAAACAATTGATCAAGTATCCAAATAATAGAAACGTTACAAGAAAATAGAATAGATAGTTTCTATGTATTCTTATATAACTTCCATTTTTTCTTCAACTCTTATTTTTTTAAGAAAAGATATAATATCACAATCCCAAGCCAAGTCCAACTTTGCTACATATATATATTATCCAAATAAAAACATTAAGCTCGTGGTTGTGGTGGTGGTTATAGTCAGTATTTTTCTGATGCTGATAAAAAAAGATACTTTTCTGATAAAAGTATAATCAATTGATATTAATTTGCGTCTTCATATATTCATTTTTATATGTGTTAGATAATATTTACTTGATGCAGTATCTTTCCTACACCGTACACACAATTATCGTTCTTTTTTCTAGATTGAAATGGGTTGAAAAGAAAGTATTGTTTTCTTTGTATAGTACGTTTGGTTTATATAGTATGTTACATATCGAACGCACAATATTAGTTGGCGCCTAGGTATCACATAACGCATATGTGGAATTCCAAAAAGTTTAAAAAGAATTTCGTTTTGCACATTAGTTTATTTTTGGTATTTTTCTTGTTCTTATTGGTTTTGGCTTTTTGCACATTTGCTATTGGCACGTATCATGTTATATGTGTAAAAAAAATCATTATCATATAAATTTGTTTGAGTGAATCTAACTAAAATTCAGGTGAATTAATATTATAGCGATTTTTCTATATTATAACTAGTTGCATGCATAAATGATAAATTAATAATTAAGTACAAAAGAAGATCTGGATGTAACAAATATCTCGTCTTTATCACTTTAAATCAAATATATTTTTAATTTGTTAATGATAAAAGAAATTATTTCTTTTTTAACAAAAGTTCTTTTTATCAAGCCTACATATATGGCATAGAAATTCACATTAACTCTACAAATAATAATAAAAAAACTCCATATAAACACAGGTATCAACCTATTACATGAATATCATACGTTCAAGCTTAAATAAACAATCAAAATATTTAATTTAACAGAACCATTAGAAAGGGGTCACTCCATGTATGCGTCATCAATGATTAATTGTTAAATAACAATATGACCACGCATTACATATCAATCTCGACAATGTATATAAGATAATTAAGGTTGCATGTAGAGTTGTTAAAAAGTTAAATTGACCCAGCCCTAGCCCACGTGGGTTAGGGCCAAAAAGTTTTGTCGGCCAAAAAGTTTCATAAATCAAAAGTCTTATAGGCCAAAAAATTCACTAGATCAAGGTTAGGGTCAGGACTTTAAGGATAAAAAAATTTCAACAATTGCAAGTTTTCAATTCAAATTTAATTTCATAATTAACTATTAATCATTAGTACAATAACAACAAAATAGAATATCAGTCTATCTATAAACAATGGTGGAATAAGTTAACACCAAAATTTCAGCAAATTCAATTTCCAACATTAGTGTAGTAACATAATTTCTATAAGCAATCTAGATTTACATAAATCCATCTATAACAAAAGAACATCAGTCCAACTGCAAACAAAACCAATTTCAATGACTCCTTTATCTTTTTAGCACAAGTAAGGAGCAGATAACAACAAAATACACAAAGGCAATTGCAGGACTCATCATTATCCATTGTAGAGTAATGTTGAACATATTAAAACTATCAAGTGTCAATTCACTTTTGTCATTTTCTCTCTGAAAGAAATAGATAAAAGGTGATAAAGCAATTGGTAAAAAATAAAACTCGACATATTAATTATTAATAGATTCATACTTCACCTGCTTGTTAGTCTTCAACATCTTGTTGCATACTAGACTCTAGTATTTTTGTCTCATCATTATCTAAAACTCAAAAGCAATAAAAATAAAATTAAATAAAATTATATTTGTATAAATTATATAATAATCATAAAAGGTCATTACAATAAATATTACCACTTGGACTTTCAACAAAGCCATGCAATCAATTCCTAGTACAAATTAACATTTGTACATTTTCTGGAAATGTAGAACTTCTATGTTTAGTGAGAACATGTCTACCAATACTAAAAGTAGATTCTGATGCTACTTTAGTTATTGGAATACTAAGCACATCTTGCGCTAATATAGAGAATGTCGAAAATCTCTTTTCATTATTCTTCCAATAATGAAACACATCAAATTCTTCAGTATCATCATAGCCAACTTATGACTCATCCAAATATAAATCCAATTCACTCTTACCAACAATAGACTTATTTTCATTTTGAAACATTTTAAACTCTTGCAAGATATAGCATAATAACCATTTAAGAAAATAAAAATAAGAAACACATCATGATTAAAATGACATAAGAGAACATACATTGAATAATTTTGATTTCTTTGACCTATTTCCATCTCTATGTGACTTTGGCAACAAATTGGATTCATTGGAAGGTTGAGAGCCACTTGTAGCATTAAAACTGTTTGCATATCCTCCATTAAGTTTATCAAACTTATCCTTCACATTATTGACATTCTTATAAGAGGTTAAAGGATCAAGTTTGGTGTAGCAAAATCTTAAAAAATTAAGCTTCAAACGACAAAAATAGCTACAAAAGCTAACAAAACACAATAATTTTTCCAATATTTTTCAAAATTTCCTTTCATTCTTGGAGTCATATCCTTTATAACATCATTTTTGTTCAATAAATATTTATTCAACAAACATTCAATGTTCCAAACTTGCATAAAATATAAGTTTGAAGTCGAATAACAAGAACCAAAAACCATATTTGTAGTCTCATAAAATGCCTATAAAAATTCACATAATTTCTTTTCTTTCCTCCATTTCTCATATGATGGACAATACTTATAATTCCTATCAACCACCTGAAGAATATAAAAAGCTTTTTCAAACTTGATTGCACTTTCAAGCATTAAAATGTCAAATTCCACCTAGTAGACACATATAATCTTAACCCAATTATTGTGTCTATTCTAGCATCTTGCACACAATCTTGAAACCATCCTTCCATTTGATCCTCTCACATACTTAACACTCTCTCTAATTTTAAAGAGTGTTTTATTAGCTACTTTTAGACCCTATTGTACAATCAAATTGAGTATATGAGTAGAACAATGCACATGAAAAAAAATTCTCCATCACACAACAAACTATTTTGCATACGAAGATGGTTGTTCAAAATATCTTGCATATTGTCATTGGTAGAAGCATTATCTAAGGTAACAGAAAAACTTTTTTTTATCAATTTCCCATTGCTTCAAACAATCAAATAAAGAGGCTTCTAATTCAACTCTAGTGTGAGGAGGTTTCATTCGACAAAATTTAAGAATTTTACTTACTAATCTTCAATTCTCATCAACAAAATGAACAGTTAAACAAATATAACCCTCATTAGTAGCTGTTGTGTAACATCCCGAATTTTGTAATATCGTTTAATTATGAAAGTGTATATATATATATATATATATATATATATATATATATATGTATGTATATATGTATGTATTTATGTGTGGGTTACCCTATGAGGTGTGTTGATTGATATGAGTATGATCTATACCTGTGTGTAATGATGTGGATTGGGACTGGATTGAAATAGATTGATTAGATATACATATATGTGTGTGGGTGTGTGTATATAGGCTAAGTGTGGATGCTGATGCAGGGCATTCTCGCTGTAGTGAGAGAGCCCTGGACGTGAAGCATGAAATTGTATCTTTCTCGCTACAGCGAGAGGATCCTCGCTGTAGCAAGAAGGCACTGAGAGAGAAAGATGAAACTGTCGCCTTGTCGCTGTAGCGACAGAGCCACAGTTTGGGATGCATTTTTGGGTGCAGTCTCGCTGTAGCTAGAGGGTCTTGCTGTAGCGAGATTCTGCAGAAACTAGAATACAATTTGTTTGAGTTTTTCACTGTAGCGAGGGAGAGAATATCTCGCTGTAGCGAGAGTGTCGCGACCAGAGAGGATTTAAAGGGGGTTAGAGTTTAAGAAAGGTTATTTCTCACCTTCCCTTCAAAATTTCTTCTATTCTCTCGACCCACAATCTTATTCCACTGATTAAATTGCCTCCAAAGCCGTTTGGAAGCTAGATTGAAGGTTGGATTCGAGTTGGGAATGCTTGGAGGTGAGTTTTAATGGTTAGGGTTTTGGTTTTTCATTCCCCTTCCTTGTTTTCGTGATTTCCCTGGGTTCTCATGGAATTCTTTTGTGTATTTAGGACGAAGTCCATGTGGGGAGCCTTCTCATTGTCGATTTTGTATGCGAGTCTTCATTTGAGGTAAAGGGGGACTCTACCCTATCTCATTTTGTTTAGAAATTCATTTATTCTCTATGCATTGTAATGTGGCTGAAATGGAATGTGAAAATATGTGTGTTTTGATGAATTTATTATGTTGGACATGGAGTAGTGGAGTTCAGTTAGTATTATATGTGCCAAAATGGTTAAATTGTGTATGCTTGAGTGACTTAATGGGTACGGACTCAGTTGAAATTGTCGTGTGTGTTGGAAATGATGTATGTTGAATGGAATATGAATGAATATGGGCACTTGTGCCGTGTGTCGTAAACGATTATGGGCCTATGTACCTGTAAAGTAATGACTATGTAATTATGCCGTGTGCTATGAATGAGTAATGTGTGTGGTTGAAATGTGTGTGAATGAGGCATGTTGAATGCCATTGTAATAATGCTGTGAATGATTCAACGATACACTAGAGGTGTGGAAGATGAGGACGGTAGAAATACCTTGGGAAAGAGAGCGTAGTGGTGACACCAACAGTGAGCGTGGGTGCACCACGGGCCACACACTCTCCTCCTGACTAGACTCTGACCATTACCTTTACTGAGCGATCCGTGACTACCCACACGGTATCCGTGAGGCGGGGTAACCAGCAACCATTCATGGTGTAAATATGTGATCACAGTACCACAGAGGGCGTGGCTAGGTGCAGTGAGTGCACGTGTGTAAACTGTTTGGTGCCATGAGTGCATCGATTATGAACTGGAATGAAATGTTGTTTGTGATTACCTTGACTTGAGTAGAATATATTAGAATACCTAGAGTTATGCAAGGTGAGTCTCTATGTCATGCATGTGTGTGTGGGACAGTGTAGAGCACTCATCCTTATATTCATTTTTCAGGTAATCAAGACGATCAGCACCGAACTTAGTGAAGGAAGGATGAACTGCTATAGGACTTATAATTTATTTTGAAATTTATGATGTAACTGGATTAGTCCTGTAGCAGTCTTTGATATAAACTTGTAATCCTTTATTGTTTTAAACTGTTTACATGTTGTCCAAACATCAGAGGTAAGACATACTATGTTGGGAAATATTTGACATAACTTCTTTGAGTTTTTCCTTTTCTCTCATGTAAATTTTTTGAACATCTGACACAACAGTATTTCTAGAGGGCATTATAACATTGGGATTCACATATTGATCCACTCTTTAATCATATCATACTCTGCAAAGTTGAAAGGAAGATCATGTTTGATTATGGCTTGTGTAAGAATGTTACGATAAGTCTTTTGATTAATTTTTCTTGCACTAAAATTTGCATCTTAAGTAGGAACTACATCTATACTTAAACTTTGAATACTTTTACTAACTAAAACATGTTGACTTAAATGTGAAGTTCCATAACGATTTTTTGTCTTGGAATTTTTTGCAATAGCATAATCATGGCCACAATATTTGCTCACTGCCCTTTCACCACCATCCTTATCCATACCATTTTTAGTAAAATATTACCAAACATTTGAAAGGTGTTTCTTAGGTGTCTCAACACTTCCAGACAATACAGGAGTTTCAGAAACAATTTCATCATCTATATTCACAGTCTTATTCATAGAGTCCATAATATAATTTATAGCTCCTATGCATTAAAACAAACATAATAAAAATTAGAACAAACACATTTAAGTATTATTTGATAAATGTATTAAAACAAAATGAATTTTATTATATATCTACCTAAACAATTTTTGCAGGATGAAATCACCATAAGAGAACTGGAATATCATATAATTAATTAATTGATAACAGTGCTTGACCCACATTGCAGTTTTTATGTGTGGTAATGTAGTAACTAGGCAGATGATATAAAGTGGCAATCATTGTTTAAAGTAAAGCAAATTACAAAAATAGAGTCTAAAATAAAGAGGGTTGTGTATGTAGTGACCCAATTCACTACATTACTGATAACTACTTTATAACATGATAGTTCAAAAAACACTAAAAATCTGGTAATATTTTTTTTTTTCATGCATGCATAAGGATTTTTCATCTCATTATATCAGAATTCAAATCTCAATTGCATGATAGAAATTAACACAACTTATCAGTAGGAAGACATCATATAGATTAAAATTCAGATTGCGGAAACGATAGGTTCATAAGCAAACAGTACAGTCATCAAGATTCAAATACAACATAACTGAAATGAAAACAGACCAAACTCCCTAAGAGCAGTTCCACTAAAACACAAGTAAATAAAGGACATCAATCCAGAGGCGAGTAATCCTCAATGGGATCGGACTCCTCAGATGATGTCGGGAAAGTGGAACTAGAAGCAGCAGTCGTGCCATGATCTCCACTACTCTCCTCGATCCATCCAGCAGTGCGAGGTGCTGAACGGGTGACAGTAGGTAGAACCAAGGTAGATGGATGTGCAAGATGTATGTAAGAGGGCATAGTAGTGTACCTAATGGAGGATTCCACCACATGGATATCCCTCTCTATTGGCACAAATGAGGGAGTAGGAGACATAAAAGGGAATGGCACAGGTGCAGGGGTTGATCTAGTAGTAGGAGTACGGGGGTCCACAGACATAGGTGTAGGGGGAAGCAAACAAGGCCGGGTAAGGCAACTGAGTATCACCAGGAAGGACAGAAAAGACAATCTCAATGGGTGTGTCAGTCACATACTGGGTGATCCATGAGCCTCCACTATCAACTCCATGAATCACTCTACTGGGCTGCAGAGTCGAACACCCACATATCATCCTCGGAAGGAAGGATCCACACCTTTACCTTGTTCCTGTCCATCTACATAAATAAAAGAAAAGCGATACGAAACAACACAAACGAAGGGGTGAGTTCTCCAAACACAATCATTATATATAGCCATACCCCAAGGAAGGCGGCGTACAGTCACAACTCAATCTAACAATCCATATTAAGCATCATCAAAGGTTCAATCATATAATAGGGAGATAAATGTAATCATAATCATAGCAAATCTCACAAGTATTCAATCATCCCTAATAGTAATGCACATGATGCATGAATGCAGATTTCGATCTCACCCATATAGTCACTCATGTGTTAATAGCATGCAAATGATGCATGGGGATCCCATTCCTCTATGACTGGCAACTTGCCCAACTTTTAGCATAGAGATAGATAGATAGATTCAAGTTGTATGGTGATCGGGGGACTCCATTCCCTACTCTGCACAGTGATATCATAGATAGAAAAAAAATAGAATAATAGCACATCATTGGTGTGTAGTGCCATCCGGCACGTTCAGGAATGGACCTCTACAACCCTAGTATTATGGAGTTCACGTCAGGTTTGGCTAAGGTCTTGCAAGCGGGTCACGACCCGGCTACAGGGAGCTCAACTGCCATGTGCCACTTAGGTCGGATGTTTCCCCTTTCGCCACCCCCAGAAGGTCTACTTTGGACCGAACTTCCAATACCTACAGCTGTGCCTCTGTAATGCCATCAAGTTGTTTCACAAGATAATATGATGCATGAAGTTGCATTTTCAATTTTCTTGTGATAATTTTCTCAATTCATTTCATTTAGCCACTTGGGGCTGTTGCACAGTAATAATAGAAGTCATTATGGACTTAACATCATAGCATATAACATTAAGCTAAAAGTCATCATAGACTTAGCAACATGGATAGATAATCTCCATGAGTCACATGCCTCAGCATGGATAGATAGATACCATGAGTTTCACAATCAATTTCACTGAGTTCATAATAATTTCAAGATAATATAGTTCAGGAACTCAGGGCATAACATATATTTCTCATCATAATTCATAATCTCATGGTTTTATAATTTCACAGTCATGGATAATTTTAGTGCAACACATAATATATTGGACCATAGCTTAGGCAAATCATTCAAGCCTTCATAATTCCTTTCCTTTCTCTCAAGTTACTCTTTATTTCACATTTCAATTTAATCCCTTTTTAAATTTAGCACAGTCCCATTCCTCAATCCTTACAATCTCTCCTTTCAAGTTCATCCTAATCATCACGTTTATTTTCATTACCCTCTAACACCTTCTAAACCATCAGACTCTTATTCTCTTGATTTCTTCCTCTCAGTTTTTCTCTCCATAAAAGAACACATCATCAAACTTAATTCCTCTCTAAACCATCAATTAAACAAGTTAATTCACAATGGTTCAAGGGTATTACCTCTCAGTTTCTCACTCTTTATTAGGTTATCTCAATCAAACTTAAGTACTTTTGTTACACCAATTAATTCAATCTATTTCATACACAATCTAAGTCCTTTCCTATCATTTATCACATTTTTCTTGCATTGTCACTTGCTGATTTTTCATTCTCAATACTCAATCACTCAAAAGGCAACTAAATCATAATACTTTTAATAATTCCAATCATATTCGTGGTCCATGTCCATCAAACAGCCCTCAAAGGCTCTAGATTATCAACGTTGCAATATTATATAATCATTTTCGCTGCACCTTGTTATAATTCATCATTTCTTTCATAAGGTATGCAATGATGCATGTGATGCTCTCAAATAGCAATTTCATAGCTAAATTCACAATGAATAGTAAGGAAATCTAAATTTCCAGCCAAGCATCACTTCAAATATACCTCAAGATTCTCAAAACACAATTACCAAGGATGAATAGTACATATCTCACATCATTCACATTTTTTCCAGCAAGTTACTCAAGTAAATTTCATGAATTTCCACATCCAAAATCAAGTAATTTCAAGTCTTGCACTAATATTCATCTAAGGTCAATCATGCAAAATTTACAAGCAACCATCAAACTTTCAACAAGCAATTTCAGCATAGTTCAATCAAATCAAGTCATGAAAAGACACTTTCAATTTCACTTTTGCTTCCATACCTAAATCAAGGAATACAAGACAATTTTTTTTTTCTAAATTTGCAATACTTTTCAATACCAAAACCGAGACCATCCTAGCTAAATTTCACCTTCCCCTTTATAAAATTTTCTCTCATCACTCTTGCCAATCTTTTCCAAATATTCCAAGGTTTCAAAATACATTAATTTCAACCTTTTTCCTCATAATACTCAAAACTGTCCAGCCTTCAAAATCTCATCATTTGTCAAGTCCTCAACAAGCAAAATAGGGAAAAATCAACATGCAAACACAAGGTTCCATCATCCAAGCACCAGGGTTTAATTTTCAAGGAGTGTCCATACTTTCAAGGGTAAAATCGAGACAACACAAGACCAAAATTAGCACTTGGACACTTAAGACCATAAAAGAAATTATTTTTGTAAGATCAAGCCTAGTAACAAGACATCCAACCTCACGGTTTTACGGTTTTAAAAAGAGAACCATCATTTATTCAAAGATTTAACAAAGCAACCACAAAACTGAGACATGTGTGGGAAGGTATTGACATGCAAGTGTCAAAAATCTAAACTTTTCCAAGGATTTCTTCAAGCAAGGCAAAACCGAGACTTTAGAGGTGAGGAAAATAAGCTACAAAACTAAAACTCAACATACAAGTGCAAGAAACGCAATGTGCAAGCTCACGGATCATGGCTTCAAGGGTGGATCATCACAAAATCAAGAATTTCAACCATGCAAAAGCAAAACTGAGACATATACAAGGGATTTCCAACACATTTCAAGCTCAAAATTTCGTACAAAGGAAGAATTCCACATGCAAGTGTCAAAGACTCAAGTTTTCTAAAAGGTTTCTTCATGCAAAGCAAAACTGAGACATGTACAAAGGAGAAATCAACATGCACATGGTAAACTTTCAAGTTTTGAGAGAAATCAACACATCTAAGTACAAAAACCGAGAATATTGAAGTGATAGAAGTGGAGAGCAAGGTGTAAACTCAACATGCAAATAGTTCAATCATTTTATCCAAGGTCATGGAAGTGAAAAATGAAATCTTTCTAAGGATTTTTCCCAATTTAACCAAGGGAAAGCAAAATAAAAGTGAAAAGTGAGAACTCCCCCTTGCCTTTGAGTCTTTGGGCGTGAAATGGTAAGAGAAGGGGCTGGAATTTATGGATCTCCAAGGAAGCTTGCTGGACCCAAAAAACAGCAACAAGAGTCTTCAAAGTTATCCTTCAAAATGAGCTTCTTCCACACGAAAATTGGAGGGATGATGGAGGAAGAAGTTTGTGATGGAAAGGAGAAGTATTTGGATGAAGACTTTGTGGAGTTTGGGAGGTTGGAGTCTCTCGATTTCTTGAGGGAATTTTGAGAGAGTTTGAGACTTTGAGAGGATGAAGAATGAAAGAGAATAAGTGAGAGAGAAAGAGAGAGAGTTTTCGGTTTTTGGCTTCCAAAAGGTGCAATCTAGTTTGGCAAGCTTATTTATATGGAGGGTTCAAGCTTTAAGTGAACAATTGCCACTTAGCACTTCACGGTTAGCTTACTTGGCAAGGCTTCCAAATTAGAAAAAACTGCACACGGTTCCAATTGAGTAAAAATTTGGGTGAAATTGGTGAAAAATGAGATGAGAAAGGGTGCCATCATTTTTTGTGTAGGAATAGTGATTTTTAGGGAAACTTGCAAGTAAGGTTTGTGCAATTTCAGCAAGCAAAATGTATGGAACAACCTAAGGCTGCATGCACGCGGTTTGGATACCACGAATCCCAAAATTGGCACAAAATTCCAAAGCTAAGATTTTGGGCAGCAATGCATGAAATTCGATTGGCCGGAAAAATGCGACATGACTAGGTTGACATGTGGACAAGACTTTTATGTGGTGCTAAATTCAAGAGAATGCAATTGATTAAAATAATCATGGTGTCGGCATTTTGGAAGACATGAAAAGAAAGTTCCAAAATGATTATGTTTGCAATTCGGGAGATAAAATCTTTTTGCATGAAATTCTAGTGGTCGATACTAGATTTTGTAAGATTCGGGTAATCACGATGTTTGTAAATGTGGAGAGAAAGTTCCGTTGCATGAAAATCTAGTGGCCAATGCTAGATTTGGAAATTTCCATGTAATGATTACTAGATCTCGCGAGATTCCGTGCAACAATTTTGACGGCTAAGAAATCATTACTAAATATTTGTAATGATTACAAAATCTCACATTTTTCGAGGCAGATACTTATGATTTGACAATTATTTAAATAAGACAAAAATTGACTTTTCGGATAAGACTCTCAGGGATATTTTAGACAAACTGCTGAATATAATCAGAGAAATTCTTGGACGATAATGAAACCAAATATATTGCATGTGGTTACCCTAAAATGCAGAATTCAGAAATAAATCAATTATTCTAAAAAAATAAAATTCAGCATCTATCCAATTATTCCGATGCTAGCAAGCTGGAATTAGCAAGCAATTAAAATTCAAGAACTAATAATCAATAACGAAACTTGGGGCGTTACAAGACTACCCCTATTAGAAAAATTTCGTTCTCGAAATTTCTAACGTGAGTCGAATAGATGCGGATATGCATTTCTCATGTCGGTCTCTCTTTCCCACATGGCATCTTCCACGTTATTTGCGTTCCAATGCACCTTCACCAGAGAGATTTCTTTATTCCTAAGTTGCTTAAACTTCTGATCACTGATCCGAAAGGGTTCAACCTCAAAAGTCAGGTTCTCTTTCAAGGAGACTTGGTCAGGTATCAACACATGTGAAGGGTCAGGAATGTATTTATGAAGTTGAGAAACATGGAATACATTGTGGAGATTGGATAATTCCAAAGGTAATGCGATTGATGCACTCATTACACGCAATCATGCTCACTGTGACACTGTGATCATAAATTCATACCATGGATGGTCGTCGGTTACCCTTGCCTCACGGATACCATGTGGGCAGTCACGAGTCACTCGACAAAGGTAGTGGTCAGAGGTCTAGTCAAGAGGAGAGTGTGTAGCGGTGCACTCATGCTCACTTTGGTGTCACCACCAATCTCTCTTCCCAAGGTATTTCTACCGTCCCCATCTTCAACACTTCTAGTGTATCGTTGAACCATTCATAGCGTCATTACAACGACATTCAACATGCCTCGGTCACACGCATTTCTGTAGCATACAACATTTATTCATAGTACACGGCACAATGCTCATAGTCATTCAAATTACACGGCACATAGGTCCACATTCATTTACAACACTCGGCACATATGCCCTTATTCCATCACCCATCATTTTCAACAAAATTCAAATTTACATTCAACATGCTATATACACTCATTTCTAATCATTTACATTATTCAATCATCAATCATTGACATGCTCACACACATTTGTTCACATTTTCAATCAAGGGTATGTCAACCTCATAATTAAACCACATTGTATTAACACATAATAATTTCCATCAATCACACACTTCCTTTCCTCTATCTCAGCCACATTGCAATATTTAGCAAGATAAATGTAACACCTTAACTTAAATTTCAATTAAATAATAATTTCACAAATTGGATAACCAAATTTTCATAAAAGATTTTGAAATAAGTGAAGGATTACAAATTAATATCAAATAATTGCTACAAGACGAGTTCAGTTACAATAATTTCAAAATAAAATCTAGGTCCTATAGCAGTCCATCTGTCCCTTCACTGAGTCCGGTGCTGATCATCTTGATTACCTGAAAAATGAATGTAAGGGTGAGTACTCTCCACTACCCAAAAACAGACAGTCAGTATAGAGTCTCACCTCCAGCACATTTCCAATACATTGACAAATACAATCACAGGCAGCATTATCACACAATTCAATGCAATTCATCGCCGATGCACTTATGACACCAACAGTTATACACATTTGCACGCTCATGGCACGCCACCACACTCACTGAATCACTGTGATCAAAGATATACACCATGAATGGTCGCCGGTTACCCCTGCCTCATGGATACCACGTGGGCAGTCACGGGTCGCTTAGCAAAGGTAGTGGTCAGAGATCTAGTCAGGAAGAAAGTGTGTGGCCCGTGGTACACCCGTTCCACAGTCGGTGTCACCACCACTCTCTCTTCCCCAAGGTATTTCTACCGTCCTCATCTTCCACATCCCAGTGTATCGCTGAACCATCCACCACACATTACAATGGCGCTAACACGCCCATTCACACATATATTCCATTCACGCATGCAATAATCATGCTTACACATGGCACACAACCCATATTTTATTCAAATACACGGCACTAGGCCCACATTCATTTCACAATATACGACACATAGCCTTCATTTATTCACAACAACATTAATTCACCAATCAAAGGCATTTTATCACACATAATCACCCACACGCGGCCTAACTATTCCAGCACATATCACATTGCACACTAATTTCCATCAAACACACAATTCCTACTCTCTATTTCAGCCACATTGCATTATTCACTGAAATACACGAGAATTACAATACATTGAGATATGGTAGAGTCCCCCCTTACCTTAGATTGAAGACCCACATGCTAAATCCACCAAGAAATGCTTCCCCTCACATATTTCATCCTAAACACATGGAGAAACTCCATGAGAACCCATGGAAACCACGAAAACAGAGAAAGGGGATGAAAAATCGAAACCCTAACTATTAAAACTTACCTCCAAGCGTTCCCCACACAGATTCAACCTTCAATCAAGCTTCCAAATAGCGTTTGAGGCAATTAATCGGTCGAATAAAGCTTTGGGCATGAAAGGATCGAAGGGAGAGGGAGAAATAACTCTCCCCAAACCCTAACCCCCTTTAAATCCTTTTCTGGTCGCGACACCCTCGCTGCAGCAACACGCCCTCTCGCTACAGCGAAAAAACCAGAGAAAACTGCACTCTATTTTCTGCAGAATCTTGCTACAATGAGACCCTCTCACTACAGCGAGACTGCACCCAGAAATGCACCCTAAACTGTCGCTCTGTCGCTACAGCGAGAAGACAACAGTTTTGGTCTTTCCTCCCAAGGCCTTTTCGCTATAGTAAGAACAGCCCAGTACCACGCTTGCACTTAGGAACTTAGCCCATTTCAGCCTATCCAGTCATACATACACATATATACGCACATCTATGTACTTAATACACATAAAACATAATTTTCAAATAAATCAACACACATATGAATATATATATATATATATATATATATATATAAGAATAATAATAATTAATATTACCAAAGTTTGGGGCGTTACAAGAAACAGTAAACAAAATACAATGAGATAGGGTAGCGTCCCCCGTTACCTCTCATCGAAGACCCAACACAAAACAATGGTAGAAAACGTTCTCCACACAAATTTTGTCCCTAAAACACATGGAAAACTCCATGAGAACTCAAAGAGAACTAGAAAATAGAGAAGATGGACAAAAATCGAAACCCTAACCATTAAAACTCACCTCTAAGCATTCCCGACATGAATCCAACCTTCAATCTAGCTCACGAACGGCTTTGGAGGAAATTTAGTCGGTGTAATAGGGTTTTAGGTTAAAAGAATCAAAGGGATTTTGAAGAGAGGAATGAGAAATGAATTTCCCAAACCCTAATCCCCTTCAAATACTCCTCTAGCCGCGACACTCTCGCTACAACGAGATTTTCTCGCTGCAGCGACACCCTCTCTTGCTACAGTGAAAATCTCAGAAGGAATTGCATTTCACTTTCTGCAGAATCTCGCTAGAGCGAGGCCTTCTCGCTGTAGCAAGACTACACCCAGAAATGTACCCCAAACTGTCGCTCTATCGCTACAGCGAGAAAGTAACAGTTTCACCCCTCTCTCCCAATGCCTTCTCGCTATAGCGAGGATCCACTCGCTACAACGAGAATGACACAGTTTCATGCCTTATGCTCAGGGCCTTCTCGCTACAGGGAGAATGCCTTGTAGCAGCATCCACACTTAGTTTGTATACACACACACACAGATATATATATATATATATATATATATATATATATATTCAATCTTTTCCAGTCTAGTCACAATTCACATTACATTTCAACTACACTATACGGACTTCTCACAATCATATTCACACATTCATACATGTCCACATCATCCTCATGTCAATCAACACACCCCAAAGGGCAATTCACACACACACACACACACACACACACACACACACACACACACACATATATATATATATATATATTTTAATAATTAAACAATATTACAAAATTCGGGGTGTTACAAGGAGTGCATTTTTGGGTACAGTCTCGATGTAGCGAAAAGGTCTCGTTGTAGCGAGATTTTGCAGGAACCAGAGTGCAGTTTCTGTAACATCCCTAAATTTAGTCTACTTTCATGGATCATCTGTTGTTAGTTAGTGTCTCTTCACTTTACTTATTTTACCCTAATTTATTTCTTGTTATGAATTAAGTTATTTTATGTGATTGTTTGATTTTCAACATTTTTTTTTGTGGTTCTTGCTTGCATTTTTTTTTTGTGTGCAATAATGTGATAATGCTTAATGTACCCTTTCCTCTTTATACATGTGTCTTCATGGTTATGTAGAGAAATTTTTTTGAAAACCCTAGGAGAGCAAGACCAACCCTAGGATGATTTTATTTTGTGATCAGAACGTGTGAACCCTATTTTATTTTTAATACTATTATTATTATTCTTTTCTTAATCCATTTTATTGTTAATATTGTATTCTTCCATTTGAGAAGGAAGTGTGCATGTGTGGCTCTTGCACTTCCCTAGCCATTATTAGTGATTCTCTTTCTTCCATTAATGTCCATTTAAACCTAGTCATGATGGACCCTAACCTTTTCGCTTCTCCATTAATTAGGCACACCAAGAACAAGCCATTTAGTGTGGGTAATAACTCCTTCCATGCTCTATTCCATGTCAAGAAGAAGAAGAAGCCCGAACGACACCTTTCCCACTTACCCTAATGTTCCCTCTTAATTATGGTAACCGAAATTGTATTAATGTCTAAGATAGAGATTAATCTTAACGACCATAATTAAAGCCCTTGTTACTTCTATTTAAATGCAGACTTTTCATATTCCCAAATACTCATTTATGACCAGTCGTTTTACCATAAACTAGCATCAATTTCGTGGCAAATTATTGAAAATTTTCCTAATAATTATACCTTAATTACACCTAATGAAAAACCCCTCCATTACCCTATTTATTTCGTTATTAAGCCCTATTTATTTTGCCTCCCACTTATATTCAAATTTCAGAGGAATATGAAAGGACGTGTAATAAATTCCCTCCTCAAACGACCTAAGCTGTTGGCCTGCATTTAATGGGCACCTCAATCAACAATAATCAGCACTTAAAATTCTCTCTTGAGATTTTTATTTCTAGAAACCGTATCTAGCATTTATTCTTATAGTCCCATTTTCTCCATTTAATCTGCATTTATTTCTTATTATGATGGCGTCTTGCATGTGCAATTCACGAAGGGAGGCGCACTCTTCAGAAACCAACCAAGGGCAAGCGAAAGGTTGCACAATTCAAATACATAGTGGATAGAGAGAGAGAGAGAGAGAGAGAGAGAGAGAGAGAGAGAACATAACTTAACTTCTCATGTGCGATACCTTAGCACTAATGCTCTCTTGTAAACGAAGGGTTATGACCTACTCTTACTATACTTAAACCACATTCACTTTCATTTGCTCTTTTTTTCATAACACCTCTTCAATACCGCACCTCACTAAGATGACTAAGCAAGCACGAAGGACCCTTTCACACCTTACACCGTAACTTCTCTTTCAACATTCACACCACCTCCAATAAACCACACTATGGATGGTTTATTGCAAGCAACAAGGGCAAGTTTCCAACTTTCTTCTCATTCTCACTTCCAACAAGGTAAGGGGAGTCCTTGTATGCGTTTGAATGCGTGTGGTTGAACCTATGATTTGTGAATATTGCATGCGCCTTTTTCCCCTCATTCTTACTTCTGGCTTTTATAAAAAATTCACATGCAAACGATTTTCCTTCATCCCTCAATAATTCCACTTGAATGGTATTGTAAAAATAATATTTTGTGACTTGCATGCATGCGATTGTGGTTGATGTGTAATTTCGTGTTAAAGATTACTTGATATTTTCATAATCCTTGGCTATTCTTGCTGTTCGAATGAGTACAATGGATGATCTTGAGAAAATGCATTGCGATATGCTAATTTTTTTTTTTTTATGGAATTCACTTATTTCCTTTTCGATTCATATTCCTCTACTCTGTACAAGTTATTCTCTCCATGAAACCCACTTATATTCTCTTTGTCTACACTTTTTTGGATAAAAATCACAGGAAGAATCTATTTCCTTTTCAAGCTTTTACCTTGCCAAGAGCAAATAAGCCATTTTTCTTAAAACTCAAAGTGTCACCACTGATTTCTAATTAAAAAAAAACCTGTTTTACATTTTAATTGATTTTCTTTGATTTTTATTGTCAAAATCAGATGTGGAGGACAAAGACAACCTGAATTGCATTGCTATAACTGTGGAGGACCTAATCTCCAACGGGATTGTCGTCGTAATCCTATTACTTGTTTCAGATGTGGTCAGTAGGGCCATTTTAGTTCCTCTTGCCACATGTCAAGAAATGATGAAGGAGAAAGTAATAAGGGAAGCAACTGGAATAGAGGTCGTAACAACAACAGCGGCCAGAATCCTCCTGGAAGACCCAACCTGAGGGGACGTGTATACATGATGAGTGGTATTGAGGCCATTGATAAATGCAGATTTTACTAGGTTTTTATGCATTTTTTGATAGAAAATGTAATTTGGAAAGTGAAAATTGCACAAAAATATATAAATGTTCAATAAGGTAAATTGTTGTCTTTAGTAATTCAAATTATGTAAATTTGATAGAATTCTGATGTAATTTTGTTAGTTGTTGGGCGTGATCACTATTTTAAAGAAAAGTAATCATTCCAGAGCCTAATTTCAAGGACTGACTTGTGCGTTACAAATTTTTCTAACAATAGTAACCACGACCATGAAGAGATCCTGCGTGATCACTATTTCTAATAATAGTGATTGTTTCAAAGCTAGGGTGAGAAGAACAACTTGTGCATAATCACTATTTTTCAGTAAAGTGATCACACGCATGAGTAAAGAGCAAAACAAGTTGCGCGTTGTTACTTTTGTCAATAAAAGTGGTTGTTCTAGAGAGCATTCTAAAAAACAAGTTGCGCGTGGCTCTTTTTGTCAATAAAAGTGATCACGCACATGCTATTTGAGGCAATCTATCTCTGCGTTGCTACTATTATAAGCAAAAGTGATTGTTCCAGTCATGAAGGTTACAGAAAGGCTTTTGTGTGGTTACTTTATTTTATAAAAGTAACCACGCCAGAAAGGTGGGAAATCTATAAATATAAGATTAGCCTAGAAACTTGTAATCTTTTCTTATTTTTTCATTTCCACACTTTAGGAGAGTTAGAGAGGGAGATTAGGGGCGACTTCCAAGCTCTGGACCTTGAGAAATTAGGCTGAGGACTGGATTTATGAAGAAATTCTGCAGCTCCTCTTCTTCTATCCTTTCTCTTTATTTTTCTTTGAGGAACATGTTCTGATTTCTTTTTATTATGGATTGATGGATCCGATTTTAATATTGTAAATTGATTGTGGATCTGGATTTTAAAATCTTGATTGTATTGAACATTGAATTCTTTTCTTAATGCAATTCTTAAATTAGCTATTCAATTGAATTAAACCTAGATAGATTTTCATCAATGGAAGTTGAATTAATTTCTCAGATTTGAATTGAATGTCAAGGTTATGGATATCTTACGGATAAGAATTTGTAATCTTGTGATCTCTTAATTTCTAATGCCTAATGCAATAATTGATTTACGCCTAAGGAATTAGGCTAGTTAATTGAATATTAGGATCATTGAGGCAGGGATTGTCCTTTGATTAAATAAGTGAACTTGATCATCAATCAATTAAGGAACTTAAATAAGTGAAATCATTCCTAACTTCATTCATATATAATTTCATTACTCAAATTTGTAGCTCTGTTTTGTTGTGATTTTCTTTTTTCTACACTTTATTGCTTTTGTTTGCAAATGCTCAAAACACTCCAAAATTTGTTTGGCTCAACTAGTTATTGATTTGTGAAGTGGTAATTGATAGAACTAATCCCTGAGAACGATACTTGGGACTCAAATGAATTCCAAATTTTATTTCTTAACAACTACTTAGTACACTTGCTAGTTAGTGTTCTCTCAGCTTTGTGACAAGTTTTAGCGTCGTTGCCGAGGATTATTTATTTTCAATATCAATAGTAGCATAAAGATAGCTAGATTGATCATTTCTTTTTGTTGTTTTGCTTTCTAATTTATCAGCATAATTTTTTCTGCATTATTGGTAGTTTTCTGTATAATTTCTGCACTATGTTTATTGCATAAATTTTTTGTATTCTTTTGCATTTTTCTACATAATTTTATTTTTTATTTTTCTGCATTATTGGTAGTTTTCTATATAATTTCTGCACTATGTTTGTTGCATGTTATGTTTTGTAATTTTCTGCATAATTTCAGTATTTTGTTTTGTCTAGTTTTTTTATTTGATTTGAATTTTGTTTTTCTTTTTTTTGTATACAAGGAAAAACCAAAAAAATTAAAGTTGCTCTATTGTTTGATGACAACTAGCATGTATCAGAATTTTCATCAAAGCCAAGTTACAAGAACAAGAACTTCTAAAGTAGATGCTTTTGAAGATTTAGTTAATAATTTTCGAGCTAGAGTTGCCCAAACTAACCCTTTGGTGTGTGATTTTTACAATGAAAACAATTTGAATGGAACCTATGATGTGGCTACACCACAATTTCAAGAACAAGTCAATTATGGAGGAAATTTTCAAAGACCTCAATCTACCTTTCCTCATGTATATCAGTATCAAGCTAACATGAGTTAGCCACATTATGATTGGAATCAACAAATGTCAGTAGCAACAACACCATTCTCCAATCCTCAATTTTCACAGCCTTGTTTTCAAGCATCATATTCTCAATCTCAAAGAGGACAGTAGCTGATGAATCCACATTTTATTGGATTTTTACTTGGCTTTTTAGTGTTCCTTATTAGAAAAAGTAGACTTAGGAAGTGTAAATAAGATAGAAACATCATTTTGGTCAAATATCATAGGTTTCTTAATTTTTGGTTAATTTACATTGAATTACATAGATATAATTTGCAATTTTGACCATTTGAATAATTGTGCAGGAATTTCTAGACTTGTTCCATGGATTTTTAGCCTTTGAGAAATTTTGAGTTGAAAGTGACCACTTTCAGAAGTGATAGTGGACACTACAGCAAGCTAGATCTAGAGGGCAGACCAAAGTAATCACTTTCAGAGTGATAGTGGACACTCTAGAGAAAGCCAATTTCACCCAGACTTGCATGTAACTACTATGAACCCAATGTGGACACTCTAGAGAAAGCTAATTTCACCCAGTCTTGCATGTAATCACTATGAGTTGAATGTGAACACTCCAGAGAGGGTTAATAGCAAGGGACACCTACGCGTAGCCACTATGAAACCATAGTAGCTACTATGAGAGCATTGCGCGTAGCCACTATGAAACCACAGTAGCTACTATGGGCGATGACTACTGCACTATAAATAGAATTTTAGAAATTAGGTTAGGAGCTTTTTGATACTTTTAGATTTCTTTCCATTTTAGGAACGCTTGCAGAGCTTAGGTCAACCTTGGGTGACAGCCAAGGCCTCAACCTAGGGTTTGATTTCAATTTTTTTCCTATCTTTATTTACTTCTTGCATTGATGGTAGTGATTTCTCCCCATTTTCATTTGATAGTTGTAAGACCTATCCTCATAGAAGGCTAAACTCTTTTGTAATCCCTAGTGAGTTCATTTAGATTCTTGAATTTCTGGGTTTGAATGTTAATATTATTTTTTTTCCTTCCATGGATTTCTTCTTCCTAAACTCTTGAATTGAATTCGTTTTAAGGAAATTCTAAATTTGAATTGCTTAATTCTTGTTTAATTTTAAGATTGCATTATCAAGGAATGAGAGATTGGAGTCCATTGGATTGCTTAATTCATATGAAAACATAAGGTTGATTTTCGGTTGTTAAATTAACCTAATTCTGGGAGGAGAGGAAAAGTATTAAAATCTTGAGAGGAATAAGGATAGAGTCCACATGAATGAATTAGGGATTACTACTTTCTATTGATTGAACATCACAATTTTGCTTCTTGTTCTTCATATTAATTTTGGAATCAAACAAAACCCCTTTTTTTTATTGCTTTTATAATTAATGTTTTTAACATGTTTGATGCATATTCTCAACTATTGTCAGTGGAGTCGACCTAAGTTAGCAGCCTAGTATTACATTAATTTCTGTTTATATTTTGATGAGAATTTGCGACAAATTTCTTTTCATCAACAACTTGCAAAAATTCTTAAAAAAAAAATAAAATAATGAACTGAAAGAAACTTTGTTCCAATTCTTGGAATTTACTTAGTCAAGTTTAAATAATCAAGAGGCATCCGTGAAGAAAATGGAGATATAAATAGGACAAATTTTAGAACAATTGTTAAATAAAAATGATGAGAAATTACGTAGCAATACCATTGTAAATCCAATAGAGCAAAGCCAAATTGTCTGTACAAGGAGTGAGGTAGAATGTTCAAGTCCTAAAGCTGCTAAGAAAAAGGAAGCATTAGATAAATCTGAAGAGAACATGGTCCAAGATAAACAACGAGAGGATTGCAAGGGAGAGTAGTTAACTATTTTAAGGAAAGATGAACCAAAGGATAATAGCAAGACACAACAGAAAAGAACCAAAAAGCGGTTGTTTGAATATGCTTGTAAGTCAATAGATGAGGCTAAACGTAAAAAGCTTCCATTTCTTCAGGAATTGCAGAATCCCAAGCAGGAAAAACAAAAGGATGATTCTGTTATAAGAGAAGTCCTTGCTACAATTAGATATCAAGCTGATGAAGAGGAGGGAAAGAAACTTGTTGAGTATATCAAGCTCTTGGAAGTCCCTCCACTTTTATTTCTTTCAAATGAAGAGCTGCAAGTTAGTGAGAAAAAGGGGAAACGTTTAAAGATAGAGCAAGAGCCGTTATTATCAAAATCATCTCTTAGAACCAAAGATCAATAGGCGTCAAGCTAGTGACGTTAACAAAGCGCTTTGTGAGAGGCAACTCACACTTCTTTCCCTTTCATTTCTTTTCAATTTCTGGTTTTTGGTTTTATTTTTCTACATGATATGAGTTTTTGGCTACTTTGCAATTGCTTTGACAATGAAATTGGTAGTTTGGTGGAACTTCCACTCTAAGCCTAAAAAGTGGTTAAGTATTATTTTTCTACTGCTTTCTAAATTTCTTCCCTTAACATTGAGCATTTCATTCCAAATCTTTATGAGCATCAAATCAATTGCATCACTTCTACATTGTATCTGCACCTCCAGTCCAGGTAAATCTTTATCTAACCTTGCATTTATGATTTTAGAATTTTAAGTTGGAGAGTTAGAGAGATGTTCATTGTTGTTCTTAAGTGCATGATGTCTGAAATTATTTGTTAAAACTGGGCAATTAGTTAATAATGTGAGAGATTATAGGGGACATATTTTTTGAATTTGATGAAGATTGATGAACTTATGGAATTTTCATACATGAATGCCTTTAATTCTTGATAAGTTGAATTCTTAGTGGTTCAACTCTTGATTCATGTGCTGAATTGTGTCATATTTCCCGCTAAACTAAACAAAGAAAATAAAAAAAATATGTATATGTTCATAATTGTTTGTGTATTACATTCCTTTTTCCATTTTGTGATGAATAATTCAGATTCTTCTTCCATTTCTTTGTTTCTAAATTCTGAGTAAATATTTTATGTGTACTTCTTCACGACAAAATCTTTCAATCATCAAATTGACGCCGTTGTCGGGGAATAATTGGTGCTTGATTAGATATTAAATATGTTTTGTGTTCTATTTTTATGTTCTGCATGTT
This sequence comes from Abrus precatorius, assembly GCF_003935025.1. Lineage (NCBI taxonomy): Eukaryota > Viridiplantae > Streptophyta > Magnoliopsida > Fabales > Fabaceae > Abrus > Abrus precatorius. The sequence goes on from NW_020874395.1 coordinate 22,089,395, forward strand.
AGTGTGTTTGTTTCATTTTGATTTTTGCATTGTGATAGCATAGCATAATTCTGATTGTGTGATTTTCCATTTAATTTTGTGTTTGTTCTGTTTCAATTTTCTGCATTCTACATTTATTTTCTGCACTCTTACACTTAGTAGTTTCTGCATTTTCTGCATTTTGTTTCTATTTTTTTTCTGCACTTTGTATTTTTGCATTAGGCATTCTACTTTATAATTTTGCATTCTTTTATCAAGATTCTGCTGCATAATTTTCTGCATACTGCATTTCATTTCTGCATAATTTTTTTGTTTTCATTTTTCTGCATAACATTCTACATAAATTTTCTGTATTATGTTTTTGCATAATTTTGTGCATAAGTTCTGCACTCTGTATTTAGCATTTTGCATGATTTTTCTGCATAATTTTTGCATTATGCTCATCTAACTCTACATAATTTTTGCTACCTAGTGACTCTATTTCCATTTCTTTTTCTACCTCTTCCTCCTATCTTTTCATTTTAATTTGGATATTATGGCTGAGAGAACTTTTCATGCTGCTGATCATAGAAGAATAGAGAACAAGTTAGATGACTTAGCTTCTTTGGTCAAACAATTAGCATTATCACAGATGGCTGAAATGTGGTGTGAGATCTGTACTTCACCTGAACATCCTACTGATTTCTGTCCTATATTGCAAGAGCTTGTAGGTTGGATGAATCATCTAAATTTGGGATGGGGGAATTTTACATAGCAGCAATATCAACCTCTACCACAAACTGCTGCACCTTCCAAGAATGAGCCTTCCTAGGAAGAGTTGATGAGGGAAATGACAATTAACGATCTGAATTTCTAGCAAAGAAGAGAAGCATCCATTCAAAACTTGGGAAATCAGATTGGATAGCTTGCTTCTGCTTTAAATCATTTGCAATCTAAAGGTTCTGGTAATCTATTTGCACAATCAGTTGTCAATCCAGAGAATATTACCTTTAGATCAGGAGAGGCCATACAAGACTCTCAAGAGCAACAACCAATAGACAAAGATCTTAATGCTACTGCTCCAACAAGTGATTGCAGTCCAGCAAGTGCAAAATTTGCTCCTACTCCTTATGCCACTTCTATCAATGTAGTAGAAAATTTTGAGCAACTTGTTCCTCATTCATTTCATTTGACTTGCCACACTAATTTGTTAGATAATTTAGTGGATGATAATTTGGCTAAGTTTTCAAATTGTATTAATTATTCTAGCTTAGCCAATTATCTTGATTCCTTTATTTGTGATGCATGTACTGATTTTGCAAAATGTAACTTTTGTGCTGAGATTAATGCATATGTGTATGGTGATTTTGATACATCTATTGCAGATTCTGAGAAAGTAAATCATCATACAACTATTCCAAGTTCTAAGGAAATGAATCATGGTGATTTTGTTGAAGTGCAATCTACAGATTCAGCTCAAATTTTTACATTGCCTCATTCTCTAAAGCTGCCTCTTGCCTCAAAGTTGAAGTTTTTTCCTGAGCAGTTGAAGTATAACTATTATTACATCATTGTATATCCAAGAGAGCATCAGCCTAAATACAGCAGAAGGACACAATATTCTGCATATCAAGGCAATGAAAAGCATGAAGAGAAGCTCATTGAGTTTATCAAGTAGCTAGAAATTCCTCCACAGTTATTTCTTCCACGTTCTCAATTAAATGAAGTGTTGTAGATTTTTGAGAAAAAAAGAGGAATATCTAGAGATACAACTTAAACCGTTACCATCAAAAGTATCTCCTAGAACTAAATATCATAAGGCGTCAATGTAACGCCCCGAATTTTGTAATATTAATTATTGTTATTTATATAAATCTGAATGTGTGTATAAGTGTAAATAGATGTTGAAAATTTGCATTGAATATGTAATTATGGTGTTTTGTGTGTAATGAGTATGAAAATGTGCATATATAAGTATGTTGTGGATGTGTGTGTGTATATATATATATATGTATGCATGACTGGATAGGGTTAAAAATGGGCTAAGTGCCCAAGTGCAGGGTGTAATACTGGGCTGTCCTTGTTGCAGCGAGAGGATTCTCGCTATAGCGAGAGGGCCCTAGGAGGAAGGACCGAAACTGTCGCCTTCTCACTATAGCGAGAGATGCTCGCTGCAGCGAGAGGGCCTTGGGAGGAAGGACAGAAATTGTCGCCTTCTCACTGTAGCGAGAGACATCTCGCTATAGCGATAAAGTGACAGTTTGGGGCACATTTCTGGGTGCAGTCTCGCTGTAGTGAGATTCTACAGAAATCAGAGTGCAGTTTTCTCTGAGTTTTTCACTGTAGCAAGAGGATGTGTCGCTGTAGCGAGAGTGTCGTGACCAGAAAAGGATTTAAAGGGGGTTAGGGTTCGGAGAGGGTTATTTCTCCCTCTCCCTTCGAAGTCCCTTGGATCCTCTCATTCCCAAACCCTTTTCCACCGATTAAATTACCTCCAAAGCCATTCGGGAGCTTGATTAAAGGTTGGATCCGTGTGGGGAATGCTTGGAGATGAGTTTTAATGATTAGGGTTTCCTTTTTCATTCTCTTTTCTCTGTTTTTGCAGTTTCCCTGAGTTCTCATGGAGTTTCTCCGTGTGTTTAGGATGAAATCCGTGAGAGGGGAACACTTCTTGGTGGATTTAGCGTGTGGGTCTTTAATCCAAGGTAAGGAGGGACTCTACCCTGCTCTTTTTATGTGTAATTGATTGAATATGGAGTTGTAGCTGAGTTAGAAGGTAGAAAACGTGTAGAGAATGAAAGTTGATTAAGAATTATGATCAGGGTCATGTGCCGTGAGATGTGAATATTGTGTGTGTTTACTCGAAATGGATGAATGTGAATTGTATGCTAGATGTTGCATGATAAAATGAATATTGGCTATGTGTCGTGTAATGTGAAATGAATGTGGGCCTAGTGCCGTGTATTTGAATGCAATGTGGGTTGTGTGTTGTGTGTAAGCATTATCATTGTATGCATGAATGAAATATGTGTGAATGGACATGTTAGCGCCATTGTGAAAGAGGAAGCGATGGTGACACCGACTGTGGAACGGGTGCACCACGGGACACACACTCTTCCTGACTAGACCTCTGACCACTATCTTTGTTGAGCGACCCGTGAATGTCCACGTGGTATCCGTGAGATGGGGGTAACGATGACCATTCATGGTGTAAATATGTGATCACAGTGCCACAGTGATTGTGGCTGGCGTGCGTATGCACAGGTTTTATGAATTGAACTTATAAATGTGAAATGTTGTCGATGCCTTAAATTGACATGAGCTGTGTGATAATGCTGCATGTGATTGTATTTGTTTAATGTATTGGAAATGTGCTGGAGGTGAGACTTTATGCTGACTGTGTGTTTTGGGTAGTGTAGAGTACTCACCCTTACATTCATTTTTTAGGTAATCAAGATGATCAGCACCAGACTCTGAAGGGGTGGATGGAACTGCTATAGGACTTAGGATATTATTTTGAAAATTGTTGTATCTAAATAACTCCTGTAGCAACTTTTTGATGTAATTTGTAACCCTTTTTCTTTATTTGAAATGTTTGATGAAACTTGGATTAAAAATAGAAGTTTTATTATTTCAAAAATTCGTGAAATTCCTTATTTATTGAAATTAAATTTAAGGTGTTACAGTCAAGTTAGTGACGTTAAAAGAGCGCTGTGTGAGAGACAACTCACAAAATTTTCTTGCATTTGAGTTTTTAATTATGCTTTCTATGTCACAAAAATTAGAGAACTAACTAGCAAGTGTACTAGGTAGTTGTAACAAATAATAAAATTTGGAAATTAATATGAGTCCCAAGTATCGTCCTCAGGGATTAGGTCTATCAATTACCACTTCACAAATATATAACTAGTTGAGCCAAATGAATATTGGAGATGTTTTAAATCATTTGAGAACAAAAACAATAAAGTGCAAAAATCTAAAAAATACAGCAAAATAAAGTTACGAATTTAGAAATGAAATGATATGTAAATGAAGTTAGGATTGATTTCACCTCTTTATCAATTACAAAACTGAAGTAGATCTGAACTCTAAGCTCCTTAATTAATTGATGATCAATTGTGAAATTTTTGCTTAATCATATCCATGGAGGTTTGATGACAAGGAAGAGGAAAGAAGCAAGTTTGGACTCCAAAAACTCAAGAATAAGAAATTGCAGACTGGGCGTGATCACTATTATCAGTGAAAGTGATCACTTCAGAGCTCAAAGAAGAAGGAAAGCTCTGCGTAACCACTTTTATCATTAAAAGTGATAGTTCTAGAGAGGCAAAATATCAGGAAAGCTCTGCGTAACCACTATTGTCATCAAAAGTGATCGTTCCAGAGAGTCTTCAACTTGGCGAGTTACGCGTAGTTACTTTTATCAACAATAGTGATAACGCGCAACTACCTTGGCTCTGTGTTGTCACTTTTATCATCAAGAGTGATAGTTCTAGAGAGCCCTCAATATCAGGAAATTGCGCGTGGCCACTATTTCTGGGAAATGTGTTAACGCGCAACCAAAAACTCTCTGCGTAACTACTATTTCTCATAAAAGTGATAACGTGAAAATCTGGGAAATTTTATAAATACCAGAAACGATCCAGAAATGGGGGATTCTGTTCATTTTCAGTATTTTTAGTTAGCTTCTTGTTAGAGGAAGTGAGAGAGAGGAGTGGGGATTCGAATCTTGGAGCTTCACGAAGAGGAATTGAAGTAGAGCAAGCTTCCATGGCGTTTCTAAGTTTCTTCTTCTCTTCTTCTCTTTCTTTTCTTTTCTCTGCTGCCATGGCTGTGTAATTCGTTGATAGTTAGGGATTGTAGATCTGAAACAAACATGTTGAATTGATTTGGATCTGAATTTCAAGCTTTGGAATAGATTGAGTGATTGATTCTGAACTTCACGTGGAAATTGAATGGAAATTTGATTAACTAAATTCAGAGGAACTCTTGTCAATGGAAATTGAATTTGTTCCTCAGATCTGAACCAATCACCGAGATTATAGTTTTCTTAGGGATAAGGAACTTTGATCTTGCAATCTTCTGGTTTCTTACACTTAAAGCAATATTGAATTGAATCAGATCTAAGGAATTAGAATGGTTTAATTGAATGTTAGGTTCACTGAGTTAAGGAATTAACCTCTGAATAATATAATGTGAAACTGATTGTCATTCTTTCCAATTGCTTGTTAATTCAGAACTTTATTGATTAAACATTGGAGTTTTGGTGAAGCAATTCCCTAGCTATGGTTTCTCCCTCTGTTATCACATAATTGTGTGTTCATTGTTCTGTTTTCTGCAAGTTCATTTTACTTTCAATTGTTCTAGTTTGCTGTATTACATGTTACTACTCTCCTTACAATTTCGAAAAGCTTAAATGGTTATAATTCTATGAAGTGATACTTGAATCTTAATTCCCTGTGGAGACGATATTTGGATTTTAAATTTACTCATCACTTGCTGCAATCCTAGTGCACTTGCTAGTGTAGATTGCTAACAACATTCACTTTCAGCACTTAGAGTTGCTACTCACTATTTATACAATTAAGAATATTAATGCAATTTTTAAGATATTTTCAAGTTTATTTACTATTTAACCCCTTATTTACTAACAAAAACTAGGCTAAAAATATAGTAAAATATGGATTTCATTTTGCATTTAGCATTAGTCCTTCATTTGAGTTTTGGATATCTCATGAATTCTACTACATAAACATTTTGGTCTGCACTTTACTTTGATAATTGACATGTGTTTCTGCATAATTTTGAATTGTCCAGAGGGAGAACACAAATTTTGAATCCAATTTCTACATAAATTCAAGAAAGGATCAAGTACAGCAGGGAAGTGACCACTTTCAAAACTTAAGGTAGTCACTTTGGGGAGAAAAATGGGAGTTTATCATGAAGGTCATGACTTTTCCAAGCAAAAGTAGTTACTTTCAATCCAGGTATGCATCTTTGCTCTCTGAAGTGAGCACTTTCAATGGTCATAGTAACCGCTCTCAGCTCAGGTATGGATGTCTATTCTCTGTAGTAAACACTTTCACAGTTGATAGTAGTTACTTTCAAGATTTTTGAGCAAAATGGGATGCGCGTGTTTATTTCACTTACCATAGTGAACACGCGCAACATCCCTAAGGGTAAAAAAAAAACCATAGTAGTTACTATCTTTACCATAGTAACTACACGCGCCCCAAGTGATTACTATCATTTACGATAGTAGCCACGCGCAAGCCCTTTTAGCCATTTTTTTATTATTGGCGCCCCTGTAGTGTTTAATATCACTTACGAAAGTGATTACTTTGTGCTGAAAATTTTTTTTGAAACATAGTGATTACTCTAGGATTGTTTTGTGTTGTAAAATTTTAGGCTCCTATATCCAGAAGTAGGTACTTTGGACTGCACTGCATGTCTTCTACATGATTTTTTTTTTTGTAAATTGCTGCATAGCCTTGTCTGTGACCTGCACTTCTACTGGTAGCTAAATATCTCTGCATAATTGCATCCATGCCTTGGATTGTGTTGCTGCATAAGGCTTAGATTCTGTAGCAGCTACTATCCTCTACCACAGTACCCACTTTGGCAGTGTATGACTTTATAGTGATCACTTTGCACTGCATTTTCTTATACAAATACTGTATATTTGCTATCACACATGCTTTATGTCATCTGCACATAATCTAACATGTGACTTGCATTCTTGAAGTTTTCTGTTCCTATTTTGCTGTATAAAGTCTATCATGCTTGCACCATAAAGTAATCACTATTACTGAACATAGTGTTTACTTTGACACTGCACTTCTTCATAGTAATCATTCTTAATTGTATTTTCACTATGAAATTAGGCACAATTTTGAAACTATTACTGTACCTGCATAACTGCTGTTGCACTTTGCTGCACCTGCACCTCCATATTCTGCAGCATTATTTTTCCTGAAATTGCCCTACACATATTCTGAATATCTTTGTTGCTTACTTATAACTTGCATAATCCACTCACTACTTCCTCTTCTCTACGTAGCAAAATGGTGAATACACCTAGAGACACCCTAAGGACCAAAGAGGCAGGACTACTAGAACATTTTCCTCTCTTTAAACTCCTTAGAGGAGGAAGAAGAGGAAGAAGGAGAGGATGCAGCTGATAGTTTTACTTCCTCTAACTCAAATGAAGACCTGATTTAGTTTTATTTTTTTATGTCATTTACTTTTCAGCCATTTTTATTTCATTTCCTTATACATATTACCTACCATTTTTCAGTAGTTATTGCACTTTATCACTTTTCTTTTCTTGTTTTTCTTTCACCTTACTACTTTACCTCTGAAAGATTTCTTGACACTTCACGCTTTTATATATCTTTATCATTTCAATTTTCATGCTTCCTCTCTGTACTGAATCCACTTTGCGTCTTTGTCCAGAAAATACCCTTAGTCCCATCAAAAGAAGCATGAATTTGCCACTGAATTACAAATCTATCTTCCATGAAAGGGAGTGATTTGCCCCTATTTCATATTTTCTTAGTCTGCTTTTCCTGCATAGTTAATAGATAAAATACAAAAACATTTTTATTATTTTTCTCTTTTTATTTCAGTTCAGTTTTGTAATTCTGATTTTGTTCTGATTGCACTTCCCATTCAACTTATGATCATTCTCTGTTTTGTAAAATAATTCCCTTTCCTACCATACTGAACATATTTTCTTCTAAGGTGAACTGTACTCACATGTTGCCAAGTAATTATTACTTTTCACCATGTTAGAGAATTGAGCCTTTAATTTCTTTTTTGTGTGCACTTTACATGTATTTTTGCATCTATCCTCTAGAACTTGCTCTGTTTCTTAATTGAATATGCATTGTGCAATTTTTCATCTAGATGATTGAGGCTTTTTTTGTACACACCCACCCACCGTAAAACACCCTTGCACCTAATTTTCCTTGTTTCATGTTCCTTCTTTCGCCAAACTTAGTCTACAAAAATAATTTTCTTACCTTAAAGAGGTATTTCTTTTGAGTTACACCAAGAATGAATGCAAGAAACTACGTTTAGGATACTGATTATGATTGTAGTTGCTTGAGGACAAGCAAAATCTTAAGTTTGGGGGTGGTGAACATTATACATGTTACCAATACATGTCAAAAAAAAGTTTAAATTTGAAGAAGAAAATGATTGTCAAAGTCCATAAAAAAATGATGATGAATGAACGAAAGTGAAAAAAAAAATATAAAGCAAGGACCTTGAGTTGAAAAGAATTTCCACATAAGGCAAAATAATGAAAAATATGGTGAAAGAATGCTTGCATCTCATTTGCTGCATCATTTAATGCATTCCACTCTAAGTTGTATTCATTCACTCAAAAGAATTCTTTTCTCGAAATACCCACTTGCGTTTTTGTCCTTCGTTGATCAAAATTGAACCTAACCTTACCCCATTAATTACCAATAAAGCCCTCATGATAGGTGGTCTTTTGTATCTAGGAAAAGGAGATTGAGAATATGGGTAAGCATATGGTAGGCTGAGACAAAATGCATGAATTGAGGGAAAACACTTAGCCTGAAACACTAATGGGTGAAGAGTGAAACACCATCTTGTGAGTTAGATAATTTCTTTGCATTATGTGGATTGCATGAAACCTTGCTGGATTTTCGTTTCAGTTTAGTGGGACTTTGCATGAAAATATTTGATAAGAATGTGATCTCTTTGTTGAATGAATCCATGGTTTTGGAAATGTTGGGAGTGCCAATTAGAGTCTAACATTGGAATGAATTTTTTGAGAAATTTTTTTGGATAAATCCAACCCTATTACATGCAACTTTCTTAAGTTTTGATTTGCTTGATGACAAGCAAAAGTTTAAGTTTGGGGTTGTGATAAATTCACATTTTATTGGATTTTTACTTGTCTTTTTAGTATTCCTTGATAGAAAAAGTAGACTCAGGAAGTGTAAATAACATACAAACATCATTTTGATCAAATATCATAGGTTTGTTAATTTTTGGTTAATTTACATTGATTTACATAAATATAATTTGCAATTTTGATCGTTTGAATAATTATGCAAGAATTTCTAGGCTTATTCCATGGATTTTTAGCCTTTGAGAAAATTTGAGTTGAACATGACCACTTTCAGAGTGATAGTGGATACTACAGCAAGCTAGATCTAGAGAGAAGACCAAAGTGATCACTTTCAGAGTCATAGTAGACACTACAGAGACCCCAGACTGAAGAAGGCCTGCGCGTAGCTGATGAACGAGAGATTTGTTGCGAATTCTCATCAAAATATAAACAAAAATTAATGTAATACTAGGGTGCTAACCTAGGTCGTCTCTCATGAATCATTGGATGAGTAATCAAGTATCAAACATATGGTGTGCAGTGTATTCAGAAAGCAAGTAAGCAAGCGAAGTTTTGTGATTTCAAGATCAATGTAAAAAATAAGAAACAAAATTATAAAGTTCAATCAATAAAATGTATTAACTCCTAGTTCATTCATGTAGACTCTATCCCTATTCCTCTCAAGATTTAATACTCTTCTTCTCCTCCCAGAATTAGGTTAATTTAACAAGCGAAAATCAACCTTATGTTTCCATACGAATTAAGCAATTTAATGGACTCCAATCTCTCATCCCAAGATTACGGAACCTTAGAAATAAACTAAGAATTAAGCAATTCAAGTTTAGAATTTCATTAAAACGAATTAGGGTTAATTAAGCAATGTCTCTCTCATTCAACCATTAATTCAATTCAAGAGATTAGGAAGAAGAAATTCATGAAAGAAAAGGAATTATATTAACATTCAAAACCTAGGAATTCAAGAATTCATATGAACTCACTAGAGTTACAAGAAAATTACCCTTCCATAAGGATGGGTCTCACCATGACAAGATGAAAATAAAGAGAAATCAATAACATCAAGATGAAAATCAAAGAAAAGTGAAGAAGAAATGGAATTTAAACCCTAAGTTGGACCCTTGGCTGTCACCCAAGGCTGACCTAGGGTCTCCAAGTGTTCCTAAATTGGTAAGAAATCTTAAAGTGTGTAAAAGCTGTTAACCTAATTCCAAAAAATCTATATATACTAAGTCTGACGCCACTTCATAGTGATCACTCTTGTAAACAAGAGTGAACGCAATATTCCTCAAGTTTCCCCTTTTTTCTAGTGATCACTCTTGTATATAATAGTAGTTACTTTGGGCGTGTATAGTTACTCTCACTTATGAGAGTGAACACGCGCAGAGTGTTCTAGTTTAGTCTTCGCTGGAGTGATCACTTTCACTTCTGAAAGTGGTTACGCGCAGGGTCCTTCATCCTAGGGCTTTCTGGAGTGATCACTATCACTCACGAGAGTGATTACGTGCAGGCACTGTGGTTCTTTTTAGCTTTGGAGTGATCACTATTACTTCTAAAAGTGGTTACTCTGACCTATCCTTTGGAATCAGCTCCCTGGAGTGATCACTATGGAACTTGAGAGTGATTACTCTCTGTTCATATTTTCCCAAAAGGTTAAAAATCCATGGAATTTGTCTAGAATCTCATGCATAATTATTCAAATGCTCAGAATTGTGAAATATATTCATAAAAATTAGTGTAAATAAGGTAAAAGTTAAGAAAGCTATAATATTTGACCTAAATGAGATTTTTATACTATTTACAATCTCTAAGTCTATTTTTCTATTAAAAATCTATGAAAAGATAAACAAAATATCTATAAAATATGGATTCATCACAACTCCAAACTTAAACTTTTGCTTGTCCTCAAGCAAATCAAAACTCAAGGAAATTGATTATAAATGGTTGGATATATCAAAAAATTTTCCTCAAAATTTTTCATTCCAATCTTAGACTTTAATTGGCACTTCCAATCTTTCTAAAATCATGGATTCATTCAACAAAGAAATCATACCCATATCAATTATTTTCATGCAAAGTCTCACTAAACTGAAACAAAAATCCAGCAAGGTTTCATGCAATACACACAGTGCAAAGAAATTGTTTAGCTCACAGGATTGTGTTTCACTCTTCACTCATTAATGTTTCAGGCTAAGTGTTTCCCCTCAATTCATGCATTTTGCCTTACCCTACCATATGCTTGCCCATATTCTCAATCTCTTTTGCTTAGATAAAATGAACCACCTATCATAAGGGCTTTGTTAGTCATAAATGTGGTTAGATTAGGTTCAACTTTGATCAAGGAAGAACAAAAGCTCAAGTGGGTTTTTAAGAGGAGGGAATTTCTTTGAGTGAGTGAGTACAACAACTAGAATGGAATGCATTAAATGATGCAGTTTATGTGGTTCAAGCATTCTTTCACCATGTTTTTCATTATTTTACCTTATGTGGGATTCTTTTCAACTCAAGGCCCTTGCTGTATTTTTTTTTTCTTTCTTTTTCATTCATTCATCATCAATTTTTTTATGGACTTTGACAATCATTCTCTTCTTCAATTTTACATGTATTATTAACATGTATGATGTTCACCACCCTAAACTTAAGATTTTGCTTGTCCTCAAGCAACTGCAGTAATAATCAGCACCCCAAACTTAGTTTCTTGCATTCACTCTTGATGCAAGTCAAAAGAAATATCTCTCTTAAGGTAAGGAAATATGTTTGCAGACTAAGTTTGCAAAAAAGGAAATGTGGAACAAGGAAAATCAAGTGCAAGGGTGTGTGGGTGGGTGTGTGCAAAGAATGCCTCAATCATCTAGATGAAAAATTGCACAATACATATTCAATTAACAAGTAGGGCAAGTTCTAGAAGATGAATGCAACTATACATGTAATAGTGCACACAAAAAGGAAATTTAAGGCCCCATTCTCTACCAAGGCAAAGGTGATAATTTCTTAGCAACATGTGAGTATAGTTCACCTTTCAAGAAAATATGTTCAATATGGTAGGAATGGTAAATATGTACAAAACAGAGAATGATCATTAGTTCAATGAAAAGTGCAATCAAAATATAAAATTGGAATTACAAAACTGAACTGAATTAAAAAGAGAAAGATAATGAAAAGATTTTTGTTTTTGTTTTATTTATTACTGTGCAGGGAAATTAGACTAAAAACATGTGAAACAGAGGCAAAGAGATCACTTCCCTTTCATGGATGATGGCTTACAATTCAAAGATAAAATTCATGCTCTTCTTGATGGGACTGAGGGCACACTTTGCAGAGAGACGCACAATGGATTCAGCACAAAAAGGAAGTATGGAAACTAAACAGATAATTATATATAAAAGAGAATGAAAACGTCCAGTAACTATTCAAAGATAAAGCAGTAAGGTAGAAGTTAAGCAAGACAAGAAAAGTGATAAAGTGCAATAACTACTGGGAAATGGTGGGTAATATATACAAGGAAATGAAAGAACAATAGCTGAAAAATAAATTACATAAAGGAAACTAAAGCTAGATGAGGTCTTCATTCAAGTTAGAGGAAGAAAGGCTATCAACTACATCCACTCTTTCTTCCTCTTCTTCCTCCTCTCAAGAGCTGGAGTTGCTCTCATCCTGATGAGCCTCCTGAGGTGGTGGTGCAGTGGCAATCCACAACAGCTGAATTGGAGCGCAAAATCAGTGTAAAAATGCAAAGGGAAGAGGCCTTGGTGTTTTGGAGGTAACCACTGCCCTATGTACTTGGACTTCCTTAAATTTATGCATAAATTTGGTCCAAGATTTGTAATCTCCCTCTGCAAAGTTAAAGTTATGTAAAAAACACATGTCATTAACAAGCTTACTGCAAAGTGGAGTGTTTGTGCAGGAAAATTGTGTAGCAAATCCATGAATTATCACAACTCAAATGCAAAACCATTATTGAATGTAGAAAATAAATTCAAAACTTCCAAGAAAATTGTGAGTTGCCTCTCACACAGCGCTCTTTTAACGTCACTAACTTGACGCCTTATTTTCTTTAGCTCTAGGAGATACTTTTGATGGTAGCAGCTTCAGTTGTATCCCTAGATATTCCTCATTTTTCTCAAAAATCTGCAGCACTTCATTTAATTGAGAACGTGGAAGAAATAACTGCAGAGGGATTTTCAGCTGCTTCATGAACTCAATAAGCTTCTCTTCATGCTCTTCATTGCCATGACGTGCAGAATATTTTGTTCTTCAACTGTATTTAGGCTGCTACTCTCTTTGATATACAATGATGTAATAGTCATACTTCAAGAGCTCAAGCAAAGGCTTCAATTTCGATGCAGGAGGCAATGTAAAAATTGGAGCTGGATGTGCAGCTTGCACTTCAACAAATGCATTATGATTCATTTCCTTAGAACTTGTAATGGTTGCATTATGATGTACTTTCTCAGAATCTGCAATAGTTGCATCAAAATCACCATACAGATATGTATCAATCTCAGCACAAAAGCTACATTTTGCAGAATTAGTACAAGCATCACAAGTAAAAGAATCAGCATAATTGGTTAAGTTAGGATAATTAATACAGTCTGAAAATTGAGAACACTTAACCAAATTATCATCAACTAAATCATTCAACAAATTATCATGTAAAACCGAATGAAATAAATGAGAAACAAGTTGCTCAAAATTTTCTACTACATTGGTAAAAGTGGCATGGGGAGTAGGAGCAGATTCTACATTTGCTGGACTGTAATCCCTTGCTAGAGCAATAGAATTTAGATCTTCATATGTTGGTTGCTGCTCTTGAGAGTCTTGAATGGTCTCTCCTTATCTCAAGTTAACATTCTCTGGATTGACAACTGGTTGTGCAGATAGATTACTAGAACCTTGAGATTGCAAATGATTCAAAGCGAAAGCCAACTGTCCAATATGATTTTCCAAGTTTTGAATAATTGCTTCTGTTCTTTGCTGGAAATTCAGATCGTTAATTGTCATTTCCCTCGTCAATTATTCCAAAGAAGGCTCAATCTTAGAAGGTGCAGCAGTTTGTGGTAGAGGTTGACATTGCTGCTGTTGTGTAAAATTCTCCCATCCAAAGTTCGGATGATTCATCCCACCTACAGGCTCATGCAAAGTAGGACATAAATCATTAGGATGTTCATGTGAAGTACAAATCTCACACAACCTTGCAGCCCTCTGTGACAATGCCAACTGCTTGATCAAAGAAGCTAAATCATCTAGCTTGTCCTCTAGTTTTCTATGATCAGCAACATAAGTATTATCCATCTCATAAACTCCTCTAGTTAAGGCTACTGGATTACTTTTGGCACTGAACTGCTGATTATTAGAAGACATTTTCAATTAATTGTCTTGCTGCAATAGGAGTTTTTCTACCAAAGCTCCTCCACTGGCTGCATCAATCATCTATCTATCCATGGATATAAGACCTTCATAGAAGTATTGGATAAGAAGCTGCTCATTAATTTGATGATGTGGACAACTTGCACAAAGCCTCTTGAATCTCTCCCAATACTCATACAAACTCTCTTTGTCCATTTGCCTTATACCACAAATTTCTTTTCTAATTCAAGTCACTCTAGATGCAGGGAAATTTTTTTCTAAAAACATCCTTCCTAGACCATCCTAGCTAGTGACTGATCCAAGTGGTAAGTAGTAGAACCAATCCTTGGCTGTGTCTTGTAATGAGAATGGAAATGCTTTCAGCTTTATAAGATCCTTAGGATCTCGAGCTGGTCCCATGGTGGTACAAACAATGTGGAATTCTTTGAGGTGTTTAAATGGATTGTCACCTACAAGACCATGAAACTTGGGCAGCAAATGAATCAATCCAGAATTAAGCACACAAGATGTATCTATATTAGGATATTGAATGCATAATGTCTGCATAGATACATAGGTGAAGCAAGTTCTCTCAATGTTTTCTTAGCCATAATATCTAAATCAAAATGAAAAGAGTCTAGCTAAAAACCTGCAAAATTATGCAGAAATAGTATGCAGCAAAGTGATGCAGAAAAAAAATGCAAAAAATGTTGCACCAGAAAATTATGCAGAACTTGATGAAATTGTGTAGAAAAATACATGCAAAAATAGTATGCAAAAATTTGAAATAGACTAGAAACAAAACAAGTACAAAACATATGTAGGATTATGCATAATGCAAAATATCAAATCAGAAAAATTATGAAGAAACAGAATGCAAGTGCAGAAATTAATGCAGAATTGCAGAAAAATATGTAGCAGAATTTTGAAAACATAATGTAGAATGCAGAAATGCAAAAGTGCAAAATATGAATGAAGAAAAGTATGACAGTAAAGTGCAGAGAATTATGCAAAATTTGTAGCAGAAAATTGAAAAACAGAGCAGAAAACAAATGTAGTACAAATGCAAAATTAAATGGACAATCACATAATCAGAATTATGCTATTCTATCACAATGCAAAAATCAAAATGAAACAAACACACTAATATGCAAAACATAAAAATAGAACACAAAACATATTTAATATCTAATCAAGCAACAATGATTCCCCGACAACGGTGCCAATTTGGTGAACGAAAGATTTGTCGCGAATCCTTATCAAAATATAAATAGAAATTAATGTAATACTAGGGTGCTAACCTAGGTCGTCTCCCATGAATCATTGGATGTGTAATCAAGTATCAAACATATGGTGTGCAGTGTATTCAGAAAGCAAGTAAATAAGAGGGGTTTTGTGATTTCAAGATCAATGTAAAAAATAAGAAACAAAATTATAAAGTTCAATCAATAAAATGTAGTAACCCCTAGTTCATTCATGTAGACTCTATCCCTATTCCTCTCAAGATTTAATACTCTTCTTCTCCTCCCAGAATTAGGTTAATTTAACAAGCAAAAATCAACCTTATGTTTCCATACAAATTAAGCAATTCAATGGACTCTAATCTCTCATCCCAAGATTACGCAAATGAGATTTTTATACTATTTACAATCTCTAAGTCTATTTTTCTATTAAAAATCTATGAAAAGATAAACAAAATATCTGTAAAATGTGGATTCATCAGTAGCCACTGTGGATCCATTGTGGACACTCCAGAGAAGGCCAAATTGACCCAGTCCTGCGCGTAACTACTTCTATTCCATAGTAGCTACGCACGTTGCGCGTAGTCACTTTGAACTTCATAGTAGACACTCCAGAGAGGGATGACAGGATGGAGGCTGCGCGTAGCTACTATGCCTTTCATAGTAGCTAGTATGGGCGATAACCACTTCATTGTAAATAGATTTTTGGAAATTAGGGTTAGAGAGCTTTTTACACTTTTTGATTTTTACCATTTTTAGGACACTTGGAGAGCCTAGGTTGGCCTTGGATGACAGCCAAGGGTCAAACCTAGGATTTGAATTCAATATCTTCTTCAATTTTCTTTAATTTTTCATCTTGATGTTATTGATTTATCTTTACATTCATTTGGTAATTGTGAGACCCATCCTCATGGAGGGCTAAACTTTCTTGTAATCCTTAGTGAGTTCATATAGAGTCTTGAATTCCTTGACTTTTGAATGTTAATATAATTCCTTTTCTTTCATGAATATCTTCTTCCTAATCTCTTGAATTAAATTAATGGTTGAATGAGGGGAGTATTGCTTAATTAACCCTAATTTATTTTAAGGAGATTCTAAACTTGAATTGCTTAATTCTAGGTTTATTTCTAAGGTTGTGTAATCTTTGGATGAGAGATTGGAGTCCATTGAATTGCTTAATTCATATGAAAATATAAGGTTGATTTTCGCTTGTTAAATTAACCTAATTTTGGGAGGAGAGGAAGAGTATAAAATCTTGAAAGGAATAGGGATAGAGTCTACATGAATGAACTAGGGATTACTACATTTTATTGATTTAACTTTGCAATTTAATTTTCTGCTTAAGTTGATTGAACTTGAAATCACAAAACCTCCATTTTTACTTGCTTTCTAAATACATTGCACATTATATGTTTGATATTTGGTTACTTATTCAATGATTCATGGGAGATGACCTAAGTTAGCACTCTATCGCCCTCTTTTGAAAAGCTCTATCTTGCTGAAGTGAGATCTATCTCGCTTGAGTGAGAAACCTTACACCAAAATTCCTATTTCTCCCATACAAAGGCATTAAAACTGAGGGTGTTACACAAAGTAAAGATTATTTGATTTTATTCAATTTTTTAGCTTAGAGTGTCTCTTTCAACTTTTTTATCTTAAATTTCAATCATAATTACTAAATATATGGAATTAGTTATAAAAAAAATCAAAGAAAAGACTTAAATTATCTTCAAAAACAAAGATGAAAGATAATATATTTTAGAGAAGAAGATTGAATGTAAAGGTGAAGAAAATCCATGTTCAAAATTATTACAATTAGGTTTCTTTTTTATACTGTCTTCAAAAAACAATTCAAAGGATGAATTTTAAATATATAATATTTTTAATATTCTTAACCTAAAAAATATTTAAATAACTAAAATATGAATATTTTAACTTTTAAAACTTATTATAACATGTTATCTTGTTAACATATTTATGAATTATATAATACACTTACATTATTTATCACCGCATTACGTCAATGTTATTATTAGAGATAAAAATATTAAATTAAAAAAATTTAGAATTAAAACTTAAAAAATATAAACAATTTTTTTTAACAAAAATTGAATTTTGGAAAAAAAAAAGTTTATTTTACCATTAAAGCTAAAGTTTTTAATTATATTTTCAATATATTTATAAGAATATATATATAAAAGATAAAAAAATAAATTAAAATATAAATAATGGTATATAATATCACATATAATATTAATTTTATTTTTAATTAGTCAAATAATCAATTATTTTTAAAAGTACTAAGGAAAATGAGTTTAGTTAAATTTATTCATATAATATTATAAAAATAATGTGTCATATTCTAAAAATTTATATCTTAAAAGATAATAATTAAGTATAAAAGTTGATGATTCGAGACTGAAAATTAGATCCGTTGATATCATAAATGAAACTAGAAATAAAATAATCAACCATGTAATTAGTATAGACTTAAATATTTGATAAATTAAATAATTGATTAAATTAGTTTAAATTACAATAAATATGAATAAAATTTAGATATAATATTATAAATATTGTTAATTATTTTTAATTAAAATTAAAGATTTATTTTCATAAGATGTATAATAAATATTTTAATATTAAAAATAAATACGTTAATATATCATTAAAAATAAAATTTTAATTTCAATTGAAGAACATTGTTAACAATACTTATAATTTTACACTGTAAGGTTGATAAAATAAAAAATTAAACTTGATATAAAATAATTTATATGTTTTTAAGTGTAATTTAATATTTTATTTTTTTTAAAGAATAATTCATGTCATTTTTATTTAATCTATTTTCAAAGTTAAATTACTTTATTTTAGTTTAATTATGAAAACATTTCTTGTCAACTAGAACATTTTTTTGACACTTAATGTTTTTAGATTTTACCAAAATTAATGAATTATAATCATATTAGAATTTAAATTTGATAATTTTTTCTTTCATCTCATGTTGTTTTAGTTTGACAAAAATTTTAAGAATAATAATAAAAATAATACTTATTAATTTATAAAAATTCTAAAATGCATATAATGTATTGTTTTAATAAATAATTGTTATTAGATAACATAAAAAATAATAAATAATTTTAAGTTAAAATTTATTTATTATTTATAATTATTAAACTAAATTCATAATATAAAAGATATTTAAAAACTTAATTTTAGTTAGCCAACGGTTAATTAGATATGTCACACTATTAATTACATATGTGAAACTCTTTTCTTTCTTCTTTGATTTGTTGATGAAAAATGTTTCAGTTTGACTTAAAAATTAAAAAATGTCCTGTTGTGATCATACTGTTTTTCCTCTATTACAACTAAATATATTAATTTTAAATAAGTTTTTTATTTGCTTCAAAACTGCAACATTTTAACACATTATGATTTACAAAACCATTTTTAAATTTAACTTTTATTATGCTAATATATTGATTTTTACTTGTTCAATTCATAATCAGAAAATTATTTCTATTGGAAGAATTACTTCACCTTTTCATGATAACTAAATCCTAACATGCCTCAATTCATGATAACTAAATCCTAACATGCCTCAAGCTATGAGCACAAGAATGCTTTTGTGAAAATAATCAGAAGACAACTACAAAGACACTTTATTTTTTATACACATCAGTTGTGGAAGCCTGTTGAGTGTTCCAGGAGTGTCTGTTTCTTCCCTTTTCCCTTAGTTCACTTAATTTACCACTTTAGTAATGTGCTTGGATATATTTTCATATTATTTTGAGATGTTTGTGATGAAATTCTATGTTCTTATGTTACTGTAATGCAATGTCGAGGATAGTATTGGATTGTCCATAATCTAAAATAGCATGAGTGTGCATGAAAATCTCATTGGCATTGCTAAGCATTTTGGTTGATTGGAAAAAATTTGTTCATTACATAATAATTGTGCTGTTAGTGAATTTTGGAATTGTATAAATTCTTACCACAGATAAAAAGCAGTGAGGATTTGGGCCTAAACACTATAAGTTTCATTCCTTGTGTACTTAGCCCTCCCTTAAGGTTTTACCCTAGAACTTGATATGTTTCTTGATTGAGATTGCATTTCACATGTTTGCACAAGCATGATTGAGGCATTTCTTTGTTTTAAGCTACTTGACCATATGACCCACGTTACATGAAAATTATTTGCTAGCCCTTTTGAGCCTTTTACCCTTTGTTTTTTTTTAAACGCAATACAAGCCTTAAGTGAAAAACCCATATGTCCTATTATCATTGTGGATTGGAGGATATAGGTTAAATCATAAGATGAGTTTTTGAATTAACTTTAGATTTGTATATTCATTTCTTCTGCAGATAACCAAATCTCTTTTGTTTGAGGTGGGGTATCAAGAATACTTTTGGGATATGAAGAATACTTGCCAAAAAAAAGAGAGAGAAAAGAAAGAAAGAAAAAGAGAAGAAAGAAAAGAAAATTTCAAAAAAAAAAGAAGAAAAAATGCTGAAAGAAAAGGAAAAGACAGAAAACAGTCTACTAAAGTGCAATACAAAGAAAGTAAAATAATAGAAGAAATTTATAGGATGCAAATTGGGTGAATCCTTGAATGTACCAGTCTTTTATTCCAAAACTCAACTCTGATCCTGTGTCCTCTAATCTTCTTTGATTTAGCCACATTCATCCATATTATCCACCTTAACTTCAACCCCATTATAACCATTACAAAAGTACTCATGATATATGTTTACATGTGCATAGGTGGTGAAAATCTTAGAATATTATCAAGTCTATGACAGTAGATCTTAATGTGAGTTGGCAATTGAGAGTAAACAAAGTCCTTATACACTTAAGAGTAAGAGTGAAACACTAAAGCTAGGAAGGAATGTGATTTAGGTTTATGTTTTTCCATTTGAAGGTACTGCACAATTCATTTTTATAAGGTATTGTCAATGTATGATTTGTGTGACACTGGGTTGAATTTGTGGATCTAACACTAGCTGGTCTTTTATGAAAGAAGAAAACATGGAATTTTATTGCAAATGCAACCTGTATGTTATTTCATGATATAATCTTGTTTTATGTTTATGAGCTATGTTACCAAAAGGTTCTCTCTCTTTCTTACTTTTAATATTATGGAGAGCAAAAGCTAATACCATATTCTATTGATGAATGGATATTCTTGTATCATAGATAATATAATTTGTTTGACAATTAATGTCATATTTTTATTAACTTTTTAGGGGTTTCTCTTCCTAACTACTTTCATTTTCTTTTTTGATTGTTCAGTTTTTAATTTCCTCAGCAGCAAAGGTTTTGATGGAATTTTTAAAATAGCAGAAACAGGGTTGTGCTAATGTTGTTAGACATCCTCTAATTTGCAGCTGAATATGCTATAAATCAAAACCAAAGCCTCAGTGAGTTATTTACATTGAAATGATACAACAAAATTGAATTTACAAACAATTATTTAGTAGCCATGACATAATAGCTAGGAAATGCTCTAATTATTCAAAAACCTTAGTGACTATTGAACTTCAGCTGATAATGTATCATCTTAGTATGGACGTTGATTTTGTGACTGGGTTATTTTGCATATATTTTTTTTAATCTAAAAGCTATTTCTCATTTGAATATCATATCCTTCATAGAATGCAAAAACTTTGCATCTTGCTAGTCATTTTCTTCTCATGGTTTTGAATAAATAATTTATCTCTCATTTTCTTGGAAAATATTCCATTTTCCTTATTTCATTTTCTTCCATGTTGTTTTGTTGTGCAGTTATTCATCCTAACCAAAGATTGATGTCAATGGTTGCATCTACATTAAATTTAACTTTATCTGGGGTTCTGCTTCAAGCAAAACCCTAGCCAGCATTGATCATCCATTACTGAGGTTAACAATAACATTAGTTGATCTCACCTTTGCCATTTTGCACATACTATGCGTGCCCTTGCCAGTTATAAGTGAAGTTTTGCTCACCATTAGAGTGATTTGTCAATCTCACCCTTGATTTTATACATGTTTGGATTATTAGCTGCACCGTAAGCATCATATTTAAGTAAGGCTTACGTGCATGTTTTTTTTTTTCTAGTCATTCTTTCAGTTGGCCTTTAAAAAGACATATAACTTGATATGACTGAGTGAATTGCTACTGCACCTACTAATTCTGTTTATATCTTTTTGTGGCTTAGAGTAGACAATAATAAGTTAAATATGACTTTTTGTTCTTAGTTTAAATCATGATGAATTGAAGTTCTGTAGCCACAATTTATTTTTTTTTTGATAAAAAATTCTTGTTAGGTTGCTTCATTATGACTGGTAATTTTTATGTATGATAGATAGACATTGACTGATACATGTAAGACTTAAATGATTCATTTTTATGATGTGTTTAGGGTAGATCTGAACATTAATGCTATTATTTTGTTGTTATTTTGAAACATTTAGAATTTGTTGAATATGTGTTGGTATATTTTTTGATATAGAATTTGATATAAGTAAATTATTATGTGTGTTAATGATATAGAGAATAAAATTGCATCAACTACGATGCTAAGAAGAAAAAATTACAAAGAACTGCTAGAAATACTAAGGAAGATTGACATCATGTATTGCATTGCGATTTTTAAGAAAAAATTCACGGACTTAGAAGTTGAATTGAATGATCAGAAAATTCTTGTGCCTATGCATGGTTAACTACTAAGCAAGTTAATTGAATTTGTTAGGATATTATTGTTAGATTATTTTAATAATCTTATTATAGTGGCTTATGTAACTTATAGTATGACTATAATTAATGATTTAATGTGATGGTGGTTAATTGTAAATATAATTATAAGGAAACCCTCCCCTCTCCCTTCATATAAATTAAAGAACGGTTACCAAATGAGGGTTACAACATTTTCTATTTGTTCACTTTCACGATCTCGAAGTGAGCTCATAGTAAACGCAAGAAAGGAACTTTCTCTCAACCATCTGAGAGGAGCTGAAAGAGGAAAGAAGAGTTGGAGAAAATACCAAGGGATCAACGACATCAAAGAGAGAGGTAACATCAAGGAACAATGGATTCAGGTTAGTGTTCTCTAAACCCTTAATTGTATGAGAACCAAATATTGTGTTGTGAGAGCAAAGTAATTTAAGATCTCAAAAAATGAAGGGAAAAGGTAATTTCATAATAGTCATTGCATAATAGAAATTACATAATGGGTTAAAGAAAATTCTAACAGTTGGTATCAGAGCTAGGTTGTGAATGTCGTTGATTCTCCATAAGAAATTGGTTCTCTATTAAAGTTTTCCCCAAATTACATGAACCTTAGGTATTTTATATGATGGATTGGCATTATTTTGATGTTGAATAATTGCTTTGGATTCAATAATTGAAAACCCTAAGGTTTTGGAAGCTAGAAACATTGGATTTTGAATCTGTAATATGAGCAGGGCCATGTATCAGTAAGCAGGGCCATGCATCAGGGAGCAAGGCCACACATCAGGAACAAGCACGGCCATGCTTCAACGAAGCACAGCCTTGCATAATGGAAGCATGGCCTTGCATATCTTAAGCACGACCATGCATCAATTATAAGCACGACCTTGCATAATGGAAGCACAACCATGCATCAATTATAAGCACGACCTTGCATAATAGAAGCACGACCATGCATCAATTATAAGCACGGCCTTGCATAATAAAAGCACGGTCGTGCATAGGAATTTCACGACAGAATAAGGAATATAATTCATAAAATATATAGATAATTTTAGAATTACATCAAAGTGATTAAATTCTCAAGTTAATTAATTCTAAATTCCATTATCATTATGAGAAATTCACAATTTAGTGTTTAATTTTAAGGGTAGCTTGTTAGTCACCAAAGTGGCCTGGCTTTAAAAGTTCTTTAAGTATTTAATTGTATGTTGTAAATTGTTCAAAATTGTTTGATGCTATATAGAAACATAAAGAGTGAACAATTTAGCTCATTAATTATAATGGTAGAAGATTGCCCAAAGGTGGATCATTGCATATGATTAATGACATTAAGGAGACATGTAAGCACTTCATAATATGTTTGTATATCCAAAGATGACTTGTATATTGGTTTGAGTGACTGGTTGTCAATTAAAGTTGTTTATTAGCATCATTATAGATAAATTATGTATTTAGGCGTTACCAAAAGGTAAACTTATATGCATAATTGATAATGGTTAGCTGTCTGAATCTATTAAGTTTATTCAAAGCATAAATGTTTAAGCATGTTGTTGTTCGCAATCTAACACTAGCAAGTGCACTAGGATTGCAGCAAGTGATGAGTAAATTTAAGATCCAAATATCGTCTCCACAGGGAATTTAGGTTTCAAGTACCACTTCACAGAATTATAACCATTTGAGCCATACGAATTTTGGAATGAGATTTGTAACATATAACAGCAGCAAACTGGAACAATTAAAAGTAAAATGAACTTGCAGAAAACAAGACAATGAACACACAGTTATGTGATAACAGAGGGAGAAACCATAGCTAGGGAATTGCTTCACCAAAACTCCAATGTTTAATCAATAAAGTTCTGAATTAACAAGCAATTGGAAAGAATGACAATCAGTTTCACTTTATACTATTCAGAGGTTAATTCCTTAACTCAGTGAACCTAACATTCAATTAAACCATTCTAATTCCTTAGATCTAATTCAATTCAATGTTGCTTTAAGTGTAAGAAACCAAAAGATTGCAAGATCAAAGTTCCTTATTCCTAAGAAAACTAAAATCTCGGTGATTGGTTCAGATCTGAAGAACAAATTCAATTTCCATTGACAAAGGTTCCTCTGGATTTAGTTAATCAAATTTCCATTCAATTCACACGTGAAGTTCAGAATCAATCACTCAATCTATTCCAAAGCTTGAAATCCAGATCCAAATCAATTCAACATGTTCATTTCAGATCTACCATCCCTAACTATGAACGAATTACACAGCCATGGCAGCAGAAGAAGAAAAAGAAAGAGAAGAAGAAAAGAAGAAACTCAGAAACGCCATGGAAGCTTGCTCCACTCCAATTCCTCTTCGTGAAGCTCCAAGATCTGAATCCCCACTCCTCTCTCTCACTTCCTCTAACCAGAAATAACTAACAAAACTGAAAAAATGAACAGAATCCCCGTTTTCGCGCTTCAATCATGTATATATAGAAACCCCAGTTCTGCGCGTTGTCACTTTTCTTCACAAAAGTAACCACGCAGAAGCTTTATGTAGTGCGCGTGTTCACTTTCAAGAGCAAGAGTAACCACGCGCAACTTGCAGAGTTGAAGGCTTCTTTAGAACATTCACTTTTATTCAGAATAGTGGCAACGCAGAAGGTCAAGGGCTGCGCGTGATCACTTTTGTGAGTAATAGTAACCACGCACAAGCTGTCCTGATACAAGTGCCTCTGGAACGCTCACTTTCGCTGGCGAAAGTGATAACGCGCAGCTCTTCAGGAATAGAGTCTTCTCTGGAACGTTCACTTTCGCTGGCGAAAGTGATAACGCACACTGGCAACGCTCACTCTTGTAAATAAAAGTGATTACGCATGGCTCTTCTTCTCCTTTAGGCTCTGGAATGATCACTTTCACTAACAATAGTGATCACGCCCAGGTTGCAACCCATAATTCTTGTATTTTGGAGTCCAACATTGCCATTCTTCCTCTTCCTTCCCATTGATTCTCCATTTCCATGACTTTTGCTCAGCTTATTCCTTCAAAACAAGATAAATTCCTTAAGAACTAAGCATAAATTCTACAAATGCGAAAATAACTACAAATTAAAATAAAACTTTCAATCATTCTCTTTTTCTGAGTTTTTCTGCTTTCTTCATATATTTTCCTTATTAAATGAGCTAGAATTATGCTAAAATATCAGTAAAAATATGGATTCATCACCACCCCAAACTTGAATTTTTGCTTGTCCTCAAGCAAATCAAACTAAACCAAGGGTAAGTTCCTCCATTTTCAAATTCAGTTCATAAACTGCTTATTTCAGATTTTTCTAATTTCTAATTCTGTGTTTTCTGCAAAATTTTCAATCAAGTTGTTCATCCAAATACTCATCATGATATTTCTACTGCATAATCATCATTGAGTAAAAATTGCTACCTAAGTTCATATATTTCGTCAAAATTCATGTGAGTACAATTAATCAACATGATCACAGCTCACTTGGAAGTGTTTCTCTCATCACTCAACAGTGTTTAGGTGCTGTTTTCACTCTAAATCATCAATTTCACTGCACTCTACCATATGCTTGCCCAATTTCTCCATCTCCTCTGCTTAGTACAATTAATCACACATCTAGAGGACTTTTTCAGGTTATAACAAGGCTAAGGTTAAGGTAGGTATCAAAGAAAATGGAAAACAATACATGCAATTTCAAAAGATCAGAGGCATTTTGAGTGATTTGTTTTAAAACTAGCCTGGATCTACATTATTCCTCCTTACTTCTCTCACTTATGCAACAAACAAAATTTTTTTTTTTTTTGCAGCAGAATTTTCACTAATACTTTTCTTCTTTTCTTGCTCCAGTTACAACCAACAAGTTTTCTCTGCAGCACTTTGCTGCACTTCTTTTCTTTTGAACTCACATTTTTGTTCTTTTCACAGCTTTGCTTCATAAATTTTTCATTTTACTGCAGCACTTTTGTTCTTTCTTTCTGGCTTGTTGAACTCAAACTTAGATAGCATGCTATTTCCCACCCCAAACTTAGAACATTGCTTGTCCTCAAGCAATTAAAATCTGGATACCACCCCAAACTTAGTTTTAAAACTCATTCTTGATTAAACTCATTATGCCTTTGATCTTTTGAATGGTAAAAATTGGTTTTTCAGTCAAGGCTTTATAATGAGGTAATTTCAAGAAAAGGGATATTAAGCTCAAAAGGGTGAACTAAGACATTCAATCATAAAGGAAGGCCTTTAGGCTGACTAGGTATAATCAAACATGGCCTCTATCATGTGGGTGAAAACTGTAGCATGCATATTCAATTAAGAACAAGGGCAAGTTCTAGAGAATACAGCCAAATATGATTAATCACACAAGAAAAGAATTAGACAGCTCAAATCTCACTAGGTATTTATAAGTGATCATGTGGATTAATGAAAACACAATGCACTTTTCAGAAATTTATGCACCTAGTGGCAACTGCCTCATTTTTGAAAATACAAGTGTGATCTCATTTTGAGAATGGGAAAAACAACTTAAAAAGAAATTCACACAGAATTCACAAAATTGCCAAACATTTTTATTTGACTAACAGCCAGCAATTTATTATCTATTCTAGTATTTTGGTGTTTTTCAGGAATAATTCAGTGTAATGTGAAGCTAACTCATGAATAAGAGGTAGAGAATGAAACCCCCCTTTTCATGGCAGCTTGTGCAAGTGTCAGCTTCCAAGGTGTGTGAGTGTTGTGTGGTTGTGACATTTTCTGCACAAAACACCAAAAATTCCATCAATTATCAAGTGAAAAGGGATTGAATTCTGCAGAATTAATGTATGTTCAAAATATAATTGTTCAGAATTAGCATGAAACCAAAATATACCAAGTGTGCAAATTACAAACCCAAATTCTAAAATGAAACCAAAAAGTTTGAAACTTAATTACAAAACCATAAAGAGAAAATTTGAATTAACAGGAAAGAAAACAAAAATCCTAAACTAGTCATCTTGAGCATCCTCCTCATCAGAAATTTCATCTTCATCTTCTTCCTCATCCTCCTCATCTTCTTCTTCCTCCACCACTTCTTCAATTGGCTGTGGAAAATGAGTCTTGTATATTGGCAAGTCTTTAAAAACTGATGAGCGTAGACATTGAGCATTCTCAGCCAAGTCTGGTGTGTGATAAAGTTCATCTTTGGTCATTCCCATCTTCTGACCAAGATTCATCAACACACATTCCACTAGCATAGTTCCTGCCTTCAAACTGTTGTGGAGCTCAGTTTATCGTTCAGCCAATTGATTTTGCCTTTCAACCAAAAGATGTAGGATGTCCTTCATCTTCATTGGTTTCTCCTTTCTGAACTGGGTAGGGATAGGTGCAGCTGAAGTGCAGGAGGTGGTGGCATAGATTTCCTTTACCATTGAGACAGAGATAGAGGGGCAGATCTGATTTTCTCTTGGTAGTCTCCAACTTCAACCCCTGCATCCTCACATAGTAAAGTGATTAATGAGGGAAAGGCTAGTGAATCTCTTTTTGTTTTCAGAATATTTAAGATACATTCACTAATTACTTCCCCTGCATCAATGTACATATCATTAACAATAGCAAACAATAATTCAGCCCTCTTTACTGCCAGGGTTGAACTATGCTTGACTGGCATGAAAGAATTCAATAGAAAGGTACTCCAGACTTTAGCAAATGGTAGCAGGTTCTTGGTGGTGATACACTTGGGTTTCTGGGCGAGGTTCAGCTGCCAAGTTGTGCCTGGCCTTCCAATTCTGTTCAGGATTTCAATATAATCCTTGTCTGGACTATTCTTAAAGTCAGTGAAGTCCATCTGCCCAGGTTGCCTTTCAGTGTAAATTTCCAACACTCGATTGATGTTGGCAGCAGTGAAATCCACCCTCATACCCTTGACCATTGTGTGAAATTTGGGGATTTGGTCTCCCTTAAACCGCATTACATTTGCATAAAACTCCTGTGTAATTTCTCTCCAACCGTTATCAGCCAAGGAGCAGAAGTTGTCCCATCCCTTTTTCTGAATTTCTTCTGAGTACTCAGGGTAGTTGCCTTCAGCAATTTCAAAGGCTCTATCTGGGACAATCTTCCTCCTCAGAATATTTGCCTTGAAATAGTTTTCGTGAGCAATACTCCTGAATCTTGGATCAAGATCAGTAGGGGTAGAGGTAGAAGGAGCATTTCTTTTGGTCGGCTGAGGTGGTGAATAGGTTGCAGGTGTGGGTACACTTGGCTGAGGAGGGTCAGCGATTTCAATGGGTGAGGAAGGTGAGACACCATCAGTTCTTGCTCTTTTAGTGGTTGAATAATTCCTGGCTGTTCCAGCTTGCATATTCCTGATAGATCTCCTTCTTGGAGTGTTGCTGGCAGATCCAGCTTTGGTCTTCTTAGAAGGTCCAACCGGTGTATTTAAAGAAGTTCTGACCATTTTGTAGTGGCTGCAAAAACAAGCAAGTAATTTGACAGTTTAAAATTCATGACACAGAATTGTGACAATATACATCTCTTTACTAGATAATTTCAATCAATTTATCTGCAGAATTCCAACATGTAGTATGTATCTATTTACAATCAGTTGCTGTCATGAGAATGTAATCATATCAACACACAAGCATTATTGTAAATTACTAAGCAATCACAGTTAAAATTGGTTAAACCTTTAAATTTGTAGTTTAGAGTGCACACTCTCAAAGCACATCAGGTTAACACAGAGATGCTATTATAGGTCATCAACATATTTTTTACATGCTCTCTTAACTTTTTCAGATATACCAGAACTTAGGTACAAAATTAATCAAACCATATTCAGGGGATTTTAAACTGGTCTTCATAATTTGTTCCCTTAAAGTTCACAATTTCACCAAGAATGCAGAAAGAGAATCACAATTTTCAACCAAATTTCAACTACTAATGGTTCCTAAAAGAAATTTTCTTCTGACAGTAAATTTCATCCAGAATATTGCTTATTGTTCTTTTGAATCACATACAATTAGGACAGTGAACTCATTCATTATCATCAAAGACTAAAGATCAGTTTAATGCAGGATTATCAGTATGCTATCTGTACAATCAGACAGTGCAATATACAACAGTAATTCGTTCCATACAACTCAGTTCAAACATCAACATTCAAATATTGCATGCAAGGAGTATTTTCGTTGATGGCAACTGGAGTATTTCTATTTCTTTCAAAGTCATGTTCAGATTTTTCGCATAATGCAGATGTGAATATGTTAACAGAGGAGATTGAATGACTTTGAAAACCTATTCACAGTATTTAAAGTTCCTTAAATCGAATACGCTCAAGATATTTCCCACTTGCCATTTTTGACATTTTTTTTAGAGTTGCAGCAAAGAAAAACCCTAAATACAATTTCAGAGAATGCAGAGAACGTACCTTGAGCTTCAGAAATGTGAATGACAGTGAAAAAGAAGGAACAATTACTTGCTGGTTGCTTCACGAAAGATTGAAAGTCAGAGGAATTTCAGAGGGAAATGGGGATTTAGGTTTAAATGGATGTGAGCGTGGTTCCTTTATATGGAGTTTGGGGTCACGCGTGTGCACGTGCCCACTTTTTAAGTGAGAAGTGAACGTTCCCTTGTTAATAAAATTCTACGTTGTCACTCTTGTCGAACAGAGTGAGTGTTCCAGAGAACTTGAAAATTTTGAATGCAATGTGCGTTATCACTATTGCTGGGCAAAGTGATAACGCGCAAGCTTTTTGCTTGAGCGTTGTCACTTTTTTCATTAAAAGGAGTAACGCGCTAAGAAATATTTCATACTTACCTGCGCGTGGTCACTCTTGACAAGGAAAGGAAGTGATCCAGAGAGTGTGTTTTTCCCATCTGCCTCTGCGTTATCACTCTCATTAGCGAGAGTGATTGTTCCAGAGGGGAAATCTCAGAATTCCATCTCTGCATGATTGCTTTCCTACAAAAGAGTGATTCCTTTCATCAATCTAAGTTCTCCAAACTTTAATTGGCTCACTTAACAAATCATAATCATTCCAATACACACTTACCATATAAAATACCTACTTCTCTCATCATGTTCACTCTTAATTACATATGCAACATTCATTCAAGGCTGAATTCTGCAGAATTTCTGCAGAACAAGTATTCACTCCCTACTTATGCAGTTTTGACTTTTACATTACACATTATAGCATGAAATCCAATTGCATTTATCAGATTCGCTACAAATAACAGATTTAGCATACTTCAAAATTTACCTTTTGCACCAAAATTATAGAATATGATGAGTATGATGCAGAACTTTGTATTTTTCAGAGAATTTGCAGAATTTAATAACTATTATTCAGACTGTACAAGAACTTTAAGCATTCTAATTAATTCCAATCTGCATTCTTGTTTCAGCCACCAGATTTATTCCAAACATCAAATTCAGCAAGGTAACCAAGATGAAAAGTGCAGACTTTGACTTCTATGAACACTGTTAATTCAAAATTAATGCAGAAAAGTTAAATTGGGTTAGAAATGTGAGTTGCCTCTCACAAAGCGCTTATTTAATGTCATTAGCTTGACATTAAATGTTTCTCACTCAAGAGAAACCAGTTTCATGCATGATATGTTCCTTGTAAACTCCTCTCCATGATAGATCTTCAATCTTTGGCCATTGACCTTGAATTCTCTCCCTGTTTTCAGATCTTCTATAAGAATTGCTCCAAAGGGAAAAGTTTCCTTGATTAAAAACGGTCCAGACCATCTAGATTTCAGTTTCCCTAGAAACAATTTTAATCTTGAATTGAATAATAGTACTTGCTGGCCAGGTCTGAAATCTTTTTGCAGAATAAATTTGTCATGGATCCTCTTGGTTCTTTCTTTGTACAACTTTGCATTTTCATAAGCTTGTTGTCTGAATTCTTCCAATTCATGCAACTGTAAAACTCTCTTCTTTCCAGCACTTGACAAATCAAAGTTAAGCCACTTGGTAGTCCAATATGCTCCAGCTCTAGAGGTAAGTGACAGGCCTTTCCAAATACTAGCTGATATGGAGACATACCAATTGGAGTTTTAAAAGCAGTTCTATATGCCCACAGTGAGTCATCCAGTTTCTTTGACCAATCCTTCCTTGAACTGTTCACTACTTTCTCTAGAATTTGCTTGATCTCTCTATTTGAAACCTCCACTTGTCCACTTGTTTGTGGATGGTATGGAGTAGCAACCTTATGCTTCACACCATATTTCATTAATACAGCTTCAAGATACTTGTTGCAGAAGTGAGTACCTCCATCACTTATCAGCACTCTAGGCACACCAAATCTTGAAAAAATGTTCTTTCTTATAAAAGAAATCACTACCTTTGCATCATTTGATCTGGTGGGAATTGCTTCTACCCATTTAGACACATAATCCACTGCAACTAGAATGTATTCGTGTGAGAATGATGGGGGAAATGGTCCCATGAAATCAATCCCCCATACATCAAATGGTTCCACTTCTAGGATGTTGGTTAATGGCAGCTCATGTCTTCTTGAAATATTTCCAGTTCTTTGGCATTTATCACAGTTTTCCACATACTTCTTGGCATCTTTGAAGAGTGTAGGCCAAAAGAAACCTGCTTGCAAAACTTTTGCAGCAGTCCTTGAACTTGCATGGTGGCCTCCATATTCTGAATTGTGACAATGCTATAGTATCTCAACTTGCTCACTTTGTGGAATGCATCTTCTAATTAACCCATCTACTCCAATTTTGAACAGGTATGGGTCTTCTCACACATAGAATTTGCTGTCATGTAAGAACTTCTTCTTTTGCTGCCAAGTAAACCTCTTTGGAATGAATTGAGTGGCTTTAAAATTTGCAATGTCAGCAAACCAAGGCATGTTTTCCACTGCAAACAGCTTTTCATCTGAAAATTCTTCATTTATTTCCAATGATTCAGTGGTTAAACTCTCCAAAGGAAGTCTGGACAAGTGGTCAGTAACACTGTTTTCTTTTCCTTTCTTGTCTTTGATTTCTAGCTCAAATTCTTTGAGGAGTAGAATCCATCTTAATAATCTGGGCTTTGCATCCTGTTTTGTCAAAAGATATTTAAGAGCAGCATGATCAATGTATACAATCACTTTTGAACCCATTAAATATGATCTGAACTTATCAAAAGCATATACAACAACTAAAAGTTCTTTTTCTGTTGTTGTGTAATTCACTTGTGCAGGATTTAACACTTTGCTTGAATAATATATAGCATGTAATTTCCTAGATTTCCTCTGTCCTAAAACAGCACCTACTGCACTATCACTTGCATCACACATGAGTTCAAAAGGTAAATTCCAATCTGGTTTTGCAAGAATAGGTGCAGAAATCAGTTTCTCTTTTAAAACAGAAAATACATGCAAACAATTATCATCAAATATGAAATCTGCATCTTTTACAAGTAAATTACTCAAGGTTTTAGCAATCTTGGAAAAATCTTTTATGAATCTTCTATAAAAACCAGCATGTTCTAAAAAACTTCTAACTCCCTTAACATTGACATGTGGAGGCAATTTACTAATGACTTCTATTTTAGCTTGGTCCACCTCCATTCCCTTCTCTGAAATTTTATGACCAAGGACAATGCCTTCTTGTACCATGAAATGGCACTTCTCCCAATTTAACACAAGGTTAGTATCTTGACATCTCTGCAAAACAGTGGATAGATTAGCTAAACAATCATCAAAAGAATCACCAAAAACAGAGAAATCGTCCATGAACACTTCTATGATGTTTTCTACCAAATCAGAAAAAATAGAAAGCATGCATCTTTGGAAAGTGGTAGGGGCATTACAAAAACCAAATGACATTCTCCTATATGCAAAGACTCCAAATGGACATGTAAATGCAGTTTTCTCTTGATCTAAAGGATCTACAGCTATTTGATTATATCCTGAATACCCATCAAGAAAACAATAAAATGAATGTCCAACAAGTCTTTCTAACATTTGATCTGCAAATGGTAGTCGGAAATGGTCTTTTCTGGTTGCATCATTTAATTTTCTATAGTCTATGCACATTCTCCATCCAGTCACAGTCCTAGTAGGGACAAGTTCATTCTTTTCATTAGGTACAACTGTCATACCACCTTTCTTTGGAACAACTTGGACTGGACTTACCCAATTGCTATCAGAAATAGGGTATATTATTCCTGCATCTAACAGCTTTATGACCTCTTTTTTAACTACCTCTTTCATGGCTGGGTTTAACCTCCTTTGTGGCTGCACAACAGGTTTAAAATTCTCTTCAAATAAAATTCTGTGCTTACAAAATGAGGGATTTATACCTTTCAGATCTGCAATACTCCAGCCAATTGCAGATTTGTGTTCTCTCAAAATTCTGAGCAATTTTTCCTCTTGTTCTTCCTTAAGTTCATTGTTGATGATGACTGGATTTTCATGATTCTCATCCAAAAATGCATACCGCAAGTGTGAAGGGAGTTGTTTCAGTTCTAGCCTTTGCTTTTCTTCTTCTTTAGCATCCTTTTTCAGCTCTTCTTTCACTAAATTTTCTGCAGGTTTTTGGATTGGCAGAGCTTCCAATTGCTGCTGCATTTCCATGATATCTTCTTCATTCAGAGTTTCAGATTTGTCATTCCCTGCAGATATTATCTCTTCTAACACAGCAATTTCATCAAATTCTTTCATATGGTGTTGTGTAATGAAAGTATCCTGTATATCTATCTTCATACATGTATTATCTTCAGCTGGATATTTTAAAGCTTCAAACACATTAAATTTACCTTCTCATCTTGAACTCGAAGCATAAGTTCACCTTTTTGCACATCTATTAAAGCTCTTCCAGTTGCAAGAAATGGCCTCCCTAGGATCAAAGGAATGTTAGAATCCACTTCCATGTCTAGAATCACAAAATCTGCAGGAAAAATGAACTTGTCAACTTTAACTAATAAATCTTCAACAACTCCATATGGATAAGTGTATGATCTATCAGCTAGCTGCAGTGTAATGTTGGTAGGCTTCACTTCCTCTATGCCAAGTTTCTGTAGAACAGCTAATGGCATCAGATTTATGCTTGCTCCCAAGTCACACAATGCTCTTCCCACAGTGCAGTTTCCTATTTCACAAGGAATGCTAAATGATCCAGGATCTTTCAACTTTTGAGGAATAGTTCACAACTGCATTAAGAACAGAATCACATACTCAATTTAATTAAAACCTTAAAGTCCAGATCCAAAATTACATCACAATATTAAATCTGGATCTATGGATCCCTAACAAAAAGAAATCAGAACATGTCCCTAAAAGAAAAAGAGAGAGAAAGAGTAGAAGAAGAGGATCTGTAGAATTTCTTCATAAATCCAATCCCTAGCCTGATTCCTCAAGGTCCAGAGCTTGGAAGTTGCCCCCAATCTCCCTCTCTAACTCTCCTAAGGTGTAAAAATGAAAAGAAAACAAAAAATGGCCAAAAGACTTCTAATTCTGAACTCCTCACTTCTATTTATAATCTTTTTCCTGCCGTTTCCACTTCTACACTTTAATCTCTGAGGATTATAGCATGAAAGGTCTTCTAAAAGCTTCTATAACTGAATTAAGAACTCAAATCGTCCAAAGTTGATACTTAGAAGTGATATTTAAAATTCTGTTACTTTTGCGTAGACACTTAAAGTGGTTGAAGTGTCTACGCGCAAGTGTCTTTTATGGGAAAAGCCTCATGCGTAAGCGCCTGGAGTGGCTACGCGATTAATGCGTAGCTACTCTGAGCACTTAAAGTGGCTACACGCTTAACTGCATAGCTACTCTGAATACTTGAAGTAGCTACTCTCTTAGTCTTCATGGATTTTCTTCTTCAAATTGTTAACTCTATGTACTCAGAGTGGTTACGCCCTACACATAACACTTGATTCTTCATCTTTAAAGCTCAATTCCTCTACTTTCTTCACTTCAATCTTCAACTCAAATTCTTAGCTAAAGCTTCTGCACAAGGATTAAGTCATTTTAAGTCAAATTGTTCAGAATTGGACCAAAAATCTAAGATTCTAAACTATTTATACAATTATGAATATTAATACAATTTTTATGATATTTTTAAGTTTATTTACTATTTAACTCTTTATTTACTAACAAAAACTAGGCTAAAAATATAGTAAAATGTGGATTTATCAATAATGGAGGAAAATAAAGGGAGAGATGGTACTGAAAGCAGTAAAGTACGATAATTATAGGGAAAATAGTAGTTAATAAATAAAAGTAAATGTTATGAGGGAAAGTAAAGCTAAATGAGATCTTCATCTGAGCTGGAGGATTAAAGCTTGTCATTGGCATCCTCATCATGCTCTTCCTCTTCTGGAGAACTGGAGCTGCCATCTTTCTTAGCTGCAGGTGCAGGGGTGGTGGCTGTGAAAGGAGGGAGGCCTTGGTTAACAGCTGCTTTGAGGAAAGGTGCAAAGAATGTAAGACAGTCATAAATTTGTTCTGAGGTCATGCCCTACTTCTTTACTATATTAAGCATCATGGTTTCCAGGAGGTTCAGCATGGATTTTTGACTGGCATGCAGTGTGTCCTATCTGAGTGCTAGTTGCTTGACTTGTGCTCTTAATCCAAGGGGGGTTCCTTTCTTATACTCAGGAGGTAGGGAAAATCCTGGGTCAGCAGTCTGTTTCTTGACATTAAAGAGATCTTTCACCATGGCTGTAGAGATGGGAGGGGCTGCTTTAATTCTCTGCTAGCATTCACCTATGTCTACTCCAGCATCCTGGCAGAGCATGGTGATGATGGATGGAAAAGCAAGGAAGTCCCTCTTGGTGCTTAAGATTCCCATGATGA
Organism: Abrus precatorius; assembly: GCF_003935025.1. Classification (NCBI taxonomy): domain Eukaryota; kingdom Viridiplantae; phylum Streptophyta; class Magnoliopsida; order Fabales; family Fabaceae; genus Abrus; species Abrus precatorius. Next base: position 22,125,300 of record NW_020874395.1, read on the forward strand.
AGTTACTAATAATGTCTCCCACATGGATGGGCATGCCAGTGAGGATGGCATAGATAAGTTCAACTCTCTTGACAGCTAATGTAGATGAAAGACACACTGGCATGAAGGAACTCAAAAGGAAGATGTTCCACACCTTGGCTGGTGGAAAGAGGTGTCTTGTGATTAAATTCTTAGGCATGAGCTGCATGTCAAACTCCCAGCTTTCCCCTGGTTTACAAATTGCATGGAGTATTAGCTTGTAGTCTTTCTCTTTTAAAGAACTGAATGTGGAGAAATCAAGTTGCCCAGCCTGCTTCTCCACTGGGGGTATGTTTAGAATTTGCTGAATGTTGGATGCGGTAAAATTAATTTTCACACCCTACACCATGGTGTCTGAGGGGCAGCTGGTCTTCTTTCACCCTCATTGCATTAGCATAAAATTCCTAGGTGATCTAATTCCACCCATTTCTAGCACAAGTGGTAAAAAGCTCCCAGCCCCGTCTCTAAATTTCTTCTTAAAATTGAGTGTATGTGCCCTTCTGGATTTCAAAATTGCGATCCTACACTATCTGCCTTCGCAGAATGTTGGTTCTGAAGTAATCTTCATGAGCCAAGGATCTAAACTTTGGGTCATGTGCAGGAGGAGGTCTGGATGATGATGCTCCAGCAGTTCTAGCTCTCTTGGGTCTGGGAGTATTCTTCCTTGGAGTATTCACCATATTGCTACAGTGGAATGAAAAGAAATAGTGAGCTGATTGTAAAAAGAGACAGCCACAAGCATCAAAATTGACTATTATCAGATTCACAGTGAAAGTGGATATCAGAGTGAGCATTGTGAGGTTTTATGTTTCCAAAGTCTTCACTATAGAAAGTGACAGTAATTACTTTGAAATGTAGGGAAGCTAGCAATTGATGTAGAAAAGTCAGTACATATCAATTTGAAAAGGACAGACTTGACATTAGACAGTATGCAGAAAATTGATGCATGTGTGGTGGCAGATATGCTATATTGGTGCAGTAAAGGGCATTGCAGGATGATTACAATTAATTGCAAGAAAACGCAGCAGAAAGCTAACAAATTCTGCAGAATTATGCAGCAAAAATAGAGCAATACGCAGAAAAGTTAAGAAAAGAACACTAAAACAAAGTGATTAACAAGTTTAATGCAAAATTAACACCAAAGTCCCCGATAACGGCGCCAATTTGATGAATCAATTTTCGTTTGCATAAAGATTTGTCGCCAATCCACATCAAAATATGCAGAATTTTTTATGTAGTCTAGGATGCAAGCCTAGGTTGTCTCTAATGACTTTGGTTGGAAATATGCATTAAACATGTTACAAACATTCAGTATCAAAGCAATTTAAAAGGGGGGTTTGTGTGATTCCAAATTTAATGTAAAAGCAAGTGATGAAATTAATGAGTTCAATCAATGAAGTGTAACAATCCTTAGTTCGTTCATATAATTCTATCCCTATTCCTCTTAAGATCTAATACTTTTCCTCTTCCCCTAAATTAGATTAACTCAGCAAACAAGAATTAACCTTGAAACCCTATAAGAATTTTAGCAAATTCAATGGACTCCAACTCCTTTTCCTAAGATTAAGCAACCTTAGAAATTAACTTAGAATTAAGCAACCCAAGTTAAGAATCTCATTAAAATGAATTAGGGTTAATTAAGCAATGTCCCCCTCATTCAACCATTAATTCAATTCAAAGAGCTGGGAAATGTAAATTCATAAAGGAAGGAAAATTATATTAAGAATCCATGAACTCACTAAGGATTACAAGAAAGTTTAGCCCTTCATAAGGATGGGTCTTACAAATCTAAGATGAAAACAAAGGAAAATCAATGACATCAATGTAAAAATTAAAGGAAAGTGAAGAGTAATTATGAATCAAATCCTAGGATTGGTCCTTGGTTGTCACCCAAGGATGACCTAAGCTCTGCAATGTTCCCCAAAATGGCAAGAGAATCTAAAAGTGTAAAAAAGTTATTAACCTAATTCCCAAAAATCTATATAAACTAAATCTGACACCACTTCATAGTGATCACTTCCCAAAAATCTATATAAACTAAATTTGACACCACTTCATAGTGATCACTCTTGTAAACAAGAGCAATCACGCGCAACATTCCTTAGGTTTCCCCCTTTTTGTAGTGATTACTCTTGTGTATAATAGTAGTTACTTTGGTCGCGCGTAGTTACTCTCACTTATGAGAGTGAACATGCGCAGTATAACGACCCTTCTAATACTAAAGCTCTAATACAATTTAATTGTGATGCCTAAACATAGAGAGATTTTTTATTTTTTATTTTAAATAGGAGAAGCGGAAAGATAAACACATTCTTTGAACTCACATCTAGCATATCACATTTCTGCTTAGAGGTTTATGGCCTTAAAATATAATAACAAAACCAAAGTAGAACAACAACAATACTTCATCATAACTGAATAACTTCATGCAATAGATAGGGAAATAGTTAGTAACAATCTCAGAGTACTACAAACTGATAAGGTAAAATGACATAATTAAAGTGCATAAAACTAACATAGTTCAGAAATACATGGAATGAAACAGACTGACTCCCTAAGAGCAGTTCCCTAAGAAACAACAATAGACAAACTATCCCAATCAATCGAGAGGAGAATAATCCTCCATAGGATCAGACTCCTCAGAAGAGGTGGGGGAAGAACACGTAGCGGTAGCAGCGACATTCCCTTCATCACTGTCCTTTATCCAGCCAGTAGTGCTAGGGGCCGAAAGAGAGGTAAGGAAGGGTGAACAGAGTGGTTGGGAGGTAGGGGACATATACGATGGTCTAGCCTCATATCTGACTGAGGATTCCACCACATGGACATCCTTCTCAGCAGGTGTAGGCGAGGAATCAGAATGCAGAGGGGGGAAAGGTATAGGTGCGGGAGGAGATCTAACACCGGGGCTATGAGGGTCAACACAAGTGGGTGAGGGTGAGGCGGATAGAGCGGGATAAGGTAGCTGTGTGTCTCCAGGAGGAATAGAGAAAACAATGTCAATAGGACCTTCAGTCATGTACTCAGTAATCCATGAACCTCCACTATATCGTCCCTGAAGGGTGTAGGCACGACCACGGAAAATGCTCTACTGGGCCGCAGCGTCGAACACCCACATGTCTTCCTCAAAAGGAAGGACCAGCACTCTCGTCCCGTCCTTGGCCATCTATAATGCATGGAAAGTAAAACAGAGACAATACAGCCAAGGGGTGAGTTCTCCAAACACAATTTAACATATAGTTGCCATACCCCAATGAAGGTGGCGTTTCAGACATAAGCATATCAATTACTACAAGGCATAACAATTAATACATTCCACCATCATCATGAGATATACATAGAATATGATAACAATCATTAGCATGCAAGAGCAATTTCACAGTAAAAAACAATCCACTGCCTACTAAGGATGCTCATGATGCATGGATGCAATTTCTACCCTCATCATACATCTCTAAAATTTCTCTTTTCTATGCACATGGTATGCATGGGGATCCCTTACTCTACTGCCAGCGACTTGCCCAGCATTTAGTGTAGAGTTAGCAATTTCATATCCAAGTCGTGTGGCGATCGGAGGACTCCATTCCCCACATCACAATTTGCACAGAAAACATTTATTTCATTATTCCAAGAACACCCAAAACTGGTGCTGGCCCCAAATTGGGTCTCTTCGGGAATGGACCTCAACGACCCTAGGATGTGGAGTTCTTATCGGGCTTGGCTAAGGCTTGCAAGTAGGGTCACGACCCGGCCACAGAGAGCTCTACTGCGCCATCTAGGTCGGCTGTTCCCCCTTTCGCCACCCCCGTAGGTCTACTCGGGAACGAACCTCCAATACCTACAGCTGTGCCTCTGTCGTGCCATCAAGTCGTTCAAGAAAATGATATGATGCATGAAACATTTTTATGTTCACAGTTCCCATAAGCAGACAAGGCACATTCCATCATCTTATAATCTTTACCATCCAAGTTTCATGAAGTCACACCATCCAAGCACAAGTTTTACCATCCTTCATCGTTAAAAACTAAAGGTGATTACAGTTTAAAGCCATGTCAATCACATTTTTCCAGCCCTTGTACATAATCACATTCAGAACTTTCCTAACTTCAAAGCTTGGCCAAATTAAAACATACACTTTTTTTTTTCTCACGAGGTCAATCACTCAAACTCACAAGCAACAACAATCATTCAACCAATTAAATTTAGCATGGGTTCAATCAATTAATTCAAGGTAAAATGCTTCCAATCTCTTTGGTTATACCTAGATAAAACAAGACATCAAGGCACGAAAACACTAATCGTTTCCCTAAGAGCTAAATCTGTCCAGCACTCACGTTCATTATTTTACTTAAGTTTTCTAACATACTAAAGTAGGAAAATCAACATACAAAGACTCTAACTCAATGTCCAAGTTTCATGATTTTATTTTATAAGAAATCAAGCTTTTAGGGACACAAAACCGAGGCATATACAAGGGTTCTCCTTTCAAAAATTCGGTTGTTAAACACTTTAGTTTACACATTCGTCAAGGTTCAATCCAAGCATGACATCTCCAAATAATTTGCATCACTTATTGTCAAAACCGAAAATCATTGAAGTTTATTGGTCCTTTCTTTTTACAAGGTTAATGTCCATGGTCCATTCTCATGCTCCCAATTTATTTTAAAGTTCTAAAATACGAAATCTTTGCCTTTTTCCTCAAAACGTTCAAAACTGTCCAGCCTTATGAACCTCCTTATTGCTTCCTTCTTTTTCAATCATCACACCACTAAATCAAGGGAAATTTTCGTGCAAAAACAAGGTTTCATCATCTTAGTGCAGTACCTCAAATTTCCTAAGGGGTGTCTAAACTTTCAAGAGTGAAACCGAAATACATAGGGCTGAAATTAACATGCAATGATGCAAAATTAACGTGTAAATCCGTGGTTTCTTGATTCCAAGGGTCAATAAATATTTGAACAAGAGATCAAGTCAAAAGGTATACAAATCCGAGACATGCAAATGGAAAGAAACCACACGCACACATCAATGGTTCAGACTTTTAAGAGTGAATTCGTTAAGAGAAAGGTTCACACATTTTTTTTTTTGAGAACTTAGAATGCAAATTCAGATTTGGAGTATATTCAACATGCAATCCAATTTATAGATTTTTCTAAGGACAAACAAGCAAAAATAGTCGAGGAAAGACAAGGAAATCAACATGCACACTCCAAAGTCTCAACCTTTTTATGAATCAAGTTGATTGAGAAAAAGTCCACTCTTTTTTTTTTTTCTAGGGGCTGGCCAAGACATGTAAATGGGAAGATAACACACTCTTTGAAGGGATTCAACATGCAAAAATCATATTCAAGTCACTTCCACATGCAGTCCAAAATACAAGAGTTTATCAAGGAAAAACAAGCAAGAACATCAAATCGCAACATGCAAAATCAAGCAAGGTGAGAACTCCCCCTTGCCTTTGATTTTTGGACATGAGATTGAAGAGAGAAAGGCTGGAAATGGTTGATCTTCAAGGGAAGCTTGCTGGACCGAAAAAAACAGTGGCAAGATTCTTCAAGTTCTCCCTCTAAAGTGGGTTCCTTCAACACGAAAATTAGAAAGAAAGGTGGAGGAAGGTGCTATGGTGTTAGGCTCCCCCAAATCAAGGAAGTAAAGATGAAAAATGGCTTACCTCTTTGGTGTTATGGTCTCGGTTTGAAGAAAGCAAGCAAGGAACAAGGTGAGTGCTTGGAGTCTCTCGGTTTTGGCCTTGAAAAGTTGAGAGAATGTGAGATTTTTAGGGAGGGGAGGTCACGGTTTGAAGAGAGGATGGAGACGATGAGAAAGTGGAAGGGTTTCAAGAGAGAGTGTGAGATAGTTTCTTGGTTTGGTGCAGCAAAAATGCAAATTCAGACCAAGTGTCCCCTTTTTGCATGAAAGGTGAAAATGAAATGGCCAAGGAAATGGATTCACGGTCCTAGGCTCCTTGGACAAGGTTCTAAGGCTTCCAAATTTTGAAATTGGCCAATTGAAGTAAGAGGATTGTTGCATGAAAAAGGGCTCACAGTTTTTTGTACATGAAAAGTGAATTTTAGAAAGGCTTGCAAGTAACACTTAGTGTATTTTGATAAGCAAGCTGCATGGAATGGTCTAGGCTGCATGCACACGGTTTTTGATGAGGCAAGTTCCAAGAATCGGCACAAAGTATCAAGGCTTAAAGCTTTGGACAGCATGCATGCAAAATAATTGGTCGACGAGGAATTTGACGCAACTTGGTTGACATTTGAAAGGACATTTGACATGGTGGCAATTTCAAGGAAATCATGTTGGAATTTGTGAGACAAGACAAGAAGGTTCCGAAGTTACTTGGTCTAGGAATTGGGGAACAAGATCCATTGCATGCAATCTTAGTGGCCGAACTAGATTTTTGGGATCTTCAAGGGAATGATTACTAGATCTCGTGAAGTTCCGTGCAAAATTATGATGGCTAAGTAATCATTGAAAATCCAAAGTAATGATTACCAAATCTCATGCTTTTCAAGAAAGATAATTATGACAAATATATTTATCAATTAATTATTATTACTATTTTTTGAATAATTCAAATAGAACGAAAATATACTTTCTGAACAGAATTATCAGTGGACACTTTAGACAGTACTGCAGAATAAATTAGTCCTGGATGATTCTGAAACCAAGTATTGCACGCAATTTTCCCTAAAATTCCAACTCAAAATTAAATCACTATTCTAAAAATTTTAATTTCCATCTACTCCTTCTGATACTAGAAAGTCAGAGACAGCGAGAAGTTCTAATCCAAGAGTTGCTAATTAATTCGTGAAATTTGGGGCGTTACACGTAGTGTTCCAGTTTAGTCTTCACTAGAGTGATCACTTTCACTTCTGAAAGTGGTTACACGCAAGGTTCTTCATCATGGGGCTTTCTGGAGTGATCATTATGAAACTTGAGAGTGATTACGCGCAGACACTATGGTTCTCTTTAGCTCTGAAGTGATCACTACTACTTCTGAAAGTGGTTACTCTGGCCTATCCTTTGAAATCAGCTCCCTAGAGTTATCACTATGGAACCTGAGAGTGATTACTCTCAGTTCATATTTTCCCAAAGGGTTAAAAATCCATGGAATTTGTCTAGAATCTCCTGCATAATTATTCAACTGCTCATAATTGTGAAATATATTCACAAAAATTAGTGTAAATAAGGTAAAAATTAAGAAGCTATAATATTTGACCTAAATGAGATTTTTATACTATTTATAATCTCTAAGTCTATTTTTCCTATTAAAACCCTATAAAAAGCTAGACAAAATATCTATAAATTATGGATTCATCACAATCTCGCTATAGCAAGATTCTGCAGCAGCCAGGGTGCAGAATCGTCTGATATTTTTGCTGCAGTGAGAGATGGCTCACTGTAGCGAGAGTGTCGTGACCAGAAAGGTATTTGAGGGGTTTAGGATTTGGGAAACACATTTCCACACTTTTCTCTTCATCTCTCTTCCAATTCTCTCTATTCCTAACCCGTTCTTATCGATTAAATTGTCTCTAAAGCCATTCGTAAGTTGAATTGAAGGTTGAAATTGTGTTTGGGATGCTTGGAGAATGAAACTCGTGTGGGGAGCACATTCTTTGTTGATTTCGTGTTTGGGTCTTCAATTTGAGGTAAGAGGGGACTCTACCCTATCTCCATTTGTTTTGAAATCCAAATATTTGCTCTAAGTCACAATGTGATTAAGATAAAATGTAGAAATGAGTGTATTTTGATAAAAGATTCTTGATTTAGCTTGATGAAATGTATATTGGACATGTGTGAGTGTGGAATGGAATGGCTTGATTGTGATGAGGTCCTAGGAAAATTGGATGCTTGTGCATAATGTGATTGGATGTGGGCATATATGCCGCGTGTGTGAAATTGAATATTGCGTTGTGATTTAGATTACGAATGAAATTATGTGTTAGCATGCCATCGCTGGATGTTGAAAAATTTGAATAGTTGGAAATATGTGTGAATGACATGTTAGATGCGATTGTGAATGTGTTGGAAGCTATGAATGGTTCAACGATACACTGGGGATGTGGAAGATGGGGGCGGAAGAAATACGTCGGGGAAGAGAGGGTGGTGGTGACACCAACAGTGAGCATGACTGCACCACAGGCTACACACTCTCCTCCTGACTCGGCCTCTGACTAACACCTTTGCCAAGGAGCCCATGACCACACACGTTGTATCCGTGAGGCGGGGGTTATCTGGCGACCATCCATTGTGTGAACTGATTAAGTCCCTAAGGTTGAGGGCATTAGGAAACTGTGATCATAGTGCCACAGTGAGTGCACATGTGTGTGGAATGTTTGTTTGTGCAGTGTGTGCACCTGTTTCTGAATTGAAATGGAATATTTGAAATGCGTTACTTGTGTTTGCTAATGCTTGAATTAAGTTGTGCTAGAAAATAAATGGAGTGTGCAAGGTGAGTCTCTATGCTTGCGTGTGTTGGATAGTGTTGAGTACTCACCCTTACATTGTTTTTTATGTGACCAAGACAATCACCACCGGACTTAGTGAAGGGATGAATGATACTGCTATAGGACTTAGAGTATTTATTTTCAAACTCAAATGTATTAATTAAGTTCTATAGCAATTATTTGATTCAAATTGTAATCCATCCTTATTTTGAAAGATTTTATTGAAACTATATGTTGATTGTCATGACCCCTTTTATAAGGAATCGAGAACACTGTTTCTACACCACATACTTATTTAAGATAAATAAATAATAGAGAATATAAGTATAAAATTCACTTCTCATTCAAAATAAAACAAAGTTTCTTACAACAAATATCCAATAGAACAACATAATATTACATTTAGTTCATAATATTCAAAATACACAAAATTATACAATGTAGCTCCTCTACATGAGGTCTCAAAATATAAGGAAAAAGGACTTTGATGCAAAATTACTTGACTCTAGCTTCTAACATTTCTCCACTGACCCCTCAGCCTGTGAAGTAGATGTAACAGTTGCTACATCTGCTCATGTACCACCATACGATCATCGCAATACACACGCACACAACGACATAAACATAAATGCAAGGGTGAGCTTTTAAAAAAATAAAATGAAATCGTATATATAGAGCAAAATATTACTCACAGCAACAGCCCCATGCATTACCAGCCCATCTAATGCACAACATGAAAAATGGTTTCCAACTGGTTTTACAGCCTAAGTAATCCAAAAGGAACCAAGCCGGTACAAGAACGACCCATTCCAGTATCTGGATCCAGACAACATAGCACACCACAACTCAGCATGCTCTACCATTACACGCCTACCCATCTAAACACGTAAATCAGCTCTATAATGATGCAAGACATATATCTCAGCATGATGCAACACGGCTAAAATCATTTCAATAGCTCAGCTAAGACAAATTTATAATAAATCAGCCAAATCTCAATGTTATTAAATCAGTTATCAACAGCTACAACATAGAAAGATAACTTTCAAGTATTAAATTCTTTATATCTCAGCTTTTACCAAAGAGATTTAACAAAACTGACTCAAACCTTTCTTAAATATCATATCAAACCGTTCAAAACATAGTTCATAGACTAAAATAAGCTCCCCTTACCTTGGAATGGTGATTCACTCCAGATCTACCAAATATTACTTATTTTATCGCAAGATTCACCGAAGATTTGGCTTTAGAATGGAGTTTCTCCTAAGAACACCATGAACTTCTATGAGAAAAAGAAGGAGAAAAGAAACAAACGGTGAATCTAACTTCAAACTTAAAGAAACTTACTTCAGATCCCTTAGAACAGATGCAAAATCACAGATCTTGAGAGAAATGTAAGTTTAGGAGGGTTTAATATGAGACAAAATGTTAGTATATGGCCTTGGAACCTTTAAGAACCTTGGATAGGAGTGAAAAATAAAAATTTCGTGTGAACCCCTTTTTTATAGAAAATTTTTGGAATTTACTATTCACTGCCGGAAACATTGTTCACTGTCTTACTGTTCACGCCAGAAACACTGTTCAGGACACTATTCATGCCAAAACACTGTTCATCACCTTACTATTCACGCCGAAAACACTGTTTAGGATACTATTCACGCTAGAAATACTGTGCATGAGTACTGTACACGTACTATACGCTTATGTGACATCAAGGTGACATCACTGATGACGTCACTGTTCACTTTTTTTTTTTTTAAATAATTTTAAACTCCATCTAAATCTATTCCAATACCAAATAATCCTTCAATTAGCATTTAACAAGTATAAAATATTATAGATTATTTAATAATAGATTACAAGCCTGACATTGGGAACTAATTGAATGAAATTTTATTTATTCCCACTTATTGCGAAATTAATTTATTTTAGGAAATTAAATTAAGGTGTCACAATGGATGCATTGACTGGGTAGGACTAAAATGATGCACTTGATGTTCATAAATTTTGAGTAAGCAGATTTAGTGCTTGATAATTGATGAATCCGCATTTTACTAAATTTTTATACAAAATTTATTACTTTTTATAGAAAAGAATAGACTTAGATAGTGTAAATAAGATGAACATTCCAATTAGGCTAAATAATATAGGTCTCTTAGTTTTTGGTTAATTTACATTGATTTAGATAGTTTATTTTACATGTTTTAATCATTTGAATAATGTGACAGGAATCCCTAAGCCTATTTTGAAGAATTATAGGATTTTGAGGAATTTGAGGTGAAAGTAACTACTTTGAAGATTGATAGTAACCACTATAGCAAGCTACTTTCAGCAAAGGGACCAAAGTGATCACTTTCAACTTTGAAAATAATCACTCCAAAGAGCTCAGAATCCACTAAGCTGCGCGTAATCACTTTTAAAGTTGAAAGTGATCACTCCAGAGAGTGCATAATTTCAGGAGCTGCGCGTAAACACTTTCTAAGTTCAAAGTGATCACTCCAGAGAGCCCAGAATTCGCTGATGTTGCGCGTGTTTACTCTGAAGATTCATAGTGATCACTTTGGAGGGCGCCTACCTTAGTATAAATAGATTTTTACCAAATTAGGGTGCGGACTTCTTACATTTTTCATACCTTTTCTCTTCCTTACTAAATTAGGATGATTTTCCAGAGCTTAGGGCAACCTTGGGTGACAGCTAAGGGTCCAACCTAGGGTTTGGTTTCTCATTTCCCTTGCTTTTACATTAGTGCCAATGAGTTTTTTACATTTCCAACTTGCGTTTTTGACCCCCATTTCCATGGAGGGCTAAATTTTGTGTAATCCTTGGTGAGTTCACATGGATTCTTGAGTTCCTTGATTTTAATGATAATATAACTCCTTTCTTTACATGAATTACTTCTTCCTTGTCTCTCGAATTGAATTAATGGTGAATGAGGGGGATATTGCTTAATTAACCCTAATTCGTTTTAAGGAGATTCTAAACTAGAGATTGCTTAATCCTATGTTTAATTCCAAGGTTGTGTAATCTTGGGATGAGGGATTAGAGCCTAACAAATTGCGTAATTTTGTTAGGACTATAAGGTTGATTTTTGCTTGTTAAATTAACCTAATTCATGGGAGAGAGGATGAGTGTTAAATCTTGAGTGGAATGAGGATAGAATCTATGTGAGTGAACCAAGGATTGCTACTTTCTATTGTTTTAATTAATTAAACTTGTTTGATTGTTGTTCTTTATATTGATTTGAAACCACAAAACCCCCCATTTTAATTGTTTGTTCGGTTAATGCCTTCATCATGTTTAATGAAGATTAATAGCTAATGTTCACGGGAGACAATCTAGGGTAAACCTAGTACTACATTAAGTTGTTTAAATTTTGATGAGGATTTGCAACAAATCTTTTAAACATAATGACAAATCAATTCGATCATCAATAATGAAGAAAAGCTACCCTTATCTAACATTATTAACATGCAATGGTTGTGAATGTAGCCAATGTCATCAGTCTATGCTACATTAAATATGAGAGATGCGGAATAGAACATGTCTAAACTAATCCATTTGTTTGTTAATTATTGGTACTATTTAGTTAATATATAAGCTAACTCTATGTTATTTCACATATTTAAATTTACCACATGAGCATTACCATCTATGAAAATAATGAAAATATGCAGAAGTTTTTGGATTTTGTGATGATATGTAGCTTTTAAAATTTTACGCATCAAATTTGGAGAAGGTTTTACTTTTCTTTAAGTACCTTTGTAATGAATAAAATATAGCATTCTTTTACTTAATCTAATTTGTTGAATTGATTTGATTTAGGAGTTATTTCTATAATATATATATATAACAATGGTTAATTTAAGAGCTCTTGGTTGTAGAAACCAAAACTACTATTGCTCTATCTTTCATTTGTGATCATTTAGGATACAAACTTCTTTCCTTTTGTACTTGTTTATTCCTGAATAAAAAATATAACAAAAGAATATAGACGTGTTAACATGACATTTACCATACCAATGGATAAACATCATGGCTTCAAGTAGGCAGATCATGTCAACATTTTGTGTTTTTTTTTACACGTTATGATTGATAATGTAACGTCTAAAATTTTAAATGTCTGTTTTATGCTATTAATTGATTTTCTCAATTAATTTACATGAATAAGGTTAATAAGACATTAATTGAATATTTATTAGAATTCAAATCTATGTTAATTAGGTAGACTAGAATTAAAAATTTATAGTAGAATTTTCTCTTAGGAGAGAGACTGGTATAGTTTCAGTAATTTAAATTATCAGAATAAAATAATATTATTTACCCTAGATCCAACGGTGGAGAAGCCATCCACCACACCTTGATTCAATGGTTCATAATCCACTTTATGGCTCATTTGAGACCACAAAATTTGTGAACCAATCAAAATTTGTCAAGTAACTCCATTCATCATGGCCACTTAGATATTTTGCTTTCCCTCATCGCTTTATAAAATTGATCAGTTCTCCCTCATTCTCTTCTCCATCTTTCTGCTTTTCTTACCTCCATAAGCTTTTCTCTCAAGCTCACCTACACTTGCAACTTAGAAACATCTTTGGAATCAAATTGGTGCTCAAAGGAGGTAGGGTTCTATCTATGTTAATATGCTTATATGGATGTGTGTGCCTATTTATTTCATGTTTTAAATCTTTTAATACATGATATATGTGGTGTTTTTATGATGTATAGTTGGATTAATGATGGTTTGGGTTAGTTTGAAGGTAGATCAAATAGAAAAACAAAGAAGAGAAAGAAAACAGCAAGTCTAAAAATAGAATTTTCTAGGGTTTCCGTACAAATAATATTTTAAATATTTTTAAAATATTTTTAACTTAGAATATACATCCAGATCTTTCTATACATATAAATTATTAAGCAATTGGATTAGTATAGAATTAGTTATGAATTTTTGAAGTTTGGGTTAAGTTTCATATTTTGATTTTGGCCAGGTAAGTTTGCGTAAGACATAACTCGTTCCACATAACTTGGATTGAGGTGAAACAAATTTTTTTAAAAATCTAAGATATAATAGTTTCTACCATAACAATTTCACAGTCCAATTCGTTTTGAGCAGTTCCCAGAATTTTTCCGAAGTTACCCCTAGTGCTATTGAGTCAGAAACAGAGCAACCTATAATAACCAACTTTAGAACCTTATAGCTTGAATTCTATTTAACCAAATGAAATGAAACTTTTTGGATATTGAAATTTGATTTCTTAAATTTAAAATGACATGAATTTCATAGTCATACACTTAGAATTCGAATTTTGGTGGATTTTAACATTTCTGAGTGCTGTTCTAACTAATCACAGAAGAGGTCATAGTAGAAAGCAAAAATCTTGAGCTGTATTTGTCAAAACTGAATGGGACCAATTTGGTTAGAAAATAGACAAATAGGGCTTCAACATTTAAAAAAATTCAGGTATATTGAATTCATATAACAATAAACGTAGTAAAAATAAAACAAGGCAAAATTTATCGCTTTAAGGAAAGAATTATGAATTTAAAGGTTTTGTTTATTTATTTATTTATTTGCTATGATATGTGAATGATTGTTTGTTAGCTGGCACAATTCATTGAAAAACAAATATGATATGTTATGCTACACATATTTTGTAAGAATTATGGATAAATTGTAAAATTTCAAAGATATATGTGAGATACAATATGAAAGTTATGAAAGTTTAAGATTATTGAAAGTTATAAGAAAGTCCTATATCACTTGGGCCAGTCGGTGGGAGCATTAGGAAAAGTAAACCTGACAAATCCTATATATGAACGAGCTCAATCTTGATAAGCAGACTATTACCCAGGAGTCTTATGGCCAAGAACTCTCAGGGGACCAAGGATAGAAACATATATGAGAATTAAGTACTTGAAAGTATTTTAATTAATATTAATGCATTTCAATGTTGCTTTCAATTACAACTTTAAGTACTGTTATGTCACATGTATGATTCATGTTGAGTCCTTTAATTATTTATTTAATTTCTTGTATATGTGTATCATAATCATTATGATCTTGTGTATTACAACTGTTAAACATAAAATTTACTTTGTTTCAGGCCATGTTTTCAATAAGCATAATTGAAAATTTTCCTTATTGGTTTAACAATCTTTTATTTAAATAAAAATCGAAGCAACTGAGAATAAAAGCGATGTCACATAGAAATACACAGCCCTACTGAGAATTTTCAAAATTCTCATCCTACTTAGTTGTAGGACACTGAGTTCCCGAATGTGCAGTGGGCCACGATAGTAGTTGTAGGACACTAACCTTGGTTCTAAATTGTCCGGTGAGAACTTATTAGGACTGCACTTTGATGACATTGAGCCACTAATCTTTTTGTATGTAGTGGTCCTTATATGTATTCCTGATTATATGTAAATAACATGGTGTCCTATATATATATAAATATGTATAGTTGTCTTTCTGTAAAATGTATGAGTTAAATTAATTACTATGTTTATTTAGGTTATTCCATATTCAATTTTCTTTTATTTTTGTTATTATAACGTCTCACTCTTTTATACATCTGATAATTACTACTAAATCAACACGAAATGAATGAGCAGAATAAATAAAATTTTTATTACTGTAATGGAACTACTGTATTTAGTAATTATGACTTAAGCATAAACTAAATTCAGTAGGGTGTTACAAATTTGGTATCAGAACCTGGTTATCCTAGCAAGGGTCTGAGGATTGGATTGACTATGCTTCGTATATATTCTTTAACTTTTAGATTTAATGCACTGGATTATGGTTAAATTCTAGAAGTGCATTTGTAAGAGGTGTCTGTCCATGTGAGCTATTATTTACTAGCACACTAAACTTAGTGTTGAGCCTGATTAACTCAATGACTTTTGTTTTGTGTGTTCAAAACTTAATGGTTTCGGGAGAGCGAGGTAGACCACGAATTGTACCTGATCAAGAGGACCAGACTAATTTTATGAATACGATGCAAGATATTGCGCATGCCATTAATAAATCCACATTTTACCATAATTTTTAGTATAATTTTGTTAATAAATAAGTAGTAAAGTGCTAAGCAAACTTGAAAATATCATAAACATTGCATTAATATTCATAATTGTGTAAATAGTTTTCATTTTAAGATTTTTAGTCCAATTCTTGAAAAATTTGACTTAAAAGTGACTTAATCCTTGTGCAGAAGCTTGAGCTCAGAATTTGAGTTGAAGGTTGAAGGTTGAAGTGAAGAAAGTAAAGGAATTAAGCTTAAAAGATGAAGAATCAAGTGTTATATGAAGGGCATAATCACTCTGAGTACATAGAGTGAACACTTTGAAGAAGGAAATTCATGAATATCAAGAAAGTAGCTACTTCAAGTGTTCAAAGTAGCTACACAATTGAGTGTGTAGCCACTTTAAGTGCCTAGAGTAGCTACGCAAAGCGCGTAGCCACTTCAAGCATTCAGAGTAGTTACGCCCAAGGCTAATTCAGAACTGCACAGTGCGCGTAGCTACTTCAAGTGCCCAGAGTAGCTACGTTGTCAGCGCGTAGCCACTTCAAGTGCTCAAAGTAGCTACGCAAAAATAACAGAATTTTAAATATCACTTTTAAGTGTCAACTTCGGACGATTGGAGTTATTAAATCAGTTTTAGAAGCTTCCAGAAGACCTTTGATGCTAGATTTCTCAGAGATTAATGTGTAGAAAGGAAAAAGGTAGGAAAAACCATATAAATAGAAGTTAAAGGTTCAAAAAATGGGACTTTGGTTCATTTTTGTTATTTTTCACTTTGTAACTGTTTTAACTTCCAAGGGAAGTTAGAGAGAGAGATTGGGAATGACTTTCAAGCTTTATTTCTAGAGGAATCAGAGTGAAGATTGGGTCTTTGAAGTTGTTCTTCTGCTTCTTGTCTTCTTCTTCTCTTACTTCTCCTTTCTCCATTGTAATGTTGTTCTAAACCTTTTTGGTTATGGATCTATGGATCCAGATTTCATATTGTGATGTAATTGTGGATTGAATCTTGAGATTTTAATTGAATTGAGTATGTGATTCTGTTCTTAATGTAGTTGTGAACTAATCCTTCATTCAATTAAAATTAGAGGAATTTTCATCAATGAAAATTGAGTTTATTTCTCATATCTGAATCATATGCCTAGGTTATTGAGATCTTAGGAATAAGTATCATGATCTAGTAATCCTATAATTTTCAGAACTTAATGCAGTATTTGATTAAATTTTACTTAAGGGATTAGGGAGATTTAATTAGATATTAGGATCAATGAGGCAAGGAATTGTCCTTTGGTTAAAGAAGTGAAATTAATTATTAATCAATTAAAATTCTCAAGAGTTCAGAACATGATTACATTGCAATTGAAAATCTGGTGAAGTGATTCCTAACTATTTTCCATATAGCATTCTTAATACAAATTCGTATTCTGTTTTTACAGCAAGTTTATTACCTTTTATTGTCTTTATTTCTTACTTTCACATGTTACAAACCTCTCAATAATTGTTTTGCTGAACTAATTGTTAAATTGTGAAGTGGTAATTGAAATAAGATCCTTGTGGACGATACTTGGGGCTCATATTGAATTCCAAATTTTCGTACTTGCTACAACTACCTAGTACACTTGCTAGTTAGTTCTCCAATTATGTGACAAGTTTTTGGCGCCGTTGCCAGGGATCTTTATTTTCAATATCATTAGTAGCAAGTAGACAACTAGATTGAGCTATTTGTTCTCTGTTTTCTTTTTGAAAATTTTATTTTTATACATTGAATTTTGTATTACATTTTCTGCTAGTTTTCCTGTACACCTTTGCTGTCCAATTTTGTATAATTTCTGTGTCACTGTATTTTGTGTATTTACATGTTTAGATGTTATGTTTCTTTCTTAAATTTTCATAGGATATTCTGCTAGTAAATTTTCTACACTATATTGTTCTGTATTTTCATCATTTTCTTTTAGTGTTTCTGTTGTGTTCAGTTTTTCTAGTGTTATATGCGTGGAAAAAATAAAAACAAGACTGCTTTTGTATTTGATCCGGACATAGACAGAACATTAAGGAGACTGAGAAACGAATTAATAGAAAAAAATTCAGCAAAGAAAGAATAAGAATTGGAATCTACACATTCTACTCCTAAATCGGAAGAACTTCAAATTCCTTCTCCTACACCACCAACGCCTCAAGATAAGATAATGGTTGAATAGAACATGATGAGAACTTTAGGGGATTATGCAGTGCCTAACATGCATGGATACAACTCCTCTATAGTTGGACCTACCATACAAGCCAACCATTTTGAAATAAAACCAGCTTTACTTCATTTACTTCAGCAAGATCAATTTTTTGTTCAATTTCGGATGATCCTAACTTACATATCTCTAACTTTTTGCAGCTTTGTGATACAATAAGGATGAATGGAGTTAGCGAGGATGTAATTAGATTGAGACTATTTCCATTTTCATTAAGAGATAAAGCTAAATATGGTTGCAAGCTCAACCACAAGGAAGCATGACCACTTGGGTAGACCTTGTTAATAAATTTCTTACCAAGTATTTTCCACCATCTAAAGCTGCCAAACTAAGAGGAGAAATTACATCATTCATGCAGCAAGAGAATGAATCGTTATATGAAGCTTGGGAGAGGTATAAAGAATTATTGAGGAAATGTCCACACCATCGCATACCGGAATGGATGCAGTTGGAAACTTTCTCAAATGGAATGAGTCCAGCCACTAGAACCATGATTGATGCAGCTGCGGGAAGATCATTGAATACTAAGTCATTGGAAGAAACTCAATGAATTATAGAGATGATGGCTTCATCTATGTATCAAAATTCTAATTCGAGACACTTTACAAGGAGTGAAGGATATGAAGCCAAAATTCTTGAGACTTTTCTTGCACAAAACCAGCTGCAAAGTCAAATGTTTTTAGAACAAATCGCTGCACTAACTTAGCAAATAAGCAACTTACAGGCTGCTCCAATTCAGAATACTCAACTAACTTGTGATTTTTGTGGAGGAAATCATGCTAATGGATCATGTGATGCATCTAACAATGAACCTCAAGAGCAAATTAATTATATGGAAAATTTTCAGAGACAACAACCTTCATTTCCACCTGGTTTTCAGTATCCTAATAACAGAAATCAGCAGTACTCTAATTGGAATACTCAATATTCTGCTACAAAGAATTTTAATTCTGCTTTACCTTTTTTTGGTGCAGGTCCAGCAGCACAATAATCCTATTTTCAAGGGAATCCAGCCACTCAACCTCAAAGGAATCAAAAATTCTCCAAGCCTATGACTGAAAGGTTGAATGAGATGGAGGAAACCATGCTGCAATTTATGAAAGTAACCCAAACAAGCTTCAAGAATCAAGAATCTTCCATGAAGAAGCTTGAAACTCAAATTAGACAGTTGGCTGAACAATTATCCAGCAGAGAAGAGGGGAGATTTCCTAGCAATACAGTTGTAAATATAAAAGAACAATGTCAAGCTGTAATGACTAGGAGTGGAGCTGTTGTGGGGAGTCCCAAACCTGTCGAAAAAAGAGGAAATAATTCTGCTACAAAGGAGAAATTAAAATCTGATCTAGATGAAGGAAATTTTACCTTGCTAAAATGATAAAATTCAGAAAAAGAGAGTTCTCCAAGGGCTGTAAGGAAGACAAAGAGGCAAATACTTGAGGAAGCTAATCAACCTATTGATGAGGAGAAATACAAGAGACTTCCTTACCCTCAAAGAATGCCCAATCCAAAACAAGAAAAACAATTTGAGAGGTTTCTAGATGTCTTCAAGAAACATCAAATAAATATTCAATTTGCTGAAGCACTTGAGCAAATGCCTTTCTATGCTAAATTCATGAAGGAGCTTTTATCTAAGAAAAGAAAGCTTGAGAATGATAAAACAGTCCCTTTGACTGAAGAATACAGTGCTATTTTACAAAGGAAGCTCCCTCAAAAATTAAAGGATCCAGGTTCTTTTAGCATTCCATGTTCTATTGGAAATTGCATCATGGGGAAAGTTTTATGTGATCTTGGGGCCAGCATCAATCTCATGCCTCTTGCTATCATGAAGAGACTTGGAATAGAAGAAGTCAAGCCTACTAGCATAACATTACAACTTGCGGACAGATCTTATACATATCCCTATGGTGTTGTAGAGGATCTGCTAGTTAAGATTGACAAATTTATTTTTCCTACAGATTTTGTAATTTTGGACATGAAAGTGGATGCCGACATTCTTTTAATTTTGGCAGACCATTCTTAGCTACAGGAAGAGCTTTAATTGATGTTCAAAAGGGAGAACTTATGTTGAGAGTGCAGGATGAAAAGGTTATTTTTAATGTATTTGAGGCACTCAAACATCCCAATGATGATGTTACTTGTATGAGGGTTGATATTCTAGATTCTATTATTTTCCCTCATTTTATTGATAATGCTGATGAAATCTCATTGTTAAAGGAAACAATAGTTGCAGGGAATCATGCAGCTGGTCACTTTGCCAATTGTTCCTTTTTCAAAAAATCCAATAAAGGAAGAACTAAAAAATGAAATGAAGGAAAAGAAGACTGAGAAACTAGAGCTGAAACAGTTACCTTCTCACTTGAGATACTCTTTCCTAGTCCAGTCCAAGTTGTCCCTAAAAAAGGAGGGATGACAGTTGTGCCTAATGAAAAGAATGAATTAATTCCTTTTAGGACTGTAACGGGCTGGCGCATGTGTATGGACTATAGAAAATTGAATGATGCAACTAGAAAAGATCACTTTCTATTGCCATTTGCTGATCAAATGTTGGAAAGACTAGCTAGACATGCATATTATTGTTTTCTTGATGGATATTCCGGCTACAATCAAATAGCGGTGGACCCTATGGATCAAGAGAAGACTTCATTTACAAGTCCATTTGGAGTTTTTGCATATAGAAGAATGCCATTTAGATTGTGCATTGCTCCCGCTACTTTTCAAAGGTGTATGCCGTCCATTTTTTCTGATTTAGTAGAGAAAATTATTGAAGTGTTTATCGATGATTTCTCTATTTTTGGCAATTCTTTTGATAATTATTTAGCTAATTTGTCCATTGTTTTGCAGAGATGTCAAGATACTAACCTTGTTTTAAATTGGGAAAAGTGTCATTTCATGGTCCAAGAAGGAATAGTCCTTGGCCATAGAATTTCAAAAAAAGGAATGGAGGTGGATTAAGCAAAAACAGAAGTTATTAGTAAACTGCCTCCACCAATTTGTCCATTTGTATTTGATGATTCTTGTTTGCATGCATTTTCTGTTTTGAAAGAAAAACTTATCTCTGCACCTATTCTTGCAAAACCTGATTGGAATTTACCTTTTGAATTAATGTGTGATGCAAGTGATAGTGCAGTAGGTGCTGTTTTAGGACAGACAAAG
Organism: Abrus precatorius; assembly: GCF_003935025.1. Lineage (NCBI taxonomy): Eukaryota > Viridiplantae > Streptophyta > Magnoliopsida > Fabales > Fabaceae > Abrus > Abrus precatorius. The sequence continues at coordinate 22,146,186 of NW_020874395.1, forward strand.
GATAGGAAATTGCATGTCATTTACTATTCTAGCAAAGTCTTAAATTTTGCACAAGTAAATTACACAACTACTGAAAAGGAACTCCTTGCTATTGTGTTTGCTTTTGATAAATTTAGATCATATTTGATGGGATCTAAAGTCATAGTCTATACTGACCATTCTGCACTCAAATATTTATTGTCCAAACAGGATACCAAGCCAAGATTATTGAGACGGATTCTGCTGCTGCAGGAGTTTGAATTGGAAATTAGAGATAAAAAGGGAAAGGAAAATGGGGTAGCTGATCATCTGTCCAGGCTTCCATTGGACAATTTAACCTCTAATTCCTTGGACATTAATGAAGAATTTCCAAATGAAAGACTACTTGCTGTGGAAGATCTGCCTTGGTTTGCTGATAATGCAAACTTTAAGGTCACTCAACTCATTCCAAAGAAATTTGCTTGGCAACAAAGAAAGAAATTTTTACATGACAGCAAATTTTATGTGTGGGAAGACCTTTATCTATTCAAAATTGGGGAGGATGGTCTACTTAGAAGATGTATCCCACAAAAAGAACAAGCTGAGATATTATGGCATTGTCATAATTCAGATTATGGAGGCCACCATGGGAGTTCAAGAACTGCTGCAAAAGTTTTGCAAGTAGGAATTTTCTGGCCTACACTTTTTAAAGATGCCAAAAAATTATGTTAAGAGTTGTGATAAGTGCCAAAGGACAGGCAACATCTCTAGGAAACATGAATTGCCTTTGACAAATATTTTAAAAGTGAAATTATTTGATGTATGGGAGATTGATTTCATGGGACCTTTTCCCACATCTTTCTCTCGTGAATATATTCTTGTGGCAGTTGATTATGTTTCTAAGTGGGTGGAAGCCATTCCAACAAGGACAAATGAAGCCAAGGTGGTAATTTCTTTTATAAAAAGGAATATCTTTGCTAGATTTGGAGTGCCCATATTTTTAATAAGTGATGGAGGTGCTCATTTCTGCAACAAGCATCTTGAATCAGTTTTAGCAAAGTATAATGTAAAACACAAGGTTACTACTGATGAAACGATATTTGAGCTACTCGTCATGCAAAAGATTGTCGTTAATCCTCATCAAATATGCAAAGAAATGAATGCAGTACTAGGGTGTTATCCTAGGTCGTCTCCAAGGAATTTTTGGTTGGGAACATACATCGAACAAGTGTAAACATGTATTTTAAAGCAAATAAATTGGGGGGAGTTTGTCAAATTCCGGGTTTTAATCAAGAACGAAATGTAAATTTAATGAAATTCAATCAATTAAAATGAGTAATCCCTAGTCAAGCAATGAGTTCTATCATTATTCTTCCAAATGATTCAATAATCCCCTTTTCTTTCCCTTAAATTAAGTTAATCTAACAAGCGAAGACTAACTTTAACATCCCAATTAAAATTAAGCATCTTAATGGGCTCCAATCTCTATCCCTAAGATTAAGCAACCTCAAGGATTAACCAAAATTAAGCAATTTTGAATTAGAATTTCGTTAGGTAAATTAGGGTTCATTAAGCAATGTTCCCTTCATGCAAATTCCATTTCATTCAGAGATTGGGGTTAATAAATTCAAGGAAAGAAAGATTTGTATTGCAATTAATTCCAAGAATTCAAGATTCATGTGCATTGACTAGGAATTACAAGGAAGTTTAGCCCTCCATGTGGATGGGCTTCACAAAAGAGAGAAAGAAATGCAAGAACGTAAACATCATTAATGCAAATTCAACAAAAATCAAAAGAGAAATTGGAAATTAAAACCTATAGAGGACCCTTGGCTGTCACCCAAGACTCCAATGTCGTAAGCAATTATCCCAATTTGGCAAAGGAAAAATGTGTAAAGTGTCAAAAGTCTCGTACCCTAATTCCTAAAATCTATTTATAGTGGATGACATGTCACCAAAGTGTCCACTTTTGCCTTTGAAAGTGTCCACTTTGGGCCTTGAAAGTGTCCACGCGCAGGATGGAAGGAATGCCGCTTCTCTGGAGTTACCACTATTTGTGCTGAAAGTAGCTACTTTGGATGGGCGTAGCTACTATGAGAGCCCATAGTAACCACGCGCAGGAAGGCTTCAAAATCAGCGTCCAGGAGCTTCTGAAGTTGCCACTTTTGGTCTTCAAAGTAACTACTTTGGATGCGCGTAGCTACTATGAGAGCCCATAGTAACCACGCGCATCATGCTTCAAGATTGGCGTTCCTGGAGCTTCTGGAGTTGCCACTTTTGGGCTTGAAAGTGGCTACTTTGGAACCTTTAATGCCATGCTTGCTGTAGTTGCCACTTTTACTCCTCAAGGTAGCTACTTTGGGGGCAACTTTCATCTAAGGACCAAGATTTCTCAAATTTGACTTGGGCATTCTGCAAAATCATCAAGATAATTAAAATTGCAATCTATATCTATGTAATTAAATGCAAATTAACCAAAAATTAATAAACCTATGATATTTATTCAAAATGTGATTTCTATATTATTTTCACTATCTAAGTCCATTTTTTCTATCCAGAAGCATAAAAAAGGCAAGTAAAAATATAATAAAAATTGGATTCATCACAACCCCAAACTTAAACTTTTGCTTGTCCTCAAGCAAATCAAAATTCAAACAATTCAAATGAAGAGGGTTGAATTTGTCCAAAGAAAATTTTAGAAATTTTCATTTCAACTTCATGCTTTAATTAGCAATTCCAACATCTTCACAACCATAGACTCATTCAACAGAGGAATCATATTCATGTCAAATATTCCATGCAAAGTCCCACTAAATTGAAACAAAATAATCAAGCAAGGTTTCATGTGACTCTCATAATGCAAAGAAACTATCCATCTCACAAGGTGGTGTTTCACTCATCACTCAACAACATTTCAGGCTAAGTGTTTTCCCTCAATCCATGCATTTAGCCTCACCCTACCATAGGCTTGCCCATATTCTCGATCTCCCTTGCCTAGATACAACGAACCACCTATCATGAGGGCTTTGTTGGTCACAAATGGGGTTAGGATAGGCTCAAATTTTAACCAAGGAGGGTGACAAGATCAAGTGGGTACTCAAGAGGAGGGAGTTCTTTTGAGTGATTTAGTGCAACAACTAGAGTGGAATGCCTTAAATGATGTAGCTTAAGAGGTTGAAGCATTCTTTCACCACATTAATTTTTTTTTTTTTTTTATTTGCCTTATATGGAGATCCTTTTTCAACTCAAATGCCTTGCTATATTTTTCTTTCTTTCTTTTCTCCTTTTTCATTCATTCATATTTTTGTGATATTAAGGACTTTGAGAATTATTTTTTTTTTTTTTTTGACATGTATTATGAACATGTATGCTGTCCACCACCCCAAACTTAAGACATTGCTTGTCCTCAAGCAACTACAAGCATAATCAACACCCCAAACTTAGTTTCTTGCACTCAATCTTGAGGCAACTCAAAAGAAATACCTCTATTAAGGAAAAGGGAAGTAAATTTGTTGACTAAGTTTGGAAAAAGCAAGAAGTGGGGAACAGGGAAGTGAAGTGCAAGGGTGGGGGGAAGGGTATGTGCAAAGAAGGCCTCAATCATCTAGATGGAAAATTGCACAATGCATATTGAATTAAGAAACAAGGCAAGTTCTAGAGGATGAATGCAACAATACATGTAATATGCACACAGAAAAAAAAAAGTAAGAGGCCCAATTCACTACCATGGTAAAAGTGATAATGACTTGCAAAATGAGAGCACAATTCACCCGGCAAGAAAATATGTTCAAAATGTTAGGAACGAAAATATGTACAAAAATGAGAATGAGTATGGGATGGATGGAAAATGCAATCAAAGCATAAAAGCAAAATTATAAAACAGGGGAGTAAATTAAAAGGAAACTAGAAGAAATGAAATAAGGAAAATATTTTTGTATTTTATCTAGTACGGTGCAGAAAAAGTAAGCTACAAATAAATGCAAAATAGAGACAAAGAGTTCACCCCCCTTTTATAGATGATGTATTCAAAGTTCAGGGTAAAATGATGCTCCTCTTGATGGAACTGAGGGCATCTCTGCACAATGATAACAAGAGTTCAGAAAAAGAACGAAAAGGGAGGTAACATAACTGTTTGAAGGAAAATAACATAAAAGCAGGAACAGAAAGACAATAAAAGGACAAGTGGTTCCTAATTACTTGGGAAAATAAAGGAAAATAAGTACAAGCAGAGAAATAAAAGAAAACACGAAAAGTGGACTAAATGGCATCTTCATCAGAGGTGGATGAGGTGGCGCCTTCATCTTCTTCTACTTCTTCTGCTTCCTCTGAGGAACTGGAGTTGTGGACATCTCTGGGAGCATTGGGATTGAATGGGGGCAAGTCATTCTGAACAGCAGCTCGGAGGAAAGGGGCAGGGAAACGGTGGGCCTGATATATCTGGTCTGAAGTCATCCCCATCTTCTTGCCAATGTTCAGCATCATAGTCTCCATGAGGAGGAGCATGCTGGTTTGACCAGAGTGGATGGCAGACTGCCTCTGTGCTATTTGCTGCAGCTGCTCCTTGATTGTTGCAGGGGTTTCCTTCTTGTATTCGGGTGGCAAGGTGAGACCGGGGTCTGAAGACTTCTTTGGCTTAAATAGGTCCTTTACCAAGGCAGTGGAAATGGGAGGAAGTGCTCTAATTCGCTGCTGGTAGTCTCCAAAATCAACACCTGCATCCTGGCACAACATAGTGATTAGAGAGGGAAAAGCTAAAGAATCTCTGCTCCTTTTAAGGACTTCCAGCATGGCTCTGCTGATGACCTCCCCAACATGGATGGGCATGCCAGTGAGAATAGCATAGAGGAGTTCTGCCCTCTTTACTGCAATGGTGGAGGTGTGGATGACTGGCATGAATGAGCTGACAACAAAGATACTCCACACCTTGGCAGGAGGGAGAAGGTGTTTAGTGGTCAGATTCTTGGGCTGCATTTTACAATCAAATTCCCAATTTTCTCCTTCAATACAGATTGCTTGAAGTATAGGCTGGTAATCCTTTTCCTTTTGTTTGGAGAATGCAGTGAAATCCAATTGGTCAGGTTGCTTCTGCAGAGGAGGGATGTTTAAAACCCTCTGGATGGTGGCTGGAGTGAAACTAACTTGCTTACCCCTGACCATGGTGTGCTTGGGGGGGTAAATGTCATCTTCCAGGTGCAGGGCATTAGCATAGAACTCCTGGGTGATGTCCTTCCACCCATTGCCTGCACAAGAAGTGAAAAGTCCCCAGCCACGTCTGTCTATCTCCTCCTGAAACTGTGGAAATGTCCCCTGCTGGATTTCAAAATTCCTGTCCTGGACGATCTGGCGCCTCAGGATGTTCTCTTTGAAATATTGTTCATGCTCTGGGGACCTAAACCTTGGGTCATGAGTAGGAGGGGGTTGTGATGAAGAGGCTTCAGCTGTCCTACTCCTCTTGGTTCTAGGTGTGTTCCTTCGAGGATTGCCCGACATTATCTGCAGAGAAGAGAGAATATGTGAATGAATAGTGCAGGGGCTGCAAAATAATTTGATATCATCTTAAGTGATTTGTGCACAATAGGGTGTGTAGTGCTACATATGACCCAGAGGGCAATGAATTTCAATCATAGCCTACAAACATAGAGCTCAAATGGTATAGACAAGAGCAATTAAGCACAAAGAATGGTGTGACATACGTACACTATGTATAGCAATCCAATGGATAGTAGAATATGACTATTAAAGCTTTGAAACTCAAGGATCATAATGCAGCAATTAGTGAAATTAAAGTCACGAAAAGCATGTTCAACACCCAGAAAGAGCAACAATTATGGTTAATTTTGTAATATGCATGAGAATCAAGTGCAGCAAAAGTAAAATGGCATGGGATTGAAAAGCAAAACAGCAAAATGGAGGGGCCGAAACTAAATGGAAATAGGCACGAACCAAATTTAGGCATTAACACACATGAACAAGAAGTTTAAAAGCACTATTGGCATGTTTAGAGCATAAAAATGAGGGAGGGGAGCATAACAAAAACAACAAATGAGAGTTTTGGCAAAGAGAGAATGGGCGTGGCCACTATTGGGGCCAAAAGTGGGAATGCTCACTTGAATGGGATTAATACGCCCCTTTTGAGTGTAGTTTAGTGACCTCTCCCCCTCTAATTCAAGTAAGAATGCTCAATTATACAAGAATTACACCTCAATTTCAAGAAAAAACAAGTAAAATTGAAAAGCCCCAAATTGGGGAGTCTATGAACCCTAACCATAAATGGAGAGAAATTGAGAGAATTACCTTGTTTGAAGCCTTGGGTGTGGTGAGGGAAGGTGCGTTTTGGGCTTAGGAGTGAGTGGGTGTGAGTGGGTGGGAGTGGAAATGGTGCGTGTTGGGTGGTGAGCGGTGTGAATGCGTCGTGAATGGGAGGAGTGTGTGTGAAATAGTGAGCGTCTTCACTTTGAAGGGAATTAGTGCCTACTATGGGTTGGGCCAAAGGGGAATAGTGCAAATGGTGTACGTGCCTACTCTAAACAAGTAACGTGGGGCACCTAAAAAGCTAAAATTTAGTTCCAAATTGCGCGTAGCCACTTTCATCCAAGAAAGTGACAACTACAGTGAGGGTGTGAGGAATGCCATTTGCGCGTGGCTACTTTGGTTCTCCAAAGTGGGAACTCCAGAGAAGCATCTTTGCAAAGAGAATTGCGCGTGGCTACTTTGGTTCTCCAAAGTGGGAACTCCAGAGAAGCATCTTTGCAAAGAGAATTGCGCGTGGTTACTTTGAAAGCCCATAGTAACCACGCGCATCATGATTGAGCTCCTGGCGCCAAAGTGGTCACTCCCACTCTTAAAAGTGGGAACTACAGAGAAGAAGTTGCTTACCTTGAGCCAAAGTAGCCACTATAGCCTACGAGAGGGGCCACTTTCATGAAGGATGAATTGCATCTAGCAAGAATGAGTGCCCAAAGTGGTGCTGCTGCTAGAATTCCTACAAAATTGTGCATCCACAAAAAATTATTCACACAAAATTGAAGCATATCAGAAATTGCTTAGCTCATTACACCTCAAATGAAGACAAAAATGTAATTGAAAGAATGCAAAGGAGAAATAATGAAAAGACAAAATTGCTTATTCACTTGTGAGTTGCCTCTCACAGAGCGCTTCTTTAACGTCATTAGCTTGACATGTGAAGTGATTTACTCATGGCAAGGGTCTTGTTTGGAGGGAATGATGGGGGAGTACACATCCACCTCTTCAATCTCCTCCACAGGAACTGAGTTCTCTAAAAAATGCTTCAGGCGATGTCCATTCACTGTGAAACATTTGGTAGTGGATTCACTCTTGATTTCCACTGCACCATTAGGGAACACTTGTGTGACTATAAATGGACCAATCCACCTTGAGCGAAGCTTTCCAGGCATGAATTTAAGGCGGGAGTTGAACAAGAGCACCTTTTGACCAACACAAAATTCTTTCCTGGCTATCAATTTGTCATGGTATCTCTTGGTTCTCTCCTTATAAATTCTGGAATTTTCATATGCCTCTAGACGTAACTCTTCCAACTCTTGTAATTGAAGCTTTCTTTGCTCTCCAGCTAAGTCATAGTGCATATTACAAGCCTTCACTGCCCAGTATGCCTTGTGTTCTATCTCCACTGGTAAATGGCAAGCCTTGCCAAAGATTATTCTGTAAGGAGACATGCCCAAGGGTGCTTTGAATGCAGTCCTGTGTGCCCACAAGGCATCATCTAGCCTGCGGCTCCAATCTTTTCTGTGGGGCTGTACAACTCTTTCAAGTATTTTCTTTATTTCTCTGTTGGAAAGTTCTGCTTGGCCATTCGTTTGCGGGTGGTAGGCTGTGGAAACTTTGTGCAGAACTCCATATTTTCTCAGCAAGACTTCCATTGTCTTGTTGCAAAAATGACTCCCTTGGTCACTAATGATGGCACGTGGGATGCCAAACCTGCAAAATAGGTTGGAGCGAACAAATTCTGCAACAACTCTAGCATCATTAGTCTTGGTAGCTTTAGCTTCTACCCATTTTGAAACATAGTCAACAGCAAGTAAAATGTATAAGAAACCAAAGGAAGAGGGAAAGGGACCCATGAAGTCAATACCCCAGACATCAAAGATGTCACAATATAGGATAGGTTGCTGAGGCATTTCCTGTCTCCTGGTGATCATTCCTCCTGACCTCTGGCAACTCTCACAGACAGAATATGTTTGCCAAGAGTCCTTGAAAATGGAGGGCCAGTATAATCCTGAGTCCAATACCTTTCTTGCTGTTCTTTGAGGTCCAAGGTGTCCTCCCACAACCGAATTGTGGCAAAACTGCAGTATGGATGGGATTTCCTCATCAGGGACGCATCTTCTGATCACTTGATCATTACAGAACTTCCATAAGTAAGGGTCGTCCCACACATAATGTTTGGCATCGCTCTTAATTTTGTCCCTTTGAATTTTTGATGCATTTATAGGGAAAATTCCTGAAACCAAAAAATTAACCAAATCAGCATACCAAGGTACATGTGATGTGCACAACTCTAAGAGTTGTTCATCAGGAAAATCATCCTTGAGGGGAATAAGTTCAGGGACTCCTTCTATTCTGCTTAAATGGTCTGCCACCAAGTTTTGTGCTCCACTTCTGTCTTTAATCTCCAAGTCAAATTCTTGAAGTAAGAGCATCCACCTTATCAGCCTGGGTTTAGAATCTGTCTTTTTTAGCAAAAACTTCAAAGCAGAATGATCAGTAAACACCACAACTTTTGATCCTAACAGATATGATCTGAATTTATCTAATGCAAACACTATGGCCAACAATTCCTTTTCAGTTGTGGTGTAATTGGATTGTGCAGTGTCTAAGGTCCTAGAAGCATAATAAATGACATGAGGGACCTTACCAACCCGCTGTGCAAGGACAGCTCCCACTGCATAATTTGAGGCATCACACATCAGCTCAAAGGGTATTGACCAATCTGGAGGTTGGATAATTGGTGTGGTGGTTAAGGCTTTTTTAAGGAAGTTGAAAGCCTCCTTGCAGTCCTCATCAAAGTCGAATTCAACATCTTTTTGCAGCAGCTTTGAAAGAGGAATTGCAATCTTGGAAAAATTCTGAATAAACCTCCTGTAAAATCCTGCATGGCCCAAAAAAGAACGAACCTCCCTCACGCATGAGGGGTAAGAAAGGTGTGAAATAACATCCAATTTTGCAGGATCAACCTCAATACCTTTTTTAGAGATTATGTGTCCTAGAACTACACCCTGCTCTACCATGAAATGGCATTTCTCAAAGTTAAGTACAAGGTTAGTTTCAATACACCTCTTCAAGACTTTTTCCAAATTGACTAAACATGCATGAAAGGAGGTGCCATAAACTGTGAAATCATCCATGAATACCTCTATGCAATGCTCCACTAAATCAGAAAAAATACTCAACATGCATCTCTGGAATGTGCCAGGAGCATTACATAGGCCAAAAGGCATTCTTCGATAAGCGAAGGTGCCAAAGGGACATGTAAATGTGGTTTTCTCCTGGTCTTGAGGGGCAATACAAATTTGAAAATAACCAGAGTAACCATCTAGAAAGCAATAGTGGGATTTACCTGCCAATCTTTCAAGCATTTGATCAATGAAAGGTAGTGGAAAGTGGTCCTTCCTTGTGGCCTGGTTCAGCCGCCGGTAGTCTATGCAGACTCTCCAGCTGTTCTGGACTCTAGTAGGTATCATTTCATTCTTCTCATTCCTAACCACTGTAAGTCCAGATTTCTTGGGGACCACTTGCACAGGGCTAACCCAAGTGCTATCAGAGATTGGGTAAATGATCCCAGCTTGAAACAACTTGGTGACCTCCTTCTTCACCACATCTAGGATGATGGGATTCACCCTCCTTTGAGGTTGTCTCACCGGTTTAGCATCTTCTTCCAACAAAATTCTATGCATGCACATGGAGGGACTAATTCCTGGTATATCAGCAAGTGTCCACCCAATGGCTCTTTTGTGCTTTTTGATCACTTCTAGCAACTTCTCCTCTTGATCACTATCAAGCTTGGTAGAGATGATAACTGGGAGCTTTTCATTTGGTTCCAAATAGACATATTTCAAATGCTCCGGTAGAGGCTTTAACTCTAATGTGGGAGGTTGCTCTATAGATGGAAGTGATTTAGCCTTTTCATTTGACAAAATTTCTGCAACATTCAAATCAAAGGGGTTAGATTCAACTGTATTTGCTACATCCAATACTTCACATTCCAACCCTATGGAATTATCAGCTTCATCAACACTAAAACTTTTAGAACTTTCATTCAAATAAGCAGAATTTTCAGCACAAGTATCATACAAAGAATTTTCATAAGATTCACAAACAAAAGCATCTACATAATGGGAAAAATTAAGAAAAGAGTTTCTCAAAATTTCGGTCCAGCTCTCATCCACCAATGCATCAAATACATCAATATGGAAGACAGAATGTTCTTCAATCGGATGTTTCATGGCATCCAATATGTTGAAGCGCACAATGTTATCCCCAAATTCCATGGTGAGTGAACCGGCATGTACATCAATCTTCGTTCTTGCAGTCTTCAAGAACGGTCTTCCCAAAATGATAGGTGCAGAATTTTTGAGTGACTCTTCTTCTTGCATGTCAAGGATGTGAAGTCAGCTGGAAATATGAGGTCATTCACCTTCACCAACACATCTTCAACAAGTCCAGCTGGGTGTGTTGTGCTTCTATTGGCCAACTGAATCACTACACCTGTGGGCTGCAAGGGACCAAGAGATAGAGAAGAAAAAATAGACAATGGCATAACATTAATGGATGCTCCTAGATCTAGCATTGCATTGTCTATCCTATTATTACCAATGATGCATGGAATAGTAAATGTTCCTGGGTCTTTACACTTCTCAGGCATTGTGGTTCTTTGTTTCTCAAAAAGTACAGAAACATTCCTACCCATGTTGATTCTTTCATTACCCTTCAGACGCCTTCTATGTGTACATAAATCTTTCAAGAACTTGGCGTACTTGGGTATTTGTTTAATTGCCTCCAGCAAGGGTATGTTTACCTCAACTTTTCTGAAAGTGTCCAAGATTTCTTTGTCACTCTCCTCAGCTTTCTTACTTGGTTTGGCAATCATAACCCTTTGAGGGAAAGGTGGTGGAATTGCCCTTTCAGCTTCTTCTACCACTTCTTGAGTGGTGGGTGCATTTTCTTCCTCCCTTTCATCAACCAAGGGGCTTGGGATCTCCTTCTCCCTAGGCATTTCAGGCTCTTGCATTACCTTTCCGGACCGCAAAGTAATTGCACTGACATTCTTTGGGTTTGTGACTGTCTGTGCTGGGAGGTTGCCTGAACCTTGGGACTGAATTTGATTTATAGAGGAAGCCAACTGTCCCATCTGGTTCTCAATTGTTCTGATACTGGCCTCTGTGCGCTGTTGAAAATTAATGTTGCTCATGGCCATTTGCTTCACAAGCTCCTCCAATGATGGCTCATTCTTCTGACAAGAAGAGGCTTGGGATGAGGATGCTTGCTGCTGCTGGTGAGGTTGTTGCCCATGTTGTTGATCATTCCATTGGCGTGGCTGATGTGGCCTACCTTGACCAGCTTGGTAATTGTTACTTTGCTGATTTTGCTGGTTGGAATTTCCTCCCCACCTCAAGTTTGGATGATTTCTCCAGCCCGGGTTATACCGGTTTGAAGAAAGATCCCAGTTTGGTTGTTGCTGTTGCTGCTGAAAAGGAAATTTGTTAGTGTAAATATTTGCAGCATAGGCCTGGGGGTTACCTTCAGGAGTATCTGACTCCTGTAATGTGGGGCAGCTGTCTGTATAATGATCTGCAGCTGAGCATATTCCACAAAGTGTAGCTGGAACTGGTGGTGGAGGTGTTGAAGAGACAGCACTCTTTTGCATTGCAGCTAGTTGCTTTACCATGGAAGCTAGCTCATCAATCTTGTGCTCCAATTTGTTTGGTTCTGTAGCTTGAACTTCATGCACACCTCTAGTAACACAAGAATTCTGTCTAGTTGCAAATTGCTGGGAGTTGGCAGCCATGTTTTCTATCAAGTTCCTGGCTGCCACAGGGGTCTTGTCTACCAAAGCTCCTCCACTCGCTGCATCGATCATACTCCTATCCATTGGGTGTAATCCCTCATAGAAGTACTGGATCAGCAATTGATCGCTAATTTGGTGGTGGGGGCAGCTTGCACATAGTCTTTTAAACCTCTCCCAGTATTCATAGAGAGTTTCTCTTTCTAGCTGCCTAATTCCACAAATCTCCTTTCTTATGGATGCAGCTCGGGAGGCCGGAAAGAACTTCTCTAGGAAGAGTCTTTTGAGGTTGTCCCAACTTGTTATTGATCCCGGTGGAAGGTAGTACAACCAGTCCTTTGCAGTGTCCATTAATGAGAAAGGGAAGGCCTTCAATTTGACATGCTCCTCTGGGACACCTTGAGGCCGCATGGTGGAGCAAACAATATGAAACTCCTTCAAGTGTTTGTGAGGGTCTTCACCTGCAAAACCATGAAATTTAGGTAGAAGGTGAATTAATCCAGTTTTCAAAACAAAAGGAGCGTCTACATCTGGATATTGGATGCACAATGTTTGGTATGTGACATCCGGTGCAGCTAGCTCCTTAAGAGTCCTCTCGTCACCTGCCATTGCTCCAAAACTAGAGTTAAGTGAAAATGGAGAAGAGTAAATAGAATTTGGTGTCACAGATTGCAAAGATGCAGTAGGTGATGATAATGATTCAGAGTGTTCAGAGTGATCCCTATGTGTCCTAAGGTTCCTATAAAAAGTCCTATCAATCTCCTGGTCTAATGGATACAAATCTCCAGGGTTTGATCGGGTCATGCACTAGATATCAACTAACTAAATTGAAAGCAAATTGAGTAAATGAAATAACAAGAACAATTTAAAATTTCTCTGCAGAATTCTGCAGAAATATGCAGCAAAAGTGCAGAAAAACAGAGAATTATGCAGCAAAATGAGTGCAGAAAATTGGAAGTGAGAGATTGAAAAATTTTAGCACTTGAATGAAGGAAATGACGCAAGAAATCTTGCAACAACAATGCAGAAACAGACTACTAAATTCGTATGACTATCAACACAATACAAAAACTCAAAATGAAACAAACGTACTAACATGCAAAACACAAAAACAGAGTACCAAGCATGTTCAACATAAGTTCAGCACCAAAAACTCCCCGGCAACGGCGCCAATTTGATGAAACGATATTTGAGCTACTCGTCATGCAAAAGATTGTCGTTAATCCTCATCAAATATGCAAAGAAATGAATGCAGTACTAGGGTGTTATCCTAGGTCGTCTCCAAGGAATTTTTGGTTGGGAACATACATCGAACAAGTGTAAACATGTATTTTAAAGCAAATAAATTGGGGGGAGTTTGTCAAATTCCGGGTTTTAATCAAGAACGAAATGTAAATTTAATGAAATTCAATCAATTAAAATGAGTAATCCCTAGTCAAGCAATGAGTTCTATCATTATTCTTCCAAATGATTCAATAATCCCCTTTTCTTTCCCTTAAATTAAGTTAATCTAACAAGCGAAGACTAACTTTAACATCCCAATTAAAATTAAGCATCTTAATGGGCTCCAATCTCTATCCCTAAGATTAAGCAACCTCAAGGATTAACCAAAATTAAGCAATTTTGAATTAGAATTTCGTTAGGTAAATTAGGGTTCATTAAGCAATGTTCCCTTCATGCAAATTCCATTTCATTCAGAGATTGGGGTTAATAAATTCAAGGAAAGAAAGATTTGTATTGCAATTAATTCCAAGAATTCAAGATTCATGTGCATTGACTAGGAATTACAAGGAAGTTTAGCCCTCCATGTGGATGGGCTTCACAAAAGAGAGAAAGAAATGCAAGAACGTAAACATCATTAATGCAAATTCAACAAAAATCAAAAGAGAAATTGGAAATTAAAACCTATAGAGGACCCTTGGCTGTCACCCAAGACTCCAATGTCGTAAGCAATTATCCCAATTTGGCAAAGGAAAAATGTGTAAAGTGTCAAAAGTCTCGTACCCTAATTCTTAAAATCTATTTATAGTGGATGACATGTCACCAAAGTGTCCACTTTTGCCTTTGAAAGTGTCCACTTTGGGCCTTGAAAGTGTCCACGCGCAGGATGGAAGGAATGCCGCTTCTCTGGAGTTACCACTATTTGTGCTGAAAGTAGCTACTTTGGATGGGCGTAGCTACTATGAGAGCCCATAGTAACCACGCGCAGGAAGGCTTCAAAATCAGCGTCCAGGAGCTTCTGAAGTTGCCACTTTTGGTCTTCAAAGTAACTACTTTGGATGCGCGTAGCTACTATGAGAGCCCATAGTAACCACGCGCATCATGCTTCAAGATTGGCGTTCCTGGAGCTTCTGGAGTTGCCACTTTTGGGCTTGAAAGTGGCTACTTTGGAACCTTTAATGCCATGCTTGCTGTAGTTGCCACTTTTACTCCTCAAGGTAGCTACTTTGGGGGCAACTTTCATCTAAGGACCAAGATTTCTCAAATTTGACTTGGGCATTCTGCAAAATCATCAAGATAATTAAAATTGCAATCTATATCTATGTAATTAAATGCAAATTAACCAAAAATTAATAAACCTATGATATTTATTCAAAATGTGATTTCTATATTATTTTCACTATCTAAGTCCATTTTTTCTATCCAGAAGCATAAAAAAGGCAAGTAAAAATATAATAAAAATTGGATTCATCACAACCCCAAACTTAAACTTTTGCTTGTCCTCAAGCAAATCAAAATTCAAACAATTCAAATGAAGAGGGTTGAATTTGTCCAAAGAAAATTTTAGAAATTTTCATTTCAACTTCATGCTTTAATTAGCAATTCCAACATCTTCACAACCATAGACTCATTCAACAGAGGAATCATATTCATGTCAAATATTCCATGCAAAGTCCCACTAAATTGAAACAAAATAATCAAGCAAGGTTTCATGTGACTCTCATAATGCAAAGAAACTATCCATCTCACAAGGTGGTGTTTCACTCATCACTCAACAACATTTCAGGCTAAGTGTTTTCCCTCAATCCATGCATTTAGCCTCACCCTACCATAGGCTTGCCCATATTCTCGATCTCCCTTGCCTAGATACAACGAACCACCTATCATGAGGGCTTTGTTGGTCACAAATGGGGTTAGGATAGGCTCAAATTTTAACCAAGGAGGGTGACAAGATCAAGTGGGTACTCAAGAGGAGGGAGTTCTTTTGAGTGATTTAGTGCAACAACTAGAGTGGAATGCCTTAAATGATGTAGCTTAAGAGGTTGAAGCATTCTTTCACCACATTAATTTTTTTTTTTTTTTTATTTGCCTTATATGGAGATCCTTTTTCAACTCAAATGCCTTGCTATATTTTTCTTTCTTTCTTTTCTCCTTTTTCATTCATTCATATTTTTGCGACAATTTGAGTTTAATCAAAGATGAATTTTTTAAACTAAGCTTGGGGTGGCTTCTTGTTTTGCATTGCTTAATGACAAGCAAAGTTCTAAGTTTGGGGTGGGCAGCAACAAAGCTCTAAGTTATTTGAAAAAAAAATGAAAAGCAAAATGTTAAAAAGTGTGAAAAACATAAAAGAATTGAAAAAAAAAATTCTCTGTATAATTGATGCAATGATAGTTCTTTAAATGCTGCAAAAATTCTGTAAATTTTGTGCATATTTGGATGAATGAGAAAGATGAGGTAACCTCAATTTAAGTTTTGAACATTCATCTACTTGAATTGCATCTTTTCTGTTTGGAAGTAACCACATTGTTTCCCTAATTGATTGAACACCTACCTGTCCTTTAACCTCAATTTCACCTGAAAAAGTCCTCTTGATATGTGACTTGTTGTATATTTGCAGAGGAGATTGAGAATATTTGTAAGCCTATGGTAGAGTGTGGTAAAAATGATGATTTTGAGAGAAAACATTAAGCCTAAACACTGCTGAGTGATGAGGGAAACACTACTTGTGAGCTGTGAATCATGTTTTTCAATTTTGCTCACATGAAACTTTGCTAAATTACTTGAACTCAGATGACAAGTTTTTTTTTTGGTTGTGTGATTAATTCAGTGTGATTGTCATGATGATTGAAATGATTAATAACTTGATTGAGAATGAGAAATCAGAAAACATAGAACTGGAAAATAGAAAAGTTTTGAAAAAAGTCAGTTTTGTTGCTTAATTTCAATTAATGGATGAATTTTTTCCCATTTATATGATTTGATTCGCTTGAGGACAAGAAAAATTCTAAGTTTGCGGTGGTGATAAATCCACATTTTACCATAATTTTTAGTATAATTTTGTTAATAAATAAGTAGTAAAGTGCTAAGCAAACTTGAAAATATTATAAATATTGCATTAATATTCATAATTGTGTAAATAGTTTTTATTTTAAGATTTTGAGTCCAATTCTGAACAATTTGACTTAAAAGTGGCTTAATCCTTGTGCAGAAGCTTGAGTTGAGAATTTGAGTTGAAGATTGAAGTGAAGAAAGTAGAGGAATTAAGCTTAGAAGATGAAGAATCAAGTGTTATATAAAGGGCGTAATCACTCTGAGTACATAGAGTGAACACTTTGAAGAAGGAAATTCATGAAGATCAAGAAAGTAGCTACTTCAAGTGTTCAAAGTAGCTACGCAATTAAGCGCGTAGCCACTTCAAGTGCCCAGAGTAGCTACGCAGAGCGCGTAGCCACTTCAAGTGCCCAGAGTAGCTACGCAGAGCGCGTAGCCACTTCAAGTGCTTAGAGTAGCTACACAAAAATAACAGAATTTTAAATATCACTTCTAAGTGTCAACTTTGGATGATTGGAGTTCTTAAATCAGTTTTAGAAGCTTCTAGAAGACCTTTGATGTTAGATTTCTCAGAGATTGATATATAGAAAGGAAAAAGACGGGAAAAACCATATAAATAGAAGTTAGAGGTTCAGAAAATGGGACTTTGGTTCATTTTTGTTATTTTTCACTTTGTAACTGTTTTAACTTCCAAAGGGAGTCAGAGAGATAGATTGGGAGCGACTTTCAAGCTTCATTTCTAGAGGAATCAGAATGAAGATTGGGTCATTGAAGATGTTCTTCTTCTTGTCTTCTTCTTCTCTTACTTCTCCTTTCTCCATTATAATGTTGTTCTAAACCTTTTTGGTTAGAGATCTATGGATCCAGATTTGATGTTGTGATGTAATTGTGAATTAAATCTTGAGATTTTAATTGAATTGAGTATGTGATTCTGTTCTTAATGCAATTATAAACTAATCCTTCATTCAATTGAAATTAGAGGAATTTTCATCAATGGAAATTGAGTTTATTTCTCATATCTGAATCATATGCCTAGGTTCTTGAGATGTTAGGAATAAGTATCATGATCTAGTAATCCTAGTAGGTCAAAATGTTTGCTTTGGATGTGGCAAACCTAGCCACAAGATCTACGAATGTCCAACCAGGAATCCGCAACAAAACTCTAGACCTCAACGTCAAGGGCGAGTTTTCACCATAGATGCATATGAAGTTGAAAACTCTGAGGAATTAATTCGAGATACATGTGAAGTGAACGGTGAGATTCTAATTGTACTTTATGATTCAAGTGCTTCACATTTATTTATTTTAGGTAATTGTGTGTCTATTTTGCAAATTCCAATTTATGAGTTATCATATGATTTGTTGGTCTCTACCCCAACCAACAAACCTGTTAAAACTAGTCAGATATGTATGAATGTTCTCCTTCAAATTAAGGATAGAACTTTTTCAGCCAATTTGATTTGTCTTCCTCTGTCTGGATTTCATATAATCTTTGGCATGGATTGGCTTTCTACTAACCGTGTCGTGCTCAATTGTTCTGATAAGACTGTAATATTTTCCTCTGTTTCACTTCCTAAATCTCAACTTAGTAAACCTCTATTTGAACTCCATAACTATAAATCATTGCGGACTAGAGAGCCAAGGTTTCATTCTTCTGTCAACCAGTGTGATAGAAGTTAATCAGAATAGGAAAGATATTCCAGTTGTCAAGGAATACCCTGATGTATTCCCAGAGGATATTCCCAAATTTCCTCCTGAAAGGGAATAGAGTTCACCATTGAACTGGTGCCGAGGATAGGGCCAATATCTATAGCTCTATATAGGATGTCACCTTTAGAATTAGCAGAACTTAAGAAGCAGATTGAAGAACTCTTGGAAAAAGGATTTATACGACCGAGTGCATCACCATAGGGAGCTCCAGTTCTGTTAGTCAAAAAGAAGGATGGAGGTATGCGGCTATGTGTAGATTATAGACAGTTGAATAAGATGACAACTAAGAATAAATATCCTTTACTAAGAATTGATGACCTCATGGATCAGTTGCACGGGGCGATGCTATTTTCCAAGATTGACCTATGTTTTGGATATCATCAAATCGGAGTTCGGGAGCAAGATATTCCTAAGACAACATTTTGAACCCGTTATGGACATTATGAATACACTGTGATGTCCTTTGGGTTGACTAATGCACCAGCAATATTCATGGATTATATGAATAGAATATTTCTATCATATCTTGATAAATTTGTGGTAGTGTTTATTAATGACATACTTGTTTATTCGAAGACAAAATAGGAGCATAAAGAGCATTTGAGAATGGTTCTACTCTAAGAGAAAAAAAACTTTATGCTAAGCTATCTAAGTATGAGTTTTGGATGGCTGAAGTGAAGTTTCTTGGACACGTAGTATCCCAAGGATAAGTTTCTGTGGACCCCAGCAAAATAGAAGCCGTCCTAAGTGGGGAAAGGTCAACCACAGTCACTGAAGTCAGAAGTTTTCTGGGTTTAGCTAGATATTATCGACGATTTGTAAAAGATTTCTCTTAAGTGGCTCTGCCTTTGACAAAGTTAACCAGGAAAAATGCTCCATTTGAGTGGACACCAGAGTGTGAGCAGAGCTTTCAAGCATTAAAGAGAAAGTTAACAACAACATCAGTGTTAACTTTGCCAGATCCTCAAGGACCGTTTGAAGTCTACTGTGATGCCTCCAAACAAGGACTAGGATGCGTACTGATGCAAAATAAGAATGTGATCGCATATGCTTCCAAGCAATTGAAACCACACGAAAGAAATTACCCAACACGTGACCTCGAGTTGGCAGCAATCGTGTTTGCTTTAAAGATATGGAGACACCACTTGTATGGTGTCAGTTTTGAAGTCTTTTCTAATCATAAGAGTTTGAAATACCTCTTTGACCAGAAAGAATTAAATATGAGACAACGGAGATGGATGGAACTCCTCAAGGATTATGATTTTGAATTGAAATACCATTCGGGAAAAGTAAACATTGTAGCAGATGCCTTAAGTAGAAAATTTCTAAGCGCAGGTTGGATGACAATCAAGGAAACAGAACTTATAGAGAGCTTTCGAGATCTTAAGTTAGGAATTTTTGTGACTCCTTCTACTATCCAATTATGCCAAATGCAAATAACCAGTGACTTCAAAGATCAAATTCAACAAGCTCAACAAAAGGATACCAATTTCCAACAAACGCTCAATCTTGTACAATCAGGGAAGTTGACTAACTTCACTCAGGATAAAGAAGGTATATGGTGATACCGAGATAGGGTGTGTGTACTTCAGGGAGATGACCTCCGAAAGAAAATCTTAGAAGAGGCTTACCGAAGTGAGTTCATCGTACACCCCAGTATTAATAAGATGTATTAAGACCTTAAGAGAATGTTTTGGTGGCCGGGTATGAAGTCAGATATGGTACATCTTGTGAATAAATGTTTAGTCTACCAGAGAGTAAAAGCAGAGCACCAAAAACCTTCTGGAACATTACAACCTCTAGAAATCCCTGAGTGGAAATGTGAGAGCATTTTTATGGATTTTATAATGGGTTTACCTAGGACCCCTACAGGGTATAATGCTATATGGGTTGTAGTGGATAGACTAACTAAATCTGCTCATTTCTTACCTATTCGAGCAAATTACTCCTTGGACAAATTGGCTCAATTATACATTCAAGAGATTATAAAGCTAGAAAGGGTTCCTTCAACCATTGTCTCTGATCGAGACCCAAGGTTTACTTCAAGGTTTTAGGGGGCATTACAAAAAGCATTTGGTAGTAGACTATGTCTAAGTACAGCATACCACCCACAAACTGATGGTCAAACTGAACAAACGATTCAAACTTTAGAAGATATGCTGAGAGCGTATATAATGGAACAACGAGGAAGCTGGGATCGATACTTACCACTGACCGAATTCGATTATAACAATAGTTATCATTCCAGCATTGGCATGGCTCCCTATGAAGCATTGTACGAGCGAAAATGTCAATCTCTGTTATGCTGGTATGAATCAGGTGAAGCAAATTTATTAGGACTGGACTTGGTTAATTAGACCACAGAACAAATCAAGAAGATTCGAGGTAAGATGCTTGCAGCTCAAAATCATCAGAAAAGTTATCCAGATGTCAGAAGAAAACCGTTAGAATTTCAAGAAGGAGATCATGTATTCCTTAAGGTTATGCCTATGACGGGAGTCGGACGAGCCATGAAACTAAAGAAGTTAAGTCCTCGATTCATTGGTCCTTTCCAAATTTTAAAATGAATTAGGCCAGTTGCATATCAACTTGCTCTACCCCCACATCTGTCAAATCTTCACAATGTATTTCATGTATCTCAACTTAGAAAATATCACCTGACCCTATACATTCCTTTGAACCTAAATCCATACAGTTAAAGGAAGATCTAACCTTCCATGTATCTCTAGCACAGATTGTAGATAAGGGAAGTAAGCAACTTCACAACAAAACTGTAAAGTTGGTAAAAGTAGCATGGGAAAAGAGGGTGCTCAAGGTTTCACATCGGAATTGGAGTCTGACATAAAGAGAGAATATCCTAAAATATTCTCAGGTACTAAAATTGATCACTTCTCTCCCTCATTCTCTTCTCCATCTTTCTCCTTTTCTTACCTCCATAAGCTTTTCTCTCAAGCTCACCTACACTTGCAACTTAGAAACATCTTTGGAATCAAATTGCTGCTCAAAGGAAGTAGGGTTCTATCTATGTTGATATGCTTATATGGATGTGTGTGCCTATCTATTTCATGTTTTAAATCTTTTAATGCATGATATATGTGGTATTTTTATGATGTATAGTTGGATTAATGGTGGTTTGGGTTAGTTTGAAGGTAGATCAAATAGAAAAATAAAGAAGAGAAAGAAAACAGCAAGTCTGAAAATAGAATTTTCTAGGGTTTTTGTACAAATACACTATGTCAACCAATTATTTACAGTTTAAATATTATTAAAATATTTTTAAATTAAACTATACATCTAGATATTTCTATACATATAGATTATAAAGCAATTGGATTATTATAGATTTAGTTATGAAGTTTTTAAGTTTGGGTTAAGTTTTAGATTTTGATTTTGGGCAGGTAAGCTTACGTAAGACATAACTTGTTCCACATAACTTGGATTGAGGTGAAACAAATTTTTTTAAAAAGCTAAGATATAATAGTTTATACCATAAAAATTTCACAGTTCAATTCGTTTTGAGCAGTTCCTAGAATTTTTTCGAAGTTACCTCGAGTGCTATTGAGTCAAAAACAGAGCAACCTATAATAACCAACTTTAGAACCTTATAGCGTAAATTTTATTTAATCAAATGAAATGAAACTTTTTGGATATTAAAATTTTATTTCTTAAATTTAAATGAATTTCACAGCCATACACTTAGAATTCGAATTTTGGTGGATTTTAACATTTTTGAGTGTTGTTCTAACTAATCACAGAACAGGTCATAGTAGAAAGTGTAACATCCCAAATTTCGGTCTACATGGCAGAGAGTGTTAATTATTAATTAGTGACTCTTTTGTTTGATTTTTAGTACTCTAGTTCAGTTCTTGCTACAACTGTTTAATCGTATTATGTTCCCTGCTTGCACAATTATTTCTCCCAGGGTGTGTTTAGTTAATTTCGTATGTGTATGTCTATATGATTATGTGATGAAATTACCTTGACTTAACCCAAGGTTAGTGAGATTAGCCTGGGGGCGAGATAGTCTTTTGAGTTAGATGAATGGACCCTATTTCTTTCATTCCCCTGATGATTGTTATTAATGTTACATAGTTCTTTTAATTCTTATTATTTGATTGTGTGATGTGCTTCTTAAATTTAAGTGGAACTGCACGTGTAACTTTCTTTATTTATATTGAATGTTCATTAGGTTCTAATAGTGGATGTACTTAAGTCTTCCAGTATTCTGGTACCATGCACACTAAGTTAGACCATTAATGAGAGCCGTCATCTATTTTTTTTACCCTAGAAGTCACGTGTACTACAAAGGACCCAAGAGGCAAGTTTTAATCTTTCCTCATTTAGTGCTAGTAACCGAAAATTCATTCATGTCCAGGGAGAGAATCGAATTTAATAGCCTAGGATTCTAGCCCAAATTAAGTATACTTAATGCAATTCCATTGTTCCAGGTTACTCTAAATAAATACAGTCGCCACCTCTTGGACTGCCATATTTTGAGTGGATCTTATTTAAAAACTTTCCTTTTTTTTTATATATGGTGCAACCGAAAATTTAAAGCCCCAATCCTCTTCTAGAAGGAAACTTTCCATATTTTCGGCACTTACACATAATTGCCACCTTATTCATTAATGCGCCTCATGATTTATTTAATACCCCTCTTTTAAATAAGGTAATCAGATTTTCGTTATATGTTTATGTAGGAAAGAGAAAGACACTGGCCATAATGACCTAGATTCTGAACCTAAATAATTGCACTTAATACAATTATCAATTCCCTAGTTACTCTAATTAGGTGTAGATGAGAATAGAGTTTTATTCCTTTCCTTAATTATAAACTTTCCATATTCTCGTGCACATTTAATTAAGGTAGGTTATTAATCATAAATTAATGAGAATCTTGTAGTTAATTAGAGAAGATACCCTTGCCTTTTCATTTACTCGAAGAAACCCCCCTTTTCCTCATTTAACCGCCATTAAACTCCCTTAATTACCCACCTACATTAAATACCATAGGGGAGTGAAAAGGCGCCTGCTTGATTCCCTCCACATTAATCCAATCGGTTACATGCATTT
Source organism: Abrus precatorius (assembly GCF_003935025.1). Taxonomy (NCBI): domain Eukaryota; kingdom Viridiplantae; phylum Streptophyta; class Magnoliopsida; order Fabales; family Fabaceae; genus Abrus; species Abrus precatorius. The sequence continues at coordinate 22,169,242 of NW_020874395.1, forward strand.
AGTGGGCGTGCCAATCAGCTTGAAACGTTTCACCTGAGGCAATTAATTCCCCAGAACCGTGCCTGACATCAACTATGTATATTCCTTCCTTAATTACCTTGTATTTATGGTAAAACCCTAGGGAGATTTGTGTGAATGCATGGCCAAAAGTGGCGCCACCTTCCATCAGAAAATTTAAGTAGCCACCCTGCATTAATTGCATGGCATTACCGAAAACAATCAATCATTCACATTATTTTGTTCCTAATAACCATGTTTTAAATTGCTTAAAACCGAGGGCCTCTCTTGCCTCATTTAAACCATCATTAAAGTTACCTGATTTACCTCTAACCGCATTTAACCTCATGAGAAAAACAAAGGAAAAACCTACTCAACTTCCTTCTGGAGTTGACCTAGCCGCCAGCCTGCACTTAATGTACAGCCAAAAACTTAGCAACATATTTCTGGAAATTATGCTCCATTAATTTCATGCAATTATTTCCTATTTTATGGCACTGGCCACACGTCCAAGGCAGAGAGAAAGGCACCACCTTTTCACTAACCAATCAAAATAACATCACTCTTTTCAAATTGTGGGACACGAAGGGTTTGAACCTGCTTCCCTCCACAACAAACCCTAGCCGCCAACGTGCATTAATTACCCACTCTTACCTAGGTCAAACCCCTATTTCGGTTACTCCATCATGATGAATGGCGTGTGGAGATGTTTGGATCACCTACGGCTTGCTTCTTTTACACTCTGTGCATTGAATGCTCTTGAGAAGGCGCATCACCTGCACTTGGACACCATGAGACGTGACTATTCAAGTAAGAAGGCGAAAGGGTGTGTCACTTCGCCTAACCTAACCCTAAAACCCTTCTTGTGCACTCACCGCCAGCCTTTGGAAGACGAATGGGCAAAGCTTTAAGCCACACTATATAAGAACACCTTCTAATCCTCACGCGCCCTTTTTCCCTTATTTTCCAAAAACACTCTCAACCTCACCACTTCTTTTCTCTCTCGACACATTCTCACCCTCTCACAAAACCTCTACTCACCTTTTTCTCTGGTGGACAACACACTCCATCACCAACCTCAAGGAGGCGACAAAACACCAAGGACTCAAGTTGTGATCAAGATCCTGCTAGTACCAAGACCAAGCCTTCCATTCTATCTCTCTTTCTCATACCAAACAAGGTTAGGGGAGCTCTTGTTTGTGCTTGAATGCATGTGGTTGTTCGTTAACTTGTAAACTCTGCATGCACTCTCTTCTTCTTGTTTTCGTCTCCGATCTCTCAATAAAATTTACATGCAAACCATTTTCTTCATCTCGTGGTGATTTTATCTGGTTAGTATTTTAAAAATCCATGTTTTGTAACTTGCGTGAACTTGATTGAGGTTGAAATAGTTTTGCATGTTGATAATATTGAAATCCTGTATGATCCTTGTGTTCTTTTCGGTTTTCATCGACTACCCTTCTTCCTTTTTGTTTTAGCTGAGAAATTACTCACCTTTTTCTCTCGGTTTATTCTGTATGACCAAGGAACCCTTTTCTTAACAATGAAAGAATTCTCCTACCACCTAATCACTATTTTTACGAAAAATTGTGGTAGAAACCCATGATTCCTTGATGATCATTTTGTTTGTTAAGGTACATTTCGACTATGATATTTCAACAAAAATTTTATAACTATCTCCATCTTCTCTCCTTTTTCTTTTATTCTTGGACCGTGAACAAATGGTTCTTTTATTCTTTGAACGTACCAGCTCTTATGAGCATGGATTTGGATATGTGGTTTGTGACCTTTGGGAATTTAATGTGCGTTCAAAAATGGTGTAAGGAGGATGCGGTTACGAAACTCTTTATGTGTATGATATGGAGGATGGAGAGTCAAGGTCACAGTCTAGCACAGCTGAGGGATGTGAGTGTTCAGGTTTGAAGGAAGAACCTTGGGGGTAGTGGAGGGGGTTGCCCCAATGGTGCGGAATAGCTCACCGCGGCCGGGACACGTCGCCATCGAAACCTCCACTAATCTTGACGCGAGCAAGCATTACCGAGGATCGTGGAAGGACTCATTCCTGAGGAACCGAAATGGTTAAGTTGGGAGAATATTCTTGATGGATTACATACAATGTGTGCTTGTAGGGAACGAGGGTCTCCGATCACCTTGACTGGAGGAATAGTGGGACAAACTGAAGAAGTAGTGACGTTTCAATTACCTTGAGTATAATTATGTTATGAGGAACTCATTCACTTTATTTGCGTTGTGGCTGTTTGATGAATATTATGTTATGATAATGTGATTATTGAACTATGAGTCACTAGGTTCGTTACTATTATGCTGATTTTCTTACGTATTCGATTTTTGATAATTGAATGTATTGAGCTCACCCTTTCTGTTCTGTTTTTGTCTGGTGTTGCGTCTTGTCTTGCTGTTGTTGTGTGTTGCATGAATGCATGGCAGATGGACCCACTCCGAGCGAGGATTTGGGGAGAGGATTCGAGAGGAAAGGGGATGGATCTACGACCCAGCAACGCGCCGCTTGACGTACCAGGGAATGGTCTCCATGACCATGGGACCTCTCACTGAAGGCGAATGGAAGCCCAACTGGATGGACCACATTTTTACCGAAATCTCCGTGCCCCTACCACCCGAACAGAGTATCATCATTCATACACCTCCCTTTTCTCCACCGTCTCATGAACCTCCCGCCAAACGCCTTAAGACTTTTGTGGATAAAGGTAAAACTATCATTGACCTTGACCCTGAACCCAGCCCTTGTCCTAGCCCTACTCCTGCGCCCGCACCTGAATGGAAAGTCATTGGAGTGGTTGCGTCTTCCGTCAGGCCAGTCCCTCGTCAACCTCTCGATATTCAGGCGCCACCTTCCGACGAAGCTGGACCTTCCACCCGACACCCTTCTCCACCACTGCCACCCATCTCAAGATCGCCACCGCCTACCATCGGTTGGATTGACAGTGACCCGGACGACTTGCCGCCCTCTCCTCGCCCTCAGCCTGTGGATGCTGCACCTGATTCTGATGGAATGGAATCTGATCCTAGTGAGGATTCCTTTCCACCAGAGTTTTATATGTAGATGTTTTATTATTATTTTTGTCATGGATGAACACTGCTCTTAAGTTTTATACTTTCCTTTCTTTTTGGGGCTGTTTATAATTAATTTTGAAATACTGAACCATGAGGTCTTCTCTTTTGTTCGTTTCATGATGGTTTACCTTGAATTGTTTAAACTAGGGACGTATATGTACAAAATTGAAATTTTCTCTCTATTTATGTCTCTCGTTATGATTTCAGAATTCCATTCCACGAAGCATGTGATGTTGAGCACTCACCTTTATCTCTTTCATAAAAAGAAATTAATTTGAAGAAATTTCAAGTACACTAGTAAAACATAATACAATATGCATAGTTTGGTAACGAATAGATTGGATAACGAAATGGAGGATAATGTACCCTCACCTATGAAGTAAATTGTGAAATTGTTGTTTAGTTCCACACTAATGTCGAATGGATAATTCCTTGTTCATGTTCAATTGGGTACACTATCTTAGGGAGTCTAAATACATACATTTTTAGGAGATAGGATCTTGGTAGTAATTTAGGTGTTACAGAAAGCAAAAATCTTGAGCTCTATTTGTCAAAACTAAATGGGACCACTTAAGTTAAAAAATAGACAATAGGGTTTCAACATATAAAAAAATTCAGGTCTATTGAAGTATATAGCAATAAACGTAGTAAAAATAAAACAAGGCAAAATTTATCGCTTTAAGGAAAGAATTATGAATTTAAAGGTTTTGTTTATTTATTTATTTGCTATGATATGTGAATGATTGTTTGTTAGTTGGCACTATTCATTGAAAAGCAAATATGATCTGTTATGCTACACATATTTTGTAAGAATTATGGATAAATTGTAAAATTTCAAAGAGATATATGAGATACAATATGAAAGTTATGAAAGTTTAAGATGATTGAAAGTTATAAGAAAGTCCTATATCACTTGGGTCAGCCCTCGATAAATAGTTAAGAGGAATAAGTCAGTGAGAGCGTTGGGGAAAGTAAACCTAACAAATCCTATATAGGAACGAGCTCGATCCTAATAAGCCGACTATTACCCAGGAGTCTTATGGCCAAGAACTCCCGGGGGACCAAGGATAGGAACATATATGAGAATTAAGTACCTTATTATGTGATTGAAAGTATTTTAATTAATATTAATGCATTTCAATGTTGCTTTCAATTACAACTTTAAGTACTGTTATGTCACATGTATGATTCATGTTGAGTCCTTTGATTATTTATTTAATTTCTTGTATATGTGTATCATAATCATTATGATCTTGTGTATTACAACTATTAGACATAAAATTTACTTTGCTTCGGGCCATGTTTTCAATAATCATAATTGAAAAATTTCCTTATTGGTTTAACAACCTTTTATTTAAACAAAAATTGAAACAACTGAGAATGAAAGTGATGTCACATAGAAATACACAGCCCTACTGAGAATTTTCAAAATTCTCATCCTACTTAGTTTCTGTTTCATTCTCAGATTTGCATGATGAACGCAAAACAATGATCTACATTGAGTTCCCGGATGTGCAGTGGGCCACAAAAGTAGTTGTAGGACACTAACCTTGGTTCTAAATTGACCTGTAAGAACTTGTTTGGACTGCACTTTGATGACATTGAGCCACTGATCTTTTTGTATGTAGTGGTCCTTATATGTATTCCTGATTATATGTAAATAACATGGTGTCCTATATATAAATAAATATGTATAGTTATCTTTCTGTAAAATGTATGAGTTAAATTAATTACTATGTTTATCTAGGTTATTTCATATTCAATTTTCTTTTATTTTTGTTATTATAACGTCTCGCTCTTTTATACATCCGATAATTACTACTAAATCAACACGAAATGAATGAGCAAAATAAACAAAATTTTTATTACTGTAATGTAACTACTGTATTTAGTAATTATGACTTAAGCATAAACTAAATTCAGTAGGGTGTTACAGATAAAAACCTTTCCTAAATTTAACTTTTATTTATGTGATTATTTATTTATAGTACTCAGTTCACAATCACATGAAATTGTTCCTAATTGCCAAGGCTGTGAGTAGAAATATTAATTTATTCCCAGTTTAATCTATTTTAATTGATGTTCTATAGCCATAATCTGTTTTTTTTTCTATCTTGACTAGTAGCTTTATATTCACTTGTAATTTTCATGTATGATAGATGCACTTGTTGATACAGGTAGGACTAACATGATCCACTTGATGCTTATTAATTGTGTTAGTAGATTTAGTGCTTGATGATGAAGGAGAGTTGCCCTCATCTAACATTATTCACATTTGATGCATGCGAATATAGCCAATGTCATCAGTCTATCACATATTAAGAATAGGAGAGATGTGGAACAAAACATGTCTAAACTCATGCACTTATTTTGTTAATTACTGGTACTATTTAGTTCAATATACAAGCTAATTTAATGCTATTTCACATATTTACATTTACAACCTGAACGATGTGCTTGGATATATTTAGATTTTATTCTAAAATTTTTATGATGAATGAGAGATGTATGACTAAACAAGTCAAAACTGATTTAGTGCTTTATAGTTTCATTTTATTTCAATTTGGACAAATTTTTTAATCTCTTGATTTGGCATTTGTAATGAATCTTTAGTTAATGTACTTTCTTGGCTAATTATTGGTACTATTCAGTTAAGTATATTAACTAATTCTATGTTTATTTGTTGAATTTTGAGAGTTCTTAACTACGAAAACCAAAATTATTATTGCTCTATGTTTCTGTTTTGATCATTTTGGATTCATACTTCCTTATTTCATGTACTCTTATTTACCATACCAATGGATAAAGCATCATGTCTTCATGTAAACTAATAATGTCAACTTGCTTGTTTTCTTTTTACATGTTATGATTGAATAAATTTTTTCCTAAAATTAACTTTTGTTATTGTAATACATTGATATTATGATTATCAAATCACAATCACATAAAATTTCTCCTATTAAAAGAATTACTTTTTTTGTCTTTTTCATGATAATTAAATACTAAGTATGGTTTTTGTTTATTTTAATTTATATGGAATATTAGTTGTACCTACCTCTATCCCCACCAAGGGGAACTTTTTCACTCTCCTCTCAATTAGGTTAGAGAAACACACCCATTCAATTACTTAGGATGTTAAAATTAGGAATGCCAACAATGCTTGTAGTGAAAATGCACAAACTAGATTGAGAAACACACCCATCCTATTGAGAAGAACACTAGCAATTTGTGATATTTTGAGAATTGCGAGTGTCTAGTTGCTGCTGCACTTCCATGATATCTTCTTCATTTAGAGTTTCAGATTTGTCATTCCCTGCAGATATTATCTCTTCTAACACAGCAATTTCATCAAAATCTTTCATATGGTGTTGTGTAATGAAAGTATCCAGTATATCTATCTTCATACATGTATTATCTTCAACTGGATATTTTAAAGCTTAAAACACATTAAATATTACCTTCTCATCTTGAACTCGAAGCATAAGTTCACCTTTTTGCACGTCTATTAAAGCTCTTCCAGTTGCAAGAAATGGCCTCCCTAAGATCAAAGGAATGTTAGAATCCACCTCCATGTCCAGAATTACAAAATCTGCAGGAAAAATGAACTTATCAACTTTAACTAATAAATCTTCAACAACTCCATATGGATAAGTGTATGATCTATCAGCTAGCTGCAGTGTAATGTTGGTAGGCTTCACTTCCTCTATTCCAAGTTTCTGCAGAACAGCTAATGGCATCAGATTTATGCTTGCTCCCAAGTCACACAATGCTCTTCCCACAGTGCAGTTTCCTATTTCACAAGGAATGCTAAATGATCCAGGATCTTTCAACTTTTGAGGAAGCTTTCTCTTGAGAATGGCACTGCACTCCTCTGTCAAAGGTACTGTTTTGTCATGCTCTAGCTTCCTTTTTCTGGAAAGTAGTTCTTTCATGAACTTTGCATATGAAGGCATTTGCTCCAAAGCTTCTGCAAAAGGAATGTTAATTTGTAATTTCTTAAAGACATTCATAAACCTTTCAAATTGTTCCTCTTGTTTAGGATTTTGGACTCTTTGAGGATAAGGCAGCCTCTTGTATTTTTCTGGGTCTATTGGCTTACAAGCTTCTTCAAAGAGTTGCTTTTTGGTTTTCCTTTCAGAATTCATGGGAACTTTTTCTTTTTCTTCTGAATGGTCTTTCTTCAATAGCTTAAAATTTCCTTGTTGCAGATCTTGTTCAATATTTCTTTCTACTGCATCATTCACTTTCTTTTCTGCTGGTTTAGGGCTTGAAACTACAGCTCCACTCCTTGTAGTTATGGCTTGACATTGCTCTTTAGGATTGATTACTGTATTACTTGGAAATCTTCCTTCATCCCTGCTGGATAATTGTTCAGCTAATTGTCCAATCTGTGTCTCTAGTTTCTTCATGGAAGCTTCTTGGTTTTTGAAGCTTGTTTGAGTTACCTTCATGAATTGCAGCATAGTTTCTTCCATCTCAGTCAACCTCTCATTCATAGGTCTGGAAAATTTCTGATTTCCTTGAGGTTGAGTGGATGAATTCCTCTGAAAATAAGGCTGTTGTGTTGTTGGACCTGCATTAGGAAAAGGCAAATTTGAATTAGAATTCTTTGCAGCAGAATATTGATTATTCCAATTAGAATACTGCTGAGTTCTATTATTTGAAAATTGAAATCCAGGGGGATATGATGGTTGTTGTCTCCGAAAATTATTCATATAATTCACTTGTTCTTGTGGTTCACTTGTGGATGCCTCACATGCACCATTTGCATGGTTTCCTCCACAAAAATCACAACTTAGCTGACTGGTAGGCATACTCCCTGTTTGCAGATTGTTGATTTGTTGTGTTAAGGCAGCTAATTGTTCTGAAAACATTTGATTTTGTAGCTGATTTTGTGCAAGAAAAGTTTTCAGAACTTTAGCTTCATGACCAGAGTTTCTTCCTTGGTTCCTTGAGTTTGAATTCTGATACATTGAAGATGCCATCATGTCAATAATCCTCTGAGCTTCTTCCAAGGACTTTGTATTTAATGAACCTCCAGCAGCAGCATCAACCATTGTTCTTGTTACTGCATTCATCCCATTATAAAAAGTTTCCAATTGCATCCAATCTGGAATACAATGATGTGGACACCTTCTAAGCAGTTCTTTGTATCTTTCCCAAGCTTCATACAATGATTCTCCATCTTGCTGAACAAAGGATGTAATTTCTCCTCTCAGTTTAGCAGCTTTGGATGGAGGGAAGTACTTGGTTAAAAACTTATTCACAAGTTCTGTCCAGGTTGTGATGCTTCCTTGTGGTTGAGCTTGTAACCAGCATTTTGCTCTATCTCTCAAGGAAAAAGGAAATAGTCTCAGTCTGATTGCTTCTTCACTAACCCCATTTATTCTTATGGTGTCACATAGCTGTAAAAAATTTGAAATATGTAAGTTAGGATCATCAAAATTTCCACCAGAAAACTGATCTTGTTGGACTAAGTGTAATAAAGCAGGTTTAATCTCAAAATGGTTGGCTTGAATAGTTGGCCTGATTATAGAAGAGTTAAAACCTTGCATGTTAGGAATAGCATAGTCCCCTAATGTTCTAAATCTGTTCTGTTCTGCCATCTCTATTTCTGAATTTAGTTGTCTCAAAGATGTAGGTGTTCTTTTCACTCTAGGATTACTCTGAGATTCTGGAGAATGGACAGCTTCTAACTCACTATCACTCCCTATGGCTTTTTCTGCTCTAGACTCTTTTCTCAATCTTCTTAAGGTTATGTCTATGTCAGGATCAAAGACTAGAGTTGATTTGTTTTTGTTTTTGCCACGCATATACAATTCAAAATGAAGCAAAAGTAAACTACAAGTTAGTATTCAGAACTGCACCACGAAAATTATGCAGTAATTATCAGTAAAAGTAATTGAAACACAAGTTAAAAAGTTGCAGAATTATGCAGAATGGACAAAATGTCTAACTACAGACTACTACTATAGAAATTCAGAGAACAAAATACTCAATCTAGCTATTCTTATGTTACTAATGATATTGAAACTCTAATTTCCCTGGCAACGGCGCCAAAAACTTGTTGTTCGCAATCTAACACTAGCAAGTGCACTAGGATTGCAGCAAGTGATGAGTAAATTTAAGATCAGAATATCGTCTCCACAGGGAATTTAGGTTTCAAGTACCACTTCACAGAATTATAACCATTTGAGCCATACGAATTTTTGAAGGAGATTTGTAACATATAACAGCAATAAACCAAAGCAATTAAAGCAAAGAACTTGCAGAGAAACAGAGTATAAGATTTGTGATGAAATGAAATAGCAAGGAAGGATAGTTAGGAATTTACTTCACAAGAATATCAATATCAATCCAATTAAATCCTCTGAACATTCAAGCAATTGAATAATTGACAATCAGTTTCACATATATCTAGCCAAAGGTTAATTCCTTAACTCATTGACCCTTACAATCCACTAAACCTCCCTAATCCCTTAGGTGAGATTCAATTTCAGGTTGCATTAAGAATTAGAACTATAAGATTGCCGAATTAGGTCTCCTTATCCCTAAGAAATCCCTAAACTCTGGTTGCCAATTCAGATCGGAGCAAACAATCCAATTCCCATTGGTAAAGATTCCTCTTGATTAATCAAATGAATTTCCATTCAGAGATTGCATGAAAAGCAGAATTAATAACTCAATTAATCCAAGAACTTAAAGTTCAGAAGATAAAGTCGAATCAATACATCAATTCGAGTTCCATAAACCCCTAACTATGGGAAATTAAGCACACATTGCAACAAAAACAGAGAAAGAAGAAGAAGAAGATGAAGAAGAATGCAAAGCAGCCATGGCCACGAGCTCCAATCCGATCCCTCTTCTTGGAGCTTCAAGCTTCGACCCCAGTCTTCTCTCCACTCTCTCTCAACGAGACTCTAACTAACAAAACAGAAAATGAGCAACCGATCCCGGTTTTCGCGCTTCAATCATGTATATATAGAAACCCCACTTCTGCGTGTTGTCACTTTTCTTCACAAGAGTAACCACGCAGAAGCTTTATGTAGTGCGCGTGTTCACTTTCAAGAGCAAGAGTAACCACGCGCAACTTGCAGGGTTGAAGGCTTCTCTGGAACATTCACTTTTATTCAGAATAGTGGCAACGCAGGAGGTCAAGGGCTGCGCGTGATCACTTTCGTGAGTAATAGTAACCACGCGCAAGCTGTCCTGATACAAGTGCCTCTGGAACGCTCACTTTCGCTGGCGAGAGTGATAACGCACAGCTCCTCAGGAATAGAGTCTTCTCTGGAACGTTCACTTTCGCTGGCGAAAGTGATAACGCACACTGGCAACGCTCACTCTTGTAACTAAAAGTGATTACGCACAGGCTCCTCTTTTCATTTAGGCTCTGGAATGATCACTTTCACTAACAATAGTGATCACGCCCAACCTACATCCCATCATTCTTGTATTTTGGAGTCCAACATTGCCATTCTTCCTCTTCCTTTCCATTGATGATCCATTTCCATGACTTTTGCTCAGCTTATTCCTTCAAAACAAGATAAATTCCTTAAGAACTAAGCATAAATTCTACAAATGCGAAAATAACTACAAATTGAATTAAAACTTTCAATCATTCTCTTTTTCTGAGTTTTTCCTGCTTTCTTCATATATTTTCCTTATTAAATGAGCTAGAATTATGCTAAAATATCAGTAAAAATATGGATTCATCACATGCTCTCTTAACTTTTCAGATATACCAGAACTTAGGTACAAAATTAATCAAACCATATTCATGGGATTTTAAACTGGCCTTCATAATTTGTTCCCTTAGAGTTCACAATTTCACCAAGAATGCAGAAAAAGAATCACAATTTTCAACCAAATTTCAACTACTAATGGTTCCTAAAAGAATTTTTCTTCTGACAGTAAAATTCATCCAGAATATTGCCTATTATTTCTTTGAATCACATACAATTAGGACAGTGCACTCATTCCTTATCATCAAAGACTAAAGATCAGTTTAATGCAGGACTATCAGTATGCTATCTGTACAATCAGGCAGTGCAATATACAACAGTAATTCGTTCCATACAACTCAGTTCAGACATCAACATTCAAATATTACATGCAAGGAGTATTTTCGTTGATGGCAACTGGAGTATTTCTATTTCTTTCAAAGTCATGTTCAGATTTTTTCGCATAATGCAGATGTAAATATGTTAACAGAGGAGATTAAATGACTTTGAAAACCTATTCACAGTATTTAAAGTTCCTTAATTCAAATACACTCAAGATATTTCCCCACTTGCCATTTTTGACATTTTTCCAGAGTTGCAGCAAAGAAAAACCCTAAATACAATTTCAGAGAATGCACAGAACGTACCTTGAGCTTCAGAAATGTGAATGACAGTGAAAAAGAAGGAGCAATTGCTTGCTGGTTGCTTCACGAAAGACTGAAAGTCAGAGGAATTTCAGAGGGGAATGGGGATTTAGGTTTAAATGGATGTGAGCGTGGTTCCTTTATATGGAGTCTGGGGTCACGCATGTGCACGTGCCCACTTTTTAAGTGAGAAGTGAACGTTCCCTTGTTAATAAAATTCTACGTTGTCACTCTTGTCGAACAGAGTGAGTGTTCCAGAGAACTTGAAAATTTTGAATGCAATGCGCGTTATCACTATTGCTGGGCAAAGTGATAACGCGCAAGCTTTTTGCTTGGGCGTGGTCACTTTTTTCATTAAAAGGAGTAACGCGCTAAGAAATATTTCATACTTACCTGCACGTGGTCACTCTTGACAAGGAAAGGAAGTGATCCAGAGAGTGTGTTTTTCCCATCTGCCTCTGCGTTATCACTCTCATCAGCGAGAGTGATTGTTCCAGAGAGCTGTGTTTCCTAGTCAGTTTCTGCGTTATCACTCTCATCAGCGAGAGTGATTGTTCCAGAGGGGAAATCTCAGAATTCCATCTCTGCGTGATTGCTTTCCTGCAAAAGAGTGATTCCTTTCATCAATCCAAGTTCTCCAAACTTTAATTGGCTCACTTAACAAATCATAATCATTCCAATACACACTTACCATATAAAATACCTACTTCCCTCATCATGTTCACCTTTAATTACATATGCAACATTCATCCAAGGCTGAATTCTGCAGAATTTCTGCAGAACATGTATTCACTCCCTACTTATGCAGTTTTGACTTTTACATTACACACTCCTATCATGAACTCTCAATTCATTCATCATTTTTGCTCCAAATTACAGATGCAACAAACATCACAGTTCAATTCTGCAGAATTTCTGCTTAACATATTCATAATGCAATTCTGAATTTTCCATAACACATTATAGCATGAAGTCCAATTGCATTTATCAGATTCGCTACAAATGACAGATTTAGCATGCTTCAAAATTTACCTTTTGCATCAAAATTATAGAATATGATGAGTATGATGCAGAACTTTGTATTTTGCAGAGAATTTGCAGAATTTGATAACTATTATTCAGACTTTACAAGAACTTTAAGCATTCTAATTAATTCCAATCTGCATTCTTGTTTCAGTCACCAGATTTATTCCAAACATCAGATTCAGCAAGGTAACCAAGATGAAAAGTTCAGACTTTGACTTCTATGAATACTGTTAATTCAAAAATAATGCAGAAAACTTAAATTGGGTTAGAAATGTGAGTTGCCTCTCACAAAGCGCTTCTTTAATGTCATTAGCTTGACATTAAATGTTTCTCACTCAAGAGAAACCAATTTCATGCATGATATGTTCCTTGTAAACTCCTCTCCATGATAGATCTTCAATCTTTGGCCATTGACCTTGAATTCTCTCCCTATTTTCAAATCTTCTATAAGAATTGCTCCAAAGGGAGAAGTTTCCTTGATTAAAAACGGTCCAGACCATCTAGATTTCAATTTCCCTGGAAACAATTTTAATCTTGAATTGAATAATAGTACTTGCTGGCCAGGTCTGAAATCTTTTTGCAGAATAAATTTGTCATGGATCCTCTTGGTTCTTTCTTTGTACAACTTTGCATTCTCATAAGCTTGTTGTTTGAATTCTTCCAATTCATGCAACTGTAAAACTCTCTTCTTTCCAGCACTTGACAAATCAAAGTTAAGCCACTTGGTAGTCCAATATGCTCTGTGCTCCAGCTCTAGAGGTAAGTGACAGGCCTTTCCAAATACTAGCTGATATGGAGACATACCAATTGGAGTTTTAAAAGCAGTTCTATATGCCCACAGTGAATCATCCAGTTTCTTTGACCAATCCTTCCTTGAACTGTTCACTACTTTCTCTAGAATTTGCTTGATCTCTCTATTTGAAACCTCCACTTGTTTGTGGATGGTATGGAGTAGCAACCTTATGCTTCACACCATATTTCATTAATACAGCTTCAAGATACTTGTTGCAGAAGTGAGTACCTCCATCACTTATCAGCACTCTAGGCACACCAAATCTTGAAAAAATGTTCTTTCATATAAAAGAAATCACTACCTTTGCATCATTTGATCTGGTGGGAATTGCTTCTACCCATTTAGACACATAATCCACTGCAACTAGAATGTATTCGTGTGAGAATGATGGGGGAAATGGTCCCATGAAATCAATCTCCCATACATCAAATGGTTCCACTTCTAGGATGTTGGTTAATGGCAGCTCATGTCTTCTTGAAATATTTCCAGTTCTTTGACATTTATCACAGTTTTCCACATACTTCTTGGCATCTTTGAAGAGTGTAGGCCAAAAGAAACCTGCTTGCAAAACTTTTGCAGCAGTCCTTGAACTTGCATGGTGGCCTCCATATTCTGAATTGTGACAATGCCATAGTATCTCAGCTTGCTCACTTTGTGGAATGCATCTTCTAATTAACCCATCTACTCCAATTTTGAACAGGTATGGGTCTTCCCAAACATAGAATTTGCTGTCATGTAAGAACTTCTTCTTTTGCTGCCAAGTAAACCTCTTTGGAATGAATTGAGTGGCTTTAAAATTTGCAATGTCAGCAAACCAAGGCATGTTTTCCACTGCAAACAGCTTTTCATCTGGAAATTCTTCATTTATTTCCAATGATTCAGTGGTTAAACTCTCCAAAGGAAGTCTGGACAAGTGGTCAGCAACACTGTTTTCTTTCCCTTTCTTGTCTTTGATTTCTAGCTCAAATTCTTGGAGGAGTAGAATCCATCTTAATAATCTGGGTTTTGCATCCTTTTTTGTCAAGAGATATTTAAGAGCATCATGATCAGTGTATACAATCACTTTTGAACCCATTAAATATGATCTAAACTTATCAAAAGCATATACAACAGCTAAAAGTTCTTTTTCTATTGTTGTGTAATTCACTTGTGCAGGATTTAACACTTTGCTTGAATAATATATAGCATGTAATTTCCTATCTTTCCTCTATCCTAAAACAGCACCCACTGCACTATCACTTGCATCACACATGAGTTCAAAAGGTAATTTCCAATCTGGTTTTGCAAGAATAGGTGCAGAAATTAGTTTCTCTTTTAAAACAGAAAATGCATGCAAACAATTATCATCAAATATGAAATCTGCATCTTTTACAAGTAAATTACTCAAGGGTTTAGCAATCTTGGAAAAATCTTTTATGAATCTTCTATAAAAACCAGCATGTCCTAAAAAGCTTCTAACTCCCTTAACATTGACAGGTGGAGGCAATTTACTAATGACTTCTATTTTAGCTTGGTCCACCTCCATTCCCTTCTCTGAAATTTTGTGACCAAGGACAATGCCTTCTTGTACCATGAAATGGCACTTCTCCCAATTTAACACAAGGTTAGTATCTTGACATCTCTGCAAAACAGTGGATAGATTAGCTAAACAATCATCAAAAGAATCACCAAAAACAGATAAATCGTCCATGAACACTTCTATGATGTTTTATACCAAATCAGAAAAAATAGAAAGCATGCATCTTTGGAAAGTGGCAGGGGCATTACACAATCCAAATGGCATTCTCCTATATGCAAAGACTCCAAATGGACGTGTAAATGCAGTTTTCTCTTGATCTAAAGGATCTATAGCTATTTGATTATATCCTGAATACCCATCAAGAAAACAATAAAATGAATGTCCAGCAAGTCTTTCTAACATTTGATCTGCAAATAGTAGTGGGAAATGGTCTTTTCTGGTTGCATCATTTAATTTTCTATAATCTATGCACATTCTCCATCCAGTCACAGTCCTAGTAGGGACAACTTCATTCTTTTCATTAGGTACAACAGTCATACCACCTTTCTTTGGAACAACTTGGACTGGACTTACCCAATTGCTGTCAGAAATTTAGTATATTATTCCTGCATCTAGCAGCTTTATGACCTCTTTTTTAACTACCTCTTTCATGGCTGGGTTTAACCTCCTTTGTGGCTGCACAACAGGTTTAAAATTCTCTTCAAATAAAATTCTGTGCATACAAAATGAGGGATTTATACCTTTCAAATCTGCAATACTCCAGCCAATTGCAGCTTTGTGTTCTCGCAAAATTCTGAGCAATTTTTCCTCTTGTTCTTCCTTAAGTTCATTGTTGATGATGACTGGATTTTCATGTTTCTCATCCAGAAATGCATACCGTAGGTGTGAAGGGAGTTGTTTCAGTTCTAGCCTTTGCCTTTCCTCTTCTTTATCATCCTTTTTCAGCTCTTCTTTCACTAAATTTTCTGCAGGTTTTTGAATTGGGAGAGCTTCTAGTTGCTGCTGCACTTCCATGATATCTTCTTCATTCAGAGTTTCAGATTTGTCATTCCCTGCAGATATTATCTCTTCTAACACAGCAGTTTCATCAAATTCTTTCATATGGTGTTGTGTAATAAAAGCATCCAGTATATCTGCCTTCATACATGTATTATCTTCAACTGGATATTTTAAAGCTTCAAACACATTAAATATTACCTTCTCATCTTGAACTCGAAGCATAAGTTCACCTTTTTGCACATCTATTAAAGCTCTTCCGGTTGCAAGAAATGGCCTCCCTAGGATCAAAGGAATGTTAGAATCCACTTCCATGTCCAGAATCACAAAATCTGCAGGAAAAATGAACTTGTCAACTTTAACTAATAAATCTTCAACAACTCCATATGGATAAGTGTATGATCTATCAGCTAGCTGCAGTGTAATGTTGGTAGGCTTCACTTCCTCTATGCCAAGTTTTTGTAGAACAGCTAATGGCATCAGATTTATGCTTGCTCCCAAGTCACACAATGCTCTTCCCACAGTGCAGTTTCCTATTTCACAAGGAATGCTAAATGATCCAGGATCTTTCAACTTTTGAGGAAGCTTTCTCTTAAGAATGGCACTGCACTCCTCTGTCAAAGGTACTATTTTGTCATGCTCTAGCTTCCTTTTTCTGGAAAGTAGTTCTTTCATGAACTTTGCATATGAAGGCATTTGCTCCAAAGCTTCTGCAAAAGGAATGTCAATTTGTAATTTCTTAAAGACATTCATAAACCTTTCAAATTGTTCCTCTTGTTTAGGATTTTGGACTCTTTGAGGATAAGGCAGCCTCTTGTATTTTTCTGGGTCTATTGGCTTACAAGCTTCTTCAAAGAGTTGCTTTTTGGTTTTCCTTTCAGAATTCATGGGAACTTTTTCTTTTTCTTCTGAATGGTCTTTCTTCAATAGCTTAAAATTTCCTTGTTGCAGATCTTGTTCAATGTTTCTTTCTGCTGCATCATTCACTTTCTTTTCTGCTGGTTTAGGGCTTGCAACTACAGCTCCACTCCTTGTAGTTATGGCTTGACATTGCTCTTTAGGATTGATTACTGTATTGCTTAGAAATCTTCCTTCATCCCTGCTGGATAATTGTTCAGCTAATTGTCCAATCTGTGTCTCTAGTTTATTCATGGAAGCTTCTTGGTTTTTGAAGCTTGTTTGAGTCACCTTCATGAATTGCAGCATAGTCTCTTCCATCTCAGTCAACCTCTCATTCATAGGTCTAGAAAATTTCTAATTTCCTTGAGGTTGAGTGGATGAGTTCCTCTGAAAATAAGGCTGTTGTGTTGCTGGACCTACATTAGAAAAAGGCAAATTTGAATTAGAATTCTTTGCAGCAGAATATTGATTATTCCAATTAGAATACTGCTGAGTTCTATTATTTGAAAATTGAAATCCAGGGGGATATGATGGCTGTTGTCTCTGAAAATTATTCATATAATTCACTTGCTCTTGTGGTTCACTTGTGGATGCCTCACATTGACCATTTGCATGGTTCCCTCCACAAAAATCACAACTTAGCTGACTGGTAGGCATACTCCCTGTTTGAAGATTGTTGATTTGTTGTGTTAAGGCAACTAATTGTTCTGAAAACAATTGATTTTGTAGCTGATTTTGTGCAAGAAAAGTTTTCAGAACTTTAGCTTCATGACCAGAGTTTCTTCCTTGGTTCCTTGAGTTTGAATTCTGATACATTGAAGATGCCATCATGTCAATAATCCTCTGAGCTTCTTCCAAGGACTTTGTATTTAATGAACCTCCAGCAGCAGCATCAACCATTGTTCTTGTTACTGCATTCATCCCATTATAAAAAGTTTCCAATTGCATCCAATCTGGAATACAATGATGTGGACACCTTCTAAGCAGTTCTTTGTATCTTTCCCAAGCTTCATACAATGATTCTCCATCTTGCTGAACAAAGGATGTAATTTCTCCTCTCAGTTTAGCAGCTTTGGATGGAGGGAATTACTTGGTTAGAAACCAGCATTTTGCTCTATCTCTCAAGGAAAAAGGTAATAGTCTCAGTCTGATGGCTTCTTCACTAACCCCATTTATTCTTATGGTGTCACATAGCTGTAAAAAATTTGAAATATGTAAGTTAGGATCATCAGAATTTCCACCAGAAAATTGATCTTGTTGGACTAAGTGTAACAAGGCAGGTTTAATCTCAAAATGGTTGGCTTGAATAGTTGGCTTGATTATAGAAGAGTTAAAACCTTGCATGTTAGGAATTGCATAGTCCCCTAATGTTCTAATTCTATTTTGTTCTGCCATCTCTATTTCTGAATTTAGTTGTCTCAAAGATGTAGGTGTTCTTTTCACTCTAGGATTACTCTGAGATTCTGGAGAATGGACAGCTTCTAACTCACTATCACTCCCTATGGCTTTTTCTGCTCTAGACTCTTTTCTCAATCTTCTTAAGGTTATGTCTATGTCAGGATCAAAGACTAGAGTTGATTTGTTTTTGTTTTTGCCACGCATATACAATTCAAAATGAAGCAAAAGTAGACTACAAGTTAGTATTCAGAACTGCACCACGAAAATTATGCAGCAAATATCAGTAAAAGTAATTGAAACACAAGTTTAAAAGTTGCAGAATTATGCAGAATGGACAAAATGTCTAACTACAAACTACTACTACAGAAATTCAGAGAACAAAATACTCAATCTAGCTATTCTTATGTTACTAATGATATTGAAACTCAAATTCCCCGGCAACGGCGCCAAAAACTTGTTGTTTGCAATCTATACTAGCAAGCGCACTAGGATTGCAGCAAGTGATGAGTAAATTTAAGATCCAAATATCGTCTCCACAGGAAATTTAGGTTTCAAGTACCACTTCACAGAATTATAACCATTTGAGCCATACGAATTTTAGAATGAGATTTTTAACATATAACAGCAGCAAACTGGAAAAATTAAAAGCAAAATGAACTTGCAGAAAACAAGACAATGAACACACAGTTATGTGATAACAGAGGGAGAAACCATAGCTTGGGAATTGCTTCACCAAAACTCCAATGTTTAATCAATAAAGTTCTGAATTAACAAGCAATTGGAAAGAATGACAATCAGTTTCACTTTATACTGTTCAGAGGTTAATTCCTTAACTCAGTGAACCTAACATTCAATTAAACCATTCTAATTCCTTAGATCTAATTCCTTAGATCTAATTCAATTCAATGTTGCTTTAAGTGTAAGAAACCAAAAGATTGCAAGATCAAAGTTCCTTATTCCTAAGAAAACTAAAATCTCGGTGATTGGTTCAGATCTGAAGAACAAATTCAATTTCCACTGACAAAGGTTCCTCTGGATTTAGTTAATCAAATTTCCATTCAATTCACACGTGAAGTTCAGAATCAATCACTCAATCTATTCCAAAGCTTGAAATCCAGATCCAAATCAATTCAACATGTTCATTTCAGATCTACAATCCCTAACTATGAACGAATTACACAGCCATGGCAGCAGAAGAAGAAAAAGAAAGAGAAGAAGAAAAGAAGAAACTCAGAAACGCCATGGAAGCTTGCTCCACTCCAATTCCTCTTCGTGAAGCTCCAAGATCTGAATCCCCACTCCTCTCTCTCACTTCCTCTAACCAGGAACTAACTAAAAGAACTGAAAAATGAACAGAATCCCTCGTTTCGCGCTTCAATCATGTATATATAGAAACCTCAGTTCTGCGCGTTGTCACTTTTCTTCACAAGAGTAACCACGCAGAAGCTTTATGTAGTGCGTGTGTTCACTTTCAAGAGCAAGAGTAACCACGCGCAACTTGCAGAGTTGAAGGCTTCTCTGGAACATTCACTTTTATTCATAATAGTGGCAACGCAGGAGGTCAAGGGCTGCGCGTGATCACTTTCGTGAGTAATAGTAACCACGCGCAAGCTGTCCTGATACAAGTGCCTCTAGAACGCTCACTTTCATTGGTGAAAGTAACAACGCGCAGCTCCTTAGGAATGGAGTCTTCTCTGGAACGCTCACTTTCGTTGACGAAAGTGATAATGCACACTGGCAACGCTCACTCTTGTAAATAAAAGTTATTACGCACAGGCTCTTCTTCTCCTTTAGGCTCTGGAATGATCACTTTCACTAACAATAGTGATCACGCCCAGGCTGCAACCCATAATTCTTGTATTTTGGAGTCCAACATTGCCATTCTTCCTCTTCCTTCCCATTGATTCTCCATTTCCATGACTTTTACTCAGCTTATTCCTTCAAAACAAGATAAATTCCTTAAGAACTAAGCATAAATTCTACAAATGCGAAAATAACTACAAATTGAATTAAAACTTTCAATCATTCTCTTTTTCTGAGTTTTTCTGCTTTCTTCATATATTTTCCTTATTAAATGAGCTAGAATTATGCTAAAATATCAGTAAAAATATGGATTCATCATATATCACACACAATGAGAGAGGGTAGAGTCCCTCTTACCTTGGATTGAAGACCCACACATGAATTCAACCCAAGGAAGTGATTCCCACACGAATTTTGACCTAAACACATGGAAGAATCCCATGAGAACCAAGGGAAACTAAGAGAACAGAGAATGCAGATGAGAAATTGAAACAACTCACCTCCAAGCTTCCCAACACGAATCCAACCTTCAAGTTAGCTCCCGAACGACTTTAGAAGCAATTTAATCGGTGAAATAGGGTTTTGGGTCGAGAGAATCAAAGAGATTTTAAAGAGAGGAATGAGAAATGAATTTCCCAAACTGTAACCCCTTCAAATACCTCTCTGGTCGTGAGACTCTCGCTACAGCGAGATATCTCTTGTTGCAGTGACGCCCCTTATCGCTATAGCAAAAATCTCAGAGAAAACTGTATCCTAGTTTCTGTAGAATCTCGCTACACCGAGATTGCACCCAGAAATGCACCCTAAACTGTCCCTCTCTTGCTACAACAAGGGATCTCTCGCTACAGCGGGAAGGCGACAGTTTCACACCTTCCTCCCCAGGCCCTCTCACTACAGCATACATTTTTCACTGCAGCAAGAATACCATGCACCAGACACTTAGCCAAATTTTCAGTCCAGTTCCAATCATCTATGATAAATCCACATTTTACTATATTTTTAGTATAGTTTTTGTTAATAAATAAGTAGTAAAGTGTTAAATAAACTTGGAAAAACCATAAAAATTGCGTCAATATTCATAATTGTGTAAATAGTTGAGAATTTCAGATTTTATTCCAATTCTGAACAAATTGACTTGAGAAGATTTAATTCCTGTGCAGAAGCTTGAGCTAAAGATATTTAAGTTGAAGACTGAAATGAAGAAAGTAGAGGAATTGAGCTTTAAAGATGATGAATTAAGTGTTATGTGTTGGGCGTTGTTGTTCGTAATCTAACACTAGCAAGTGCACTAGGATTGCAGCAAGTGATGAATAAATTTAAGATCAGAATATCGTCTCCATAGGGAATTTAGGTTTCAAGTACCACTTCACAGAATTATAACCATTTGAGCCATACGAATTTTGGAATGAGATTTGTAACATATAACAGCAGTAACCAAGGTAATTAAAGCAAAGAACTTGCAAAAAAACAGAGTATGTAATAAGATGAGATAGGAATGAAGAATAGTTAGGAATTTACTTCACAAGAATATCAGTATTAATTCAATTATGCCTCTGAACATTCAAGAACTTGGTTAATTGACAATCAGTTTCGCATAGCAATAGCCAAAGGTTAATTCCTTAACTCATTGACCCTAACAAGCAACTAAACCACCCGAATCCCTTAGGTGAAGTTCAATTTCAAGTTGCATTAAGACTTAGAACCTTAAGATTGCAGAATTAGGTCTCCTTATTCCTAAGAAATCCCAAATTCTGATTGTTAACTCAGATCAGAGAAGCAAATCCAACTTTCATTGGTAATTATTCCTCTAAGATGAATCAAACGAATTTCCATTCATAGATTGCAAGAAAAACATAATTCACAATTCAATTAATCCAAGAACTCAAAATTCAAAAGCAAGAGTCAAATTAATTCATCAATTCGAGTTCCATAAACCCCTAACTACAAGAAAACTACTCAGACATGGGAGAAGAGAAAGAGAAAGAAGAAGAAGAAGAAGAAAAACTCCAAGAAGCCATAGCCGGAAGCTTCAATCCAATTCCTCTTTGTGGAAGATTCAAGACATGACCCCAATCTTCTCTCTCAATCTCTCTCAACGACAATTTAACAGAAAAACAATAAATAAAACTGAACTCCAAAAAATCTGCACGTTTCTGTTATTTATAGAATTTCTCAAATTTGCGCATTATCACTTTTATGAGAAATAGTAGCCACGCAGAAAGTTTATGGTTGCGCGTTAACACTTTTATGAGAAAAAGTGTCAACGCGCAACTTTCCTGATATTGAAGGCTCTCTGGAACTATCACTCTTGCTGATAAAAGTGACTACGCAGAGCTCAAGTGATTGCGCCTGATCAATCTTATGAATAAAAGTGATTACGCGCAACTCGCCAGGTTGAAGGCTCTCTGGAACGTTCATTTTCGCTGATAATAGTGGTTACGCAGAGCTTTTCCTGATATTTGCCTCTCTGGAACGCTCACTTTTACTGATAAAAGTGATAACGCCCAGGCTTTCTTCTTCTTTGAACTCTGGAGTGATCACTTTTACTGACAATAGTGATCACGCCCAGTCTGCACTTTCTTGGTCTTGTGTTTTTGGAGTCCAGACTTGCTTCTTTCTTCTTCCTTGTCATCAAGCCTCTATTTTCATGAACCTTGCTCGAATTATTCCTTCAAAAACAAGATTAAAAACTTAATTCCTAAGCAAAAATTCCACAATTGCTAAGATAACTACAATTTTAAAGAAAACTTAAATTCATTCTCTTTTTCTGAGTTTTTCTGCTTTCTTCATATATTTTTCTTATCAAATGTGGTAGAATTATGCTAAAATATCAGTAAAAATATGGATTCATCACTACCCCAAACTTGAATTTTTGCTTGTCCTCAAGCAAATCAAACTAAACCATGGGTAAGTTCCTCCATTTTCAAATTCAATTAGCAAACTGCTTTTCTCAGATTTTCCAATTTCCAATTTTGTGTTTTCGGCAAAATTTTCAATCAAGATGTTCATCCAATTACTCATCATTGCAATCACAAT
The DNA here is from genome assembly GCF_003935025.1 of Abrus precatorius. NCBI lineage: Eukaryota > Viridiplantae > Streptophyta > Magnoliopsida > Fabales > Fabaceae > Abrus > Abrus precatorius. Next base: position 22,192,168 of record NW_020874395.1, read on the forward strand.
GCATTCATCAAATTTTAAGCAAGAATTGCTATCTAAGTTCATATATATCAGCCAAGTTCATGTGAGAAACATTAAAAAGCATGATCACTTCTCACTAGACAGTGTTTCTCTCATCACTCAACAGTGTTTATTTGCTGTTTTCTCTCTGAATCATCAATTCAACTACACTCTACCATATGCTTGCCCAATTTCTCCATCTCCTCTGCTTAATACAATTAATCACACATCTAGAGGGCTTTTTGCAAGTTATAACAGGGCTTAGGTTAGGGTAGATACTGAACAAAATAGGAAGCAAATGCAATTTCAAAAAAAATCAGAGGCATTTTGAGTGAATGACTGAAAAACTAACCTGGTTTTGCCTCATTTCTCACTAACTTCCTCAATATTACAACAAACAATTTGTTTTTGTGCAGCAGATTTTTCATTTTGATTTTTCTTTCCTTGCTTTCATGAGTTCAAATTTTCTTTTTCTGCAGCATTTTGCTGTAATTCTTTTTCTCTTGAACTCATTTTTTTTTTCTTTTCAAAATTTCCTGCAGCCAGTTTTGCTGCATAATTTCTTTATTTTTCTGCAGCACTTTTATTCTTACTTTCTGACTTTTTGAACTAAGACTTAGATAGCTTGCTATTCCCCTACCCCCAAACTTATAAATTTGCTTGTCCTCAAGCAACACAATATGGATGCTACCCCAAACTTAGTTTTAAAGCTCATTCTTGATTAAACTCACTATGCCTCTGATTAATTGAATGGTAAAATTGGTTTTTCAGCAGGGCTTGTAGTGAAGGTAATTCAAGAAAAGGAATATTAAGCTCAAAGGAGTAAACTAGGGCAAATAATCATAAGGGAAGGCATTTTAGGCTAACTAAGGATATCAATCATGGCCTCTATCATGTGGGTGAAAAATGTAACATGTATATTCAATTAAGAACAGGGGCAAGTTCTAGAGAATGCAGCCAAATATGATTAATCACACAAGAAAAAGAATTAGACAGCTCAAATCTCACTAGGTATTTATAAGTGATCATGTGGATTAATGAAAACACAATGCACTTTTCAGAAATATATGCACCTAGTGGCAAGACTGCCTCATTTTGAAAATACAAGTGTGATTTCATTTTGAGAATGGGAAAAAAAACTTAAAAAGAAATTCACATAGATTTCACAGCCAGTAGTTTATTATTTATTCTAGTATTTTGGTGTTTTTAAAAAATAATTCAGTGTAATGTGAGGCTAACACATGAATAAGAGGTAGAGAATGAACCCCCCTTTCATGGCAGCTTGTGCAAGTGTCACCATCCAATGTGTGTGAGTGTTGTGTGTGTGACATTCTCTGCACAAAAACACTAGAATTCCATCAATTCGCAGCAACAGAAAGGTAATTAGTTAGAAACTAATATAAATGCAGAACAAGTATGTGAATTTTAACCCAAATTGTACCAAATAGTAATTACAACCCAAAAAGGTTAAAACTACCAGAAATTTACAAACTCCTAATAACAGAAAATAAATTCGTAAACTAGTCTTCTGCTGCATCTTCTTCCTCTGAGCTTTCCTCTTCAGAATCTTCTTCTTCTTCTTCTTCTTCCACTACCTCTTCAAATGGTGGCTGAGGAAAGTGGGTTCTGTATATTGGCATATTCTTGAAAACAGAAGAACGAAGGCACTGGGCATTCTCTGCCAAGTCTGGAGTATGATACATTTCATCTTTGGTCATTCCCAATTTCTGACCAATATTCAGCATAATACATTCCATTAACATAACTCCAGCTTTGAGGCTATTGTGCAGCTCAGTCTGCCTTTCAGCCAATTGATTCTGCCCTTCAGCTAGCTGCTTCAGAGTGTCCTTCATCATCATCGGTTTCTCTTTCTTGAATTGTGAAGGAATTGGGGCTGCAGAGGTGCAGGAAACAGTTGCATAAGTCTCTTTTATCAGAGCTGCAAAAATGGATGGTGCAGCTCTGATTTTCTCTTGGTAATCGCCAAACTCTATTCCTGCGTCTTCACAAAGTAATGTAATTACTGAAGGGAAGGCTAATGAATCCCTTTTTGTCTTCAGTATTCCCAAAATGCATTCACTTATTACTTCTCCCACATCTATGTAGATGTCGGAGACTATGGCAAAAAGTAGAGCAGCCCTCTTGACAGCTAGTATGGAGCTATGTTTGACAGGCATGAAAGAATTTAAGATAAACATGCTCCATACTTTGGCAAACGACAGAAGATTTTCGGTGACAATGTGCTTTGGCTTCTTAGACTAGTTAAGCTCCCATGTGGTGCCTGGTTTTCCAATCCTTTCCAGAATTTGCACAAAATCAATATCTGGACTTTCCTTAAATGTTTTGAAGTCCAGTTGTGCAGCATGTTATGCAGAATTAATTTCTAGCACCCTGTTGATGTTTGCTGGTGAGAAGTCAATTCTCATGCCCTTGACCATGGAACTGAACTTAGGGATTCCTTTTCCTTTAAACCTCATGGCATTGGCATAGAATTCCTGAGTGATTTCCCTCCAACCCAAGCCAGTTATTGCACAGAAGAATTCCCAGCCTCTTCTCTGGATTTCCTCCTTGAATTCAGGGTAATTGTTCCCAGCTATTTGGAATGCTCTGTCAGGAACAATTTTTCTTCTTAGAATATTGGCTCTGAAAAAGTTTTCATGAGCCAAACTTCTGAATCTTGGATCATGTGTGGCAGGTGGTGAAGATCCTGAGGGTGCAGCTGTTCTTGGTGGAGGTGATGGTGAAGGTGAAGGTGCAGGAGATCGTGTCTGAGGTGGTGGAGAAGGTGAAGGTTCAGATGCAAGTGCAGAGGACCTTGTCTGAGGTGAGGGAGAAGGTGAGGGTTCAGTGATCTGAATAGGTGAGGAACTTGAGACACCATCAGTTCTGGTCCTCTTTGATGTTGCAGCTTGGAGATTTCAGCTGGATCTTCTTGTTGGAGTTGTGGAAGATGCAACTCGCTTCTTCTTAGGAGTGGTAGAAGATGCAGCTTGCTTCTTCTTAGGAGGACCTACAGGTGTATTGAATGCGGTCCTAACCATTTTGTAATTTTCTGCAAGAAAGGAGTAATTGTCAGTTTAAAATTTTAGAACCATAGAATAATCCTATACTGCAGAAAGTGCAATCAAGCAGTTTGCAGAAATTTAAATTTTCTAATACTTCACATCATGCAATCTGCTAATAATATCATTCACATTCAAATACCAACACCCAATTGCACAACTTAGTCAAAACATGCAAAATTTAACAGTAGAATTTTAGAGTGCACACTCTTATAAAATATCAGGGTAACGCAGAAAGATTATTACATGTCTTGACCAGATTTTCAAAACAATTCTGTACTGTCAGCAAAAATTAACAGGTTGTATTTATTTTGCAATCAAGTATGCACTTCAGATATTCCCAATTTAATGTCTAACTCAATTTCAGCACAGTTATGCATACTAATTTCCAATTCCACAGTTTCAGAAAATTCTGTTGCTATCAGTTCAGATTCTGTAGAGATTTGGTTCATATAGTGCAATGTGATTTCAACTATCCCATCAAACTAACATACATGATAGAGAACAGCTATTTGAAGTATTATCCATTCTATTTTGAACCAAATAGCCTCAGAGTGTGAATTCAAGTCTGTTGTTAGAACATGTATTATACAGATGCACAGTATAGATGCACAACATTAATCCATCACATTCAGAGAAATTTGGATACTCCTAATTTGGAAATTCATGATGTTTTCACTGTCATAAAGAATTAGGGTAGCGCAGAGCAATATTTTCAAGTTTTAACCAATTTTCAAACATTTTACAACCCAATCATTCTCAGCAAAAAGTTATTCTATCAAAGTAATGCAGAATTGATTGTCCTGGTATTTTCCAAACATTCAATTGTATTACATGCAGTGTATGGTTGGAGTTAATCTCATTCAACAGTTTTAGTTCAAACATTTTTACTGAAGTCTTTTTAGGTCATCCCAATTTCTGCAGAAATTTTATTCAAATATGTACAATGCAGATTCAAATGCACAATAAATGACAGGGAAGACTTCTTCAGTGTATTGTTCCTACAGTGCCTCAGTACCCCGTTCCACATTTTTCCAAAAAATTCAAACGCAGAAAACCCTAACTACAGTTACAGAGGGATGAGAGTAAGTGTACCTTGCAGGAAGATGTAGTATTGAATGAGAAATGCTGGTTGATTCTAGGTCGACACACATAGAGAGTGAGATTTGCAGAGAAAACTTAGGAAAGAGATGAAGTTTTAAGCATGAAAAGTGTGTGTGCGTGCTCAGGTTAAGGATTATATATGGTTACGCTGGGCACGTGACAATTTTTTTTAAACAAAAATGAACGTTGTAAAATTAATTGTTCCCAATGTAATCACTATTATTCGTAAGAGTGAATGTTCCAGAGAGTGGATTTTTCAGAGTGAGGCGCGCGTTATCACTTTGCTCAGCAAAAGTGATAACTTTTTTCAATAAAAGTACTAACGCAGAAATATTGGAAGTTTACTTACCTGTGCGTAGTCACTTTTGCCAATAAAAGGGAACAATCCAGAGAGCTAGTTTTCCCATCTGTCTCTACGTGATCACTTTTATCAGAAAAAGTGATTGTTCCAGCATGGATCCTCCAAACTGAACTCTCTGCGTAGCTCTTTTTCTGCAAAATAGTGACTCCTCTCATTAATCAAATACCTCTAAAACCTCAATAAATTTAATTTTCACTTTCGAATCCATCAAATACACACTCTAAACATTGAATCTTAATTCAAGTATCCCAATTGTGCCTCAGAAAATCAGATTCAGCAGAATATTCACATACATTATGCAGAAACTTCCAGAAATTGGTAAAATCAGATTATGCAGAATCTTAAACTCTTAACTACACATTCACCTCATCAATTCTCAAATTAAGCATCCAAATGCACCTCAGAAATTCAGATTCTGCAGTATTTGTGCAGAATTTTTGCAGAATATCAGAAATTTACAGAACATTAATATGTAGAATTCTAAAAATACTATAGAAAGTTAGAAATGTGAGTTGCCTCTCACAGAGCTTCTTTAATGTCACTAGCTTGACATTAGTTGTTCCTCACTCAAGAGGAACCAATTTCAAGCATGATATGTTTCTTGCAAACTCTTCACCATGATAGATCTTCAATCTTTGGCCATTGACCTTGAATTCCCTCCCTATTTTCTAATCTTCTATAAGAATTGCTCCAAAGGGAGAAGTCTCCTTTGTTAAAAATGGTCCAGACCATCTAGATTTCAGTTTCCCTAGAAATAATTTTAATCTTGAATTGAATAGCAGCACTTGCTGGCCAGGTCTAAAATCTTTTTGCAGAATGAACTTGTCATGGATTCTCTTAGTTCTTTCTTTGTACAACTTTGCATTCTCATAAGCTTGATGTCTGAATTCCTCCAATTCATGCAGCTGCAGAACTTTTTTCCTTCCAGCACTTGACAGATCGAAGTTAAGCCATTTTGTAGTCCAATATGCTCTATGTTTCAGCTCTAGAGGTAGGTGAGAGGCCTTTCCAAATACTAACTGATATGGAGACATACCAATTGGAGTTTTAAAAGCAGTTCTATATGCCCACAATGAATCATCCAGCCTTTTTGACCAATCCTTCCTTGAGCTGTTCACTACTTTCTCTAGAATTTGCTTGATATCTCTATTTGAAACCTCCACTTGTCCACTTGTTTGTGGATGGTATGGAGTAGCAACTTTATGCTTCACACCATATTTTATTAATACAGCTTCAAGATACTTGTTGCAGAAGTGAGTACCTCCATCACTTATTAGCACTCTAGGCACACCAAATCTTGAAAAAATGTTCTTTCTTATAAAAGAAATCACTACCTTTGCATCATTTGATCTGGTGGGAATTGCTTCTACCCATTTAGACACATAATCCACTGCCACTAGAATGTATTCGTGTGAAAATGATGGGGGAAACGGTCCCATGAAATCAATCTCCCATACATCAAATAGTTCCACCTCTAGGATGTTGGTTAATGGCAGCTCATGTCTTCTTGAGATATATCCAGTTCTTTGACATTTATCACAGTTTTCCACATACCTCTTGGCATCTTTGAAGAGTGTAGGCCAAAAGAAACCTGCTTGCAAAACTTTTGCAGCAGTCCTTGAACTTACATGGTGGCCTCCATATTCTGAATTGTGACAATGCCATAGTATCTCAGCTTGCTCACTTTGTGGAATGCACCTTCTAAGTAACCCATCTACTCCAATTTTGAACAGGTATGGGTCTTCCCACACATAGAATTTGCTGTCATGTAAGAACTTCTTCTTTTGCTGCCAAGTAAACCTCTTTGGAATGAATTGAGTGGCTTTAAAATTTGCAATGTCAGCAAACCAAGGCATGTTTTCCACTGCAAACAGCTTTTCATCTGGAAATTCTTCATTTATTTCCAATGATTCGGTGATTGAACTCTCCAAAGGTAATCTGGATAGGTGGTCAACAACACTATTTTCTTTCCCTTTCTTGTCTTTGATCTCTAACTCAAATTCTTGGAGGAGTAGAATCCATCTTAATAATCTGGGCTTTGCATCCTGTTTTGTCAAAAGATATTTAAAAGCAGCATGATCAGTGTATACAATCACTTTCGAACCCATTAAATATGATCTGAACTTATCAAAAGCATATACAACAGCTAAAAGTTCTTTTTCTGTTGTTGTGTAATTCACTTGTGCAGGATTTAACACTTTGCTTGAATAATAGATAGCATGTAATTTCCTATCTTTTCTCTGTCCTAACACAGCACCCATTGCACTATCACTTGCATCACACATGAGTTCAAAAGGTAATTTCCAATCTGGTTTTGCAAGGATAGGTGTAGAAATCAGTTTCTCTTTTAAAATAGAAAATGCATGCAAACAATTATCATCAAATATGAAATCTGCATCCTTTATAAGTAAATTACTCAAGGGTTTAGCAATCTTGGAAAAATCTTTTATGAATCTTCTATAAAAGCCAGCATGTCCTAAAAAACTTCTAACTCCTTTAACATTGATAGGTGGAGGCAATTTACTAATGACTTCTATCTTAGCTTGGTCCACCTCCATTCCTTTCTCTGAAATTTTGTGACCAAGGACTATGCCTTCTTGTACCATAAAATGGCACTTCTCCCAATTCAACATAAGGTTAGTGTCTTGACATCTCTGCAAAACAGTGGATAGATTAGTTAAACAATCATCAAAAGAATCACCAAAAACAGAGAAATCATCCATGAACACTTCTATAATGTTTTCTACCAAATCAGAAAAAATAGAAAACATGCATCTTTCGAAAGTGGCAGGGGCATTACACAAACCAAATGGCATTCTCCTATATGCAAAGACTCCAAATGGACATGTAAATGCAGTTTTCTCTTGATCCAAAGGATCCACAGCTATTTGGTTGTATCCTGAATACCCATCAAGAAAACAATAAAATGAATGTTGAGCAAGTCTTTCTAGCATTTGATCTGCAAATGGTAGTGGGAAATGGTCTTTTCTGGTTGCATCATTTAACTTCCTATAGTCTATACACATTCTCCATCCAGTCACAGTCCTAGTAGGGATGAGTTCATTCTTCTCATTAGGTACAACTGTCATACCACCTTTCTTTGGAACAACTTGGACTGGACTTACCCAATTGCTGTCAGAAATAGGATATATTATTCCTACATCTAACAGCTTCATGACCTCCTTTTTAACTACCTCTTTCATGGCTGGGTTTAACCTCCTTTGTGGCTGCACAACAGGCTTAAAATTCTCTTCAAATAAAATTCTATGCTTACAAAATGAAGGATTTATACCTTTCAGATCTGTAATACTCCATCCAATTGCAAATTTGTGTTCTCTCAAGATTCTTAGCAGTTTTTCCTCTTGTTCTTCCTTAAGTTCATTATTAATGATGACTGGATTTTCATGTTTCTCATCCAAAAATGCATACCGCATGTGGGAAGGAAGCAGTTTCAGCTCTAGCTTTTGCTTTTCCTCTTCTTTATCATCCTTTTCCAGCTTCTTCTTCATTGAATTTTCTGCATATTTTTGAATTGGCAGAGCTTCTAATTGTTGCTGCACTTCCATGATGTATTCTTCATGCAAAAGTTCAGATTTGTTATTCCCTGCAGATATTTTTTCTTCTAACATAGCAAGTTCATTAATTTCATTAATATGGTTTTCTGTAATAAAAGCATCCAGTATATCTACCTTCATACATGTACTATCTTCAATTGGATATTTTAAAGCTTCAAACACATTAAACACTACCTTCTCATCTTGAACTCGAAGCATAAGTTCACCTTTCTGCACATCTATTAAGGCTCTTCCGGTCGCAAGAAATGGCCTCCCTAGGATCAAAGGAATGTTAGAATCCACTTCCATGTCAAGAATTACAAAATCTGCAGGAAAAATGAACTTATCAACTATAACTAATAAATCTTCAACAACTCCATGTGGATAAGTGTATGATTTATCAGCTAGCTACAGTGTAATGTTGGTGGCCTTCACTTCCTCTATGCCAAGTTTCTGCAGAACAGCCAATGGCATCAGATTTATGCTTGCTCCTAAGTCACACAATGCTTTTCCCACAGTGCAGTTTCCTATTTCACAAGAAATGCTAAATGATTCAGGATTTTTCAGCTTTTGAGAAAGCTTTCTCTTGAGAATGGCACTGCACTTCTCTGTCAAAGATACTGTTTTATCATGCTCTAGCTTCCTTTTTCTGGAAAGTAGTTCTTTCATAAACTTTGCATATGAAGGCATTTGCTCCAAAGCTTCTGCAAAAGGAATGTTAATTTGTAATTTCTTAAAGACATTCATAAACCTTTCAAATTGTTCCTCTTGTTTAGGATTTTGGACTCTTTGAGGATAAGGCAGCCTCTTGTATTTTTCTGGATCTATTGGCTTACAAGCTTCCTCAAAGAGTTGCTTTTTGGTTTTCCTCTCAGAATTCATAGGAACATCTACTTTTTCTTCTGAATGGTCTTTCTTCAATAGCTTAAAATTTCCTTGTTGCAGATCTTGTTCAATTTTTCTCTCTACTGCATCATTTACTTTCTTTTCTGCTGGTTTAGGACTTGCAACTATAGCTCCACTCCTTGTAGTTATGGCTTGACATTGCTCTTTAGGATTGATTACTGTATTGCTCGGAAATCTTCCTTTATCCCTGCTGCATAGTTGTTCAGCTAATTGTCTGATTTGTGTTTCTAGTTTCTTTATGGAAGCTTCTTGGTTCTTGAAGCTTGTTTGAGTCACCTTCATGAATTGCAACATAGTTTCTTCCAACTCAGTCAACCTCTCATTCATAGGCTTGGAAAATTTCTGATTTCCTTGAGGTTGAGTGGATGAATTCCTGTGAAAATAAGGCTGTTATGTTGCTGGTCCTGCATTAGAAAAAGGCAAATTTGAGTTAGAATTCTTTGCAGCAGAATATTGATTATTCCAATTAGAATACTGCTGAGTTCTATTATTCAAAAATTGAAATCCAGAGGGATATGATGGCTGTTGTCTCTGAAAATTATTCATATAATTCACTTGCTCTTGTGGTTCACTTGTAGATGCCTCGCATGCACCATTTACATGGTTTCCTCCACAAAAATCACAACTTAGTGATGAATTCACTTTTTATTATATTTTTATTCTCCTCTCAACTTAGCAGCTTTGGATGGAGGGAAGTACTTAGTTAGAAACTTATTCATAAGTTTTGTCCAAGTTGTGATGCTTCCTTATGGTTGAGCTTGTAACCAGCATTTTGCTCTATCCTCCAGAAAATTGATCCTGTTAGACTAAATGTAGTAGGGTAGGTTTAATCTCAAAATGGTTGGCTTGAATAGTTGGCCTAATTATAGAAGAGTTAAAACCTTGCATGTTAGGAATAGCATAGTCCCCTAATGTTCTAATTCTGTTTTGCTCTGCCATTTCTATTGCTGGATTTGGTTGTCTCAAAGGTGTAGGTGTTCTTTTCACTCTAGGATTACTTTGAAATTCTGGAGAATGGACAGCTTTTAATTCACTATCACTCCCTATGAATTTTTCTGCTCTAAACTCTTTTCTCAATCTTCTCAAAGTTATGTCTATATCAGGATCAAAGACCAGAATTTATTTATTCTTGTTTTTACCACGCATATACAAATCAGATTAAAACAAAATTAGACTACAATCAATATTCAGAAATGCACAATAGAAATCATGCAAAATCTATCAGTAAAAGCATATAGAAACTTAAATCTAGCAATTGCAGAATTGTAAAATCATGTAAAAATATGCAGAATGGCAATTACAAATATGAAGAACAATGAAAACTGAAATTATGCAGATAAAAAGGATGTAAAAAAAAAAAACTCTGTGCAGCAGACAGCAATATTATGCAGAATACTACACAAAATGCAGTAATATTATGCAGAAAGCAATTTGAAAGCAAAGCAACAAAATAAATGCTCAATCTAGTTACTTTTCTACTACTAATGATATTGAAATGCAAAATTCCCTAGCAACGGCGCCAAAAACTTGTTGTTCGCAATCTAACACTAGCAAGTGCACTAGGATTGCAGCAAGTGATGAATAAATTTAAGATCAGAATATCGTCTCCACAGAGAATTTAGGTTTCAAGTACCACTTTCACAGAATTATAACCATTTGAGCCATATGAATTTTGGAATGAGATTTGTAACATATAACAACAGTAACCAAGGTAATTAAAGCAAAGAACTTGCAGAAAAATAGAGTATGTAATAAGATGAGATAGGAATGAAGAATAGTTAGGAATTTACTTCACAAGAATATCAGTATTAATTCAATTATGCCTCTGAACAATCAAGAACTTGGTTAATTGACAATCAGTTTTGCATAGCAATAGCCAAAGGTTAATTCCTTAAATCATTGACCCTAACAAGCAACTAAACTACCCTAATCCCTTAGGTGAAGTTCAATTTCAAGTTGCATTAAGACTTAGAACCCTAAGATTGCAGAATTAGGTCTCCTTATTCCTAAGAAATCCCAAATTCTAATTGCTAACTCAGATCAGAGAAGCAAATCCAACTTCCATTGGTTATTGTTCCTCTAAGATGAATCAAACGAATTTCCATTCATAGATTGCAAGAAAAACATAATTCACAATTCAATTAATCCAAGAACTTAAAATTCAGAAGCAAGAGTCAAATTAATTCATCAATTCGAGTTCCATAAACCCCTAACTACAAGAAAACTACTCAGACATGGGAGAAGAGAAAGAGAAAGAAGAAGAAGAAGAAGAAAAACTACAAGAAGCCATAGCCGGAAGCTCCAATCCGATTCTTATTTGTGGAAGCTTCAAGACTTGACCCCAATCTTCTCTCTCAATCTCTCTCAACGACAATTTAACAGAAAAATGAAAAATAAAACTGAACTCCAAAAAATATGCACGTTTCTGTTATTTATAGAATTTTCCAGATTTGCGCGTTATCACTTTTATGAGAAATAGTAGCCACGCAGAAAGTTTATGGTTGCGCGTTAACACTTTTATGAGAAAAAGTGTCCACACACAACTTTCCTGATATTGAAGGCTCTCTGGAACTATCACTCTTGCTGATAAAAGTGACTACGCAGAGCTCAAGTGGTTGCGCGTGATCACTCTAATGAATAAAAGTGATTACGCGCAACTCGCTAGGTTGAAGGCTCTCTGGAACATTCCCTTTCGCTGATAATAGTGGTTAGGCAGAGCTTTTCCTGATATTTGCCTCTCTGGAACGCTCACTTTTACTGATAAAAGCGATAACGCCCAGGCTTTCTTCTTCTTTGAACTCTGGAGTGATCACTTTTACTGACAATAGTGATCACGCCCAGTCTGCACTGTCTTGGTCTTGTGTTTTTGGAGTCCAGACTTGCTTCTTTCTTCTTCCTTGTCATCAAGCCTCTATTTTCATAAACCTTACTCGAATTATTCCTTCAAAAACAAGATTAAAAACTTAATTCCTAAGCAAAAATTCCACAATTGCTAAGATAACTACAATTTTAAAGAAAACTTAAATTCATTCTCTTTTTCTGAGTTTTTCTGCTTTCTTCATATATTTTTCTTATCAAATGTGTTAGAATTATGCTAAAATATCAGTAAAAATATGGATTCATTAGGGGTAACCACTTTGAGCCCATAGAGTTAACACTTTGAAGAAGAAATTCATGAAGAGAAAGTGAGTAGCAATTTAGGTGGTGAAAGTGAACACTCCAGCAAGAGAAAATATGATAGAACTTTGCGCGTGTTCACTGCAAGCATTCAGAGTAGCTACGCTTAAGGCTAATTTGCCTAGGAACCTTGCGCGTAAACACCCTATTTGCTGAGAGTAGCCATGTACAGATGTGCGTTAACAGTTTAACCATTCACAGTAAACATGCGCAAGGTAAAAGGTCATAAAACACTTGCGCGTTAACGCTTTGACCACTTAGAGTATCCATGCAAAAGTAACAAAATTTTGAAAATCACTTCTAGCTGTTGACCTTGGACGATATGAGTTCCTAATTCAATAGAAGCTTATAGAAGACCTTTCATGTTATAATCTTCAGAGATTAATGTGTGGAAGTGAAAAAGGCGGGAAAAACACTATAAATAGAAGTTGAAAGTTCATATTTGTAACTTTTGTTCATTTTTTGTTATTTTTCACTTTGTAATTGTTTTAACTTCCAAGGGAAGTCAGAGAGAGATGTTAGGAGCGACTTTCAAGCTTCATTGCTAGAGGAATCAGGGTGAAGATTGGTCTTGGAAGATGTTCTTCTGCTTCTTGTCTTCTTCTTCTCTTATTTCTCCTTCTTCCATTGTAATGTTGTTCTAAACCTTTTTGGTTAAGGATCTATGGATCCACATTTGACATTGTGATGTAGTTTTGGATCTGGATCTTGAGATTTTAATTGAATTGAGTATATGATTCTGTTTTTAATGCAATTGTGAACAAATCGTTCATTCAATTGAACTTAGAGGAATTTTTATGAATGGAAATTGAGTTTATTTCTTATATCTGAATCATGTGCCTAGGTTATTGAGATCTTAGGAATAAGTATCATAAGTAATCCTATTATTTCCAGAACTTAATGTAATATTTGATTGAATTTCACCTAAGGAATTAGGGAGGTTTAATTAGATATTAGGATCAAATAAGGCAAGAAATTGTCCTTTGATTAAAAAGGTGAAATTAATTATCAATCAATTAGAATTCTTAAGAGTCCAGAACATTATTACATTGCAATTGAAAATTTGGTGAAGTGATTCCTAACTATTTTCCATATAGCATTTTTAATACAAATTTCGTATTCTATTTTCACAACACATTTGTTACCTTTTATTGTTCTTATTCCTTACTTTTACATGTTTACAAATCTTCTAATGAATTGTGTGGCTCAAATAATTGTTGAATTGTGAATTGATAATTGAAAATAAGATCCTAGTGGATGATACTTGGGACTCATATTGATTTCCAAATTTTATTACTTGCTAGAACTACCTAGTATACTTGCTAGTTAGGAAATTTACGCAAAAGAATACTATTGTATTTTCAATCCAATTTGCGTGTCTCAAGTTTTTGGCGTCGTTGCCGGGGATCTTCATTTTTCAATATTATTAGTAGCAAGGAGACAATTAGATTGAGCAATTTGTTTTTTGTTTTCCTTTTAAATTCTGTTTTTAGTAATTGAAATTCGTATTACCTTTTTACTAGTTTTTCTGCATATTGTTGCTATCCAGTTTTGTATAATTTCTTTGTCATTATATTTTGTGTCCAGCTAAATGTTTAGATGTTAGTTTTCTTTCTTACTTTCCTGTAGGATATTCTGTTAGTATTTATTTTGCATTATATTTTTTTGTATGTTGATTAATTTCAAGTGTTTTTGCTATGTTTAGTTTTCTTGTGTTTTATGCGTGGGAAAAACAAAAACAAAGCTGCTCTTGTGTTTGATCCGAATATAGACAGAACACTAAGAAGGCTGAGAAACAAATTGAGAGCAGGAAATTCAACAAGCAAGGAGCAAGAATTGGAATCTACACCTTCTACTCGTAAATCGAAAGAACTTTAAATTCCTTCTCCTACACCACCAACACCTCAAGAGAAGATAATGGCTGAACAAAACATGATGAGAACTTTAAGGGATTATGCAGTGCCTAATATGCATGGACATAACTCCTCTATAGTCAAACCTACCATACAAGCCAACCATTTTGAAATAAAACCAGCTTTAATTCATTTAGTTTAGCAAGATCAATTTTATGGTTCAATTTTGGATGACCCTAACTTACATATCTCTAAGTTTTTGCAGCTTTGTGACACAATAAGGATAAATGGAGTCAGCGAGGATGCAATTAGATTGAGATTATTTCCATTTTCATTAATAGATAAAGCTAAATGCTGGCTGCAAGCTCAACCATAAGGAAGCATAACCACTTGGGCAGACCTTGTCAATAAGTTCCTTACCAAGTATTTTCCACCATCCAAAGCTGCTAAATTAAGAGGTGAGATCACATCATTTGTGCAGCAAGAAGGAGAATCCTTGTATGAAGCTTGGGAGAGATATAAAGAATTGTTGAGAAAATGTCCACACCATTACATACCAGAATGGATGTAGCTGGAAACTTTCTATAATGGAATGAGTCCAACCACTAGAACCATGATTGACGTAGCTGTGGAAGGATCATTGAATACTAAATCATTGAAGGAATTACAGAGATGATGGCTTCATTTATGTACCAAAATTCTAATTCTAGACAACCTACAAGGAGAGGAGGATATGAAGCCAAAATTCTTGAGACTTTTCTTGCACAGAACCAACTGCAAAGCCAAATGTTTTTAGAGCAAATTGCTACATTAACTCAACAAATAAGCAACTTACAGGTTACTCCAATCCAGAACATTCAACTTGTGATTTTTGTGGAGGAAATTATGCCAATGGTGCATGTGATGCATCTACAATTGAACCACAAGAGCAAGTTAATTACATGGGAAATTTTCAAAGACAACAGCCTTCATTCCTACTTGGTTTTCAGTATCCTAATAGCATAAACAAGCAATACTCTAATGGGAATACTCAATATTCTGCTGCCAAGAATTCTAACTCTGCTATGCCTTTTTCTAATGCAGGTCCAGCAGCACAACAATCTTACTTTCAAAGGAATCCAGCCACTCAACCTCAAGGAAATCAAAAGTTTCCCAAACCTATGACTGAAAGGTTGAATGAGATGGAGGAAACCATGCTACAATTTATGAAAGTGACCCAAACAAGCTTCAAGAATTAAGAATCTTCCATGAAAAAGCTTGAAACTCAAATCGGACAACTGGCTAAACAACTATCCAACAGAGATGAAGGAAGATTTCCTAGCAATACAATTATCAACTGAAAAGAACAATGTCAACCTGTGATGACTAGGAGTGAAGCTGTTATGGGAAGTCCCAAACCAGCTAAAAAAAGGACAAATAATTTTGCTGCTGAGGAAAAATTAAAATCTTATTTAGATGAAGGAAAATTCACTTTGCTAAAGAGAGAAAATTCAGAAAAAAAAGAGTCTCCAAGGGCTATGAGAAAGACAAAGCGACAAAGACTTGAAGAAGCAAATCAGCCCATTGATGAAGAAAAATACAAGAGACTCCATTATCCTCAAAGAATGCCCAATCCAAAACAAGAAAAACAATTTGAGAGGTTTCTAGATGTCTTCAAGAAACTTCAAATAAATATTCCTTTTGCTGAAGCACTTAAGCAAATTCCTTCCTATGCAAAATTTATGAAGGAGCTGTTATCTAAGAAAAGGAGGCTTGAGAATGATAAAACAGTCCCTTTGATTGAAGAATGTAGTGCTATTTTACAAAGGAAGCTCCCTCAAAAATTAAAAGATCCAGGTTCTTTTAGCATTCCATGTTCCATTGGAAATTGTACCTTAGGGAAAGCTCTATGTGATCTTGGGGCCAGCATTCAATGTATTTGAGGCACTCAAACATCCTAATGATGATATTACTTGCATAAGGGTTGATATCTTAGACTCTATTACTTTCCCTCATATTATTGATAATGCTGATGAGATTTCATTGTTAAAGGAAACAATAGTTGCAGAAAATTATTTTGCTACTGTAAAAACAGAAAAACACTTGAAAAAATATGTATAGCAGCTGGACGCCTTGCCAATTATTCCTTCTTCAGAAAATTCAGTAAGGGAAGAGCTGAAAATTGAAATAAAAAAAGAAAAGGCTAAGAAACTTGAGCTGAAATAATTACCCTTCCACTTGAGATACTCTTTCTTAGACCAAGAACATAAAAATCTGGTAATTATTAGCAATGATCTCAAGGGAGAGGAAGAAGAGAAATTGTTGAGAATTCTAAGAGCACATAAGTTAACAATTGGCTGGCATATTTCAGATTTAAAGGGGATCAATCTAGCTTTTTGCAAGCATAGAATTCTATTTGAAGACAACTACAAACCAGTAGTTCAGCCACAAAGAAGATTAAATCCAGCTATGAAAGATGTGATAAGAAAAGAAGTGATGAAGTTGCTGGATGCAGTGATTATCTACCCAATTTTGGACAGCCAATAGGTTAGTCTAGTCTAAGTTGTTCCTAAGAAAGAAGGGATGACAATTGTGCATAATGAGAAGAATGAATTAATACCTACTAGAACTATCACGGGCTGGCGTATTTGTATTGATTATAGAAAATTAAATTATGCAACTAGAAAGTATCACTTTCCATTACTATTTGCTGATCAAATGTTGGAAAGGCTAGCTGGATATACATTTTATTGTTTTCTTGATGGATATTCCAGCTACAATCAAATAGCGATGGATCCTATGGATCAAGAGAATACTGCATTTACATGTCCATTTGGAGGTTTTGCATATAGAAGAATGTCATTCAGATTGTGCAATACTCCCGTTACCTTTCAAAGGTGTACGTTGTCCATTTTTTCTGATTTAGTAGAAAAAATTATTGAAGTGTTTATGGATGATTTCTCTGTTTTTAGTAATTCTTTTGATGATTGTCTAACTAATATGTCCATTGTTTTGCAGGGATGTGAAGACACCAAACTGGTTTTGAATTGGGAAAAATGTCATTTCATGGTCCAAGAGAGAATTGTCCTTGGCCATAGAATTTTTGAAAAAAGAATGGAAGTGGATCAGGCCAAAATTGAAGTTACTAGTAAACTGCCTCCACCAATTAATGTTATAGGAGTTAAGAGTTTCTTAGGTCATGCAACCTTTTATAGGAGGTTTATTAAAGATTTTTCAAAAGTTGCAAAACCTCTTAGTGATTTACTTGCTAAGGATGCTGACTTTATATTTGATGATTCTTGTTTGCATGCATTTTTTGTTTTGAAAGAGAAGCTTATCTCTGCCCCTATTCTTGTAAAACTTGATTGGAATTTACCTTTTGAATTAATGTGTGATGCAAGTGATAGTACAGTAGGTGTTGTTCTAGGACAGAAAAAGGATAGAAAATTGCATGTCATTTATTATTTTAGCAAAGTCTTAAATTCTACATAAGTAAATTACACAACTACTGAGAAGGAACTTCTTGCCATTGTGTTTGCTTTTGATAAATTTAGATCATATTTGATGGGATCAAAAGTAATAGTCTATACTGACCATTCTGCACTTAAATATTTGTTGTCCGAACAGGATGCTAAGCCAAGATTATTGAGATGAATTTTACTACTGCAGGAGTTTGAATTAGAAATTAGAGATAAAAAAGGAAAGGAAAATGGGGTAGCTGATCATCTGTCTAGACTTTCATTAGACAGTTTAACCTCTAATTCCTTAAACATTAATGAATTTCCAGATAAAAGACTGCTTGCTGTGGATGATTTGCCTTGGTTTGTTGATATTGCAAACTTTAAGGCCACTCAACTCATTCCAAAGAGATTTACTTGGCAACAAAGAAACAAATTTCTTCATGACAGTAAATTTTATGTGTGGGAAGACCTTTATCTGTTCAAAATTAGGGTGGATGGTCTGCTTAGAAGGTGTATCCCACAAAGTGAACAAGCTAGGATATTGTGGCATTGTCATAATTTACAAAATGGAGGCCACCATGGAAGTTCAAGAACTACTGCAAAAATCTTGGAAGCAAGTTTTTTCTGGCCTACACTCTTTAAAGATGCTAAGAATTATGTTGAGAGTTGTTAAGTGCCAAAGGACAGACAACATCTCTAGGAAACATGAGCTACCATTGACAAAGATTTTTAAAGTGAAATTATTTGATGTATGGGGAATTGACTTCATAGGACCTTTTCCCATGTCTTTCTCTCATGAATATATTTTTGTGGCAGTTGATTATGTTTCTAAGTGGGTGGAAGCCATTTCAACAAGGACAAATGAAGCCAATGTGGTAATTTCTTTTATCAGAAGGAACATCTTTGCAAGATTTGGAATGCCTAGATATTTAATAAGTGATGGAGGTGCTCATTTCTGGAACAAACATCTTGAGTACGTACTAACGAAGTATGGTGTGAAATACAAGGTTTATACTACTTATCATCCACAAACAAGTAGACAAGTTGAAGTGTCAAATAGAGAAATTAAACAAATTCTGGAAAAAGTGGTGACTAATTCAAGGAAGGATTGGACAAAGAAGTTAGATGACTCCTTGTAGGCATATAGGACTACCTTTAAGACTCCAATTGGTATGTCACCTTATCAATTAGTCTTTGGAAAGCCATATCATTTACCTTTGGAGTTGGAACATAAAGCTTATTGGCCCACTAAATGGCTGAACTTTGACTCAGTTAGTGCTGGAGAGAAGAGGATTTTATAGCTACATGAGTTGGAAAAATTAAGGCAGTATGTAATGTCCCAAAATTCGTCAACTAAGCTAGTGGCTCTTAGATCTAGTTTGGTTTCTATTTATAGTTTGCTAGTATCAGAATAATTAGCTAGATGCTGGATTTTCTATTTTATTCACTGAAGAGAATAGTGACTTGATCTCTAAGTTCTGCATTTTAGAGTAACTGCATGTAATACACTTGGCTTCGATATCATCCAAGAATTGTCTTGATTATTTTCAGCTGTACTACCCAAAAATACCCCTGAGAATCTTGTTCAAAAAGCCACATATTATCTTATTTAAATTATTGAAAAATCATAATTATCCGTCTCAAAAAATGTGAGATTTTGTAATCATTTCATAGATTTTGTAATCATTACAAAATATTATATAATCATTTCAAAAGATTTTATATTTATTTCAAAAGATTTTATAATCACCGCAACAAAATTTTGTAATCATTACAAAATATTCTATAATTATTTTAAAGGATTTGATATTTATTTCAAAACATTTTATAATTATTGCAAAAGATTTTGTAATCATTACTTAGTCTTGTAATCATTACTCCAAATCTTTACAAATCTAGTATCGACCACTAGATTTTCATGCAAAATATTCTTGTCCCCTAAATTGCAAACACCATGATTACCCGAATCTTCCAAAATCTAGTACCGGCCACTAGAATTACATGCAAGAGATTCTTGTCTCCCGATTTGAAGACATAATCATTTTGGAACATTCTTTTCTTGTCTTTCAAAATGCTGACACCATAATTACCTTAATTAATTGTCTTACTTAAAATTAGCACCACGTCAAATGTCTCGTCCACATGTCAACCTAGTCATGTCACATTCTATTCCAGCCAATCAAAATTCATGCAATGCTGCCCAAAATCTTCTCTTTGAAAATTTTGTGCCAATTTTTGGAAATTGTTCCACCAAAATCGTGTGCATGCAGCCCTAAACTATTCCATGCATTTTGCTGGCCAAAATGTACAAATTTTTCTTGCAAATTTCCCTAAAAAATTTACTATTCCTACTTAAAAACCGTGACCACCCTTTCTTGCACCATTTATACCAATTTCACTTCAAATTTGTCTCAATTAAGCCTTGTGTAGTTTTCGACTTGGAGACCTTACCAATTAAACCAAACCGTGAGAGACATAGTGGCATTTGGCCACTCAAAGTTTAGAACCCATATAAATTGATTCACTTTTTCTATTTGCCATTTTGGAAGCCAAAAACTGAGACCCTCTCTCCCTTTTCTCTCTCACGTTTGCTCCCTAACCTCTCACTTTCTCAAAACCTCTCATCCTTTCAACTTCTCTCAAAAGAACTGAGAGGTTCCAACCCCAAAACCTTATCATCCTTCCATCCAACCCTTGCAAACACTTCATCCTTCCCTCACCAACATATTCCTCCACCTTCTCTTCAATTTTAGTGTTGAAGGAGCTTGCTTTGGAGGAAGAACTTGAGCTACCTTGGTGCTGTTTTCTCGGTCCAGCAAAGGTCCCTTGGAGATCCACACGTTCCAGCCCTTTCTCCTTCAATTTCTTGCCCAAAACTCAAAGGCAAGAGGGAGTTCTCACTTTTCACTTTTATTTTGCTTTCCCTTGGTTAAATTGTGAAGAATCCTTAGAAAGTTTTCATTTTTATCTTCCATGATCTTGAATAAAATGATTGAACTCTTTGCATGTTAAGTTTTCATCTTGCTCTCCACTTCTATCACTTCTATATTCTCGGTTTTGTGCTTGGATGTGTTGATTTCTCTCAACACTTGAAAGTTTACCACGTGCATGTTAATTTCTCCTTTGTACATGCCTCGATTTTGCTTTGCATGAAGAAATCTTTTAGAAAGTTTGAGTTTTTGACACTTGCATGTGAAATTCTTCCTTTGTACAAAATTTTGAGCTTAAAATGTGTTGGAAATCCCTTGTACATGTCTCAATTTTGCCTTTGCATGATTGGAATTCTTAATTTTATGATGATCCACCCTTGAGGCGATAATCCGTGAGCTTGCATGTTCCCTCTTTCCACTTGCATGTTGAATTTTAACTTTGTAACTTACTTTCTTCACTTCTAAAGTTTTGGTTTTGCCTTGCATGAAGGAATCCTTGGAAAAAGTTTAGATTTTGACACTTGAATGTTGATTCCCTACCCTTGCATGTGTCGGATTCATTGTTCTAAAAGCTTGGTTAATTTGAAACAAGTTATTTTCAAGGTCTTTGGAAAAAATTAAATGGTTGAGTGCTAAAAACCACCTTGTGTTGCCTCAGTTTGACCTTTTTGAACATAATCTATTGCTGAAAATTAAAGTCCTGCACTTGGATGATGAAACCTTATGTTTGCATGTTGATTTTTCTCTATTTTGCTCATTATGGACTTGACAAAAAATGAGATTTTGAAGGCTGGACAGTTTTGAGTATTATGGGGAAAAAGGTTGAAATTTATGTGTTTTGAAACCTTGGAATATTTGGAAAAGATTGGTATGAGTAATGAGAGAAAATTTTATAATGGAAAAGGTGAAAATTAGCTTGGATGATCTCGGTTTTGGCATTTAAAGTGTTGCAAAAAACTTAGAAAATATTTTGTATGCCTTGTCTTGTGTAAGGAAAAAAAAAATGAAATTGAAAGTGTCTTGCCATGACTTGATTTGATTGAACCATGCTGAAATTACTTGTTTGAGAGGTTGATAGTTGCTTGTAATTTTTGCATGAGTGACCTTGGATGAAAATTAGTACAAGACTTGAATTTACTTGATTTTGATGTGGAAATTTATGAAATTTACTTGAGTGAATTGCTAGAAAATGTGAATGATGTGAGGTATGTACTATTCATCCTTGATAATTGTGTTTGGAAAACTTTGAGGTATGTTTGAAGTGATGCTTGGCTGAAAAGTTGGATTGCTTACTATCCATTATAAATCATACTATGGAATTATTATTTGAGAGCATCACATGCATAATTTGCATTTCACTCTAAAGAATTGATGAATTATATTAAGGTACAGCGAAAATGATTATATAATGTTGTGATCTTGATGATCTAGTGCCCTTGAGGGCTGTTTGATGGAAATGGACCATGAATATGATTAGGATTATTAGAAGTGCTATGATCTAATTGTTTTGTGAGTGGTTGAGTATTGAGAACGAAAAATTAGCAAGTGACAATGCAAGAAAAGAGGGAAAAACCGAGAGGTAATACCCTTGGACTATTGTGAATTAACTTGTTTAATTGATGGTTTAGAAAGGAATTAAGTTTGATGATTTGTTCTTTTATGGAGAGAAAAACTGAGAGAAAAGAACTTTGTGTGCTTGAAAATTTATTCAATAATTTGATGGTTTAAAAGGAGCCTAAGATTGATTGAAATCTCTAATGGAGAGCGAGAAATTGAAAAGCAATAACCTTGGGTGCTTGTGAATCAATTTGACTAATTGATGGTTTAGAAGAAGTTTAAGTTTGATTAAAATTCCCTAGTGGAAAAAGAAAAACCGAGAGGAAAGAATCAAGTGAGTTAGAATTTAATTTGATTATTTGATGGTTTAGAAGGTGCTAGAGGTTGATGAAAATGGATAGAATAATTAGGATGAATTTGGATGGCAGAATTATATGGATTGAATGATGTGGTTGGACTAAATTAAAAGGATTAGACTTATAAATTTGAAAGGAATAGAATGAACCAAAAAGGAGGATATGACTAATGAGAGGATGGATTGCTTGGAGGAATGATCAATTACATGATTTGACTAAGCCATGATGTAAACGTCTAAATGCTGCACTAAAATGTCTATGAGTATGAATTTATGAAACTATGAATCTATGATGAAAGATCTATTCTAAGCTATGAGTTCCTGAAACTATATTACTTTGAACTACTATGAACTCATTGAAATTACTATGAAAACTCATGGAATCTATCTATGTATGTTACTAAATGAAACTCATGGAATCTATCCATGCTACTATGAAACTCATGGAATCTATCCATGTTGCTAATATGAAACTCATGGAATCTATCATGCTACTAAGCCCTGTGATGGCTTCTATTCTACTGTGCCTTAGCCTCAAAGTGGCTACATGAAATGAGAAAACTATCAAAGAAAACAAAAAAAAATATACTATTTCATGCATCATTTGAACGACTTGAAGGCATTACCGCAGCACAGCTTGGAGGTGTTATAGGTTCGGTCCTGAGTAGATCTACTGGGGGTGGCAAAAGGGGGAACAGTCGACCTAAGTGGAAACAGTGATGCGCCTCTGTGGCCGGATCGTGACCCACTGTAAACCTTAGCCAAACCTGACAAGGACCGCACATTCTGTGGTCGTTGAGGTCCATTCTCGAAGAGTTCCATCTTGGGCAAAACACCAGTAGTGTTCTACTAAAGCTAAATACTGCTTCTATTCTATTCTGCTGTACCAATCTAAATGCAGGGAATGGAGTCCTCTGATCGCCTTACGACTTGAATCTATCTATCTATCTATCTATGAGACTCTATGGTAAAAGTTGGGCAAGTCGCCAGTCATAAAGTGATGGGATCCCCATGCATCATTGCATACTATCGAAACATGAGAGACGATAATGGGTGAGGTTGAAACCTACATTCATGCATCATATGCATTACCACTAGGAATGATTGATTGATTGTGAAATTGGTAATGAATATGAATATTCTTTATTGCTCTACTATATTATTGAGTACTTGATGATGGTGAATGCTGATTGTTGAAAGTGCTTGTGATTGTGACACCGCCTTCCTTGGGGTATGGCGAATTGATTGTTGTTTGTGTATAGAGAACCTCACCCCTTTGAATTGTGTTGTACTGTGTCACTTTTCTTATATCTATATAGATGGAGGAGAACAAGGTGTAGGTATGAATCCTTCCTTCTGAGGAGGATCTGTGGGTGTTCAACTTCGCGGCTCAACAAAGTATCTCCCGCGGACTAGCTCGTGTGATTCATGGATTAGAGAGTAGAGGCTCTGTTACTGCGGTTGCTTCTTATTCTTCTTCCCCTACTTCTTTTGAGGAGTTGGATCCCATTGAGGATTACTCTCCTTATGACTGATATTTTATTTGTTTATGTATTAGGAGAACTGTTCTTAGGAAGTCTGGTCATATTATATTATGTTGTTGAGTTTGGATAATGTTGACCGTCCTACTTCATTTAAGTACTTGACGTTTCTGCAAACTTATGCTTAATCTATTGAGGTATTTTCAGATGTTGAGTTGTGTTGATCTTATATCATTATACTATTGATACTGAATTATGGAATGATGAGATGAGAAACTATATGCATGTTAACTCTTTCTAGAAAAAGGGAACCTACACTTATATTTATATGTACGAAAAAAAAAAATGTTTACCAGATTTTGGTGTTTTCTGAACTACTATCTTATAAAGTTTGATATCAGAGTTTTAGTAAATTAGGACGCTACAGAGTAGGCCTATGAAAATGCCAAATTATATAAGGAAAGAACCAAGATAATTCATGATAAGTTCATTCTGAAAAGAGAGTTTAACCTTGGACAACAAGTTTTGTTGTTTAATTCATGATTGAAATTATTTCCAGGAAAGCTCAGATCACGGTGGTCTGGAGCTTTTATGATCAAAGAAGTATCTCCCTTTGGAGCAATTTTAATTGAGGATCAAAAGACAGGGAAAGAGTTTAAGGTCAATGGCCAAAGGTGGAAAGTTTATCATGGAGAGGCATTCACAAAGAATATTTCTTGTGTTAAATTGGTTTCTCTTGATTGAGAAACAAGAGGCGTCAAGCTAATGATGTTAAAAGAGCACTTGTGAGAGGCAACTCACATTTTCTAACCCATTACTCTTGTTAGAAATTTTTACTTGCATTTTCTAAATTTTTAGTTTGAATGTAGTGATTAATTCTGAATTTCCATAAGTAATAATGAATTACAATTCAGATTTTGATGATTGCAGGCTTTGGGTTAAGCAAGATCAAAGTGATGAAGTTATGTTTTAAGGATGGTCATTCGGGATTGATCACTATCCCCACAAACCAGCACGAGACTTTCCAGCATGCTTTGTCCTCACTCACACACTTCTTGCAAACTTCCTAGAAGGTCACCCATCCCATAATTTTCCCAAGTTAAGCACCCTTAACTTTGAAGTTCTTAAGTGATAGGCCATCAAAAAGTAAATGAATTTTATTGGTATAGGTAGTCCTAATCAATTACTTTAAGCTATCCTTAACTGGATACACAGTCTCCGGATCCCCTTCTTATTCTGATGTAAGTTCGATTCATTCATGTACCCCTTACCGCCAGAAGCCTGGCAGGAGCCGCTCCTTGTCCGTGCCCACACTACACCAGCGATCACTCCCTACCCTCACCTAGCGCCTGGGTGTCATAAGTTGGAACGCAGAGACTATATTCTGAGTTTGATCATTCAGGTTGACACTCTAAGTGCATAAAGT
>NW_020874395.1:23425295-23451133 GCF_003935025.1 Abrus precatorius
TATTTGTTGAGTCAAAACAGCAAGCTGTTCAGAAAATTGTTGGTTTTGTAGTTGGTTTGAGCAAATAAGGCTTCTATAGATTTTACATCATAGCCTCCTCTCCTTGAAGCTTGTCTTTCATTCATATTTTGATACATTGAAGATGCCATCATTTCTATAATTTGCTGGGCTTCTTCCAATGTTTTTGAACTCCGTGAACCTCCAGCTGCTGCATCTATCATGATTTTAGTTGTTGTAGTCATCCATTATAAAATGTTTCCTAGTTGCATCCATTCAGGTATGCACTGATGAGGACATTTCTTTAATAACTCCTTGTATCTTTCCCATGCCTCATACAATGGCTCTCCATCTTGCTGAACAAAAGATGTAATCTTACCTCTGATTTTTGCAGCTTTTGAAGGGGGAAAATACTTGATTAGAAACTTGTTGACCAAATCAGCCCATGTTGAAATGCTACCTTGTAGCTGAGCTTGAAGCCAACACTTGGCTTTATTTCTCAATGAGAATGGAATAATCTGAGTCTGATTGCATCCTCACTCACCCCATTGATTCTGATTGTGTCAAAAAGTTGCAAGAAATTAGAGATGTGCAGATTTGGATCATCTGAATGGTTTCCTGCAAATTGGTCCTGCTGTACCAAATTCAAGAGTGCAGGTTTTATCTCAAAATGGTTAGCCTGGATTGTAGGTCTCAAATAGAAGAGCTGAACCCTTGTAAATTAGGAATTGCGTAGTCCCCTAATGTTCTCATTTTGTGGCTCTACATCTTGATTTGTCTTTGGATTTAACTAGGTTGAGGTGGAAGTGTAGAACTCTCTTGCTGCTCTCTTTGAATTTGCTTAAATTTGCTTCACTTCTTAACCTCCTTAGAGTTTGGTCAATGTCTGGATCAAATACCAAAAGTGGCTTTATTTTTATTTTTCCCTCGCATATACAAATCAAAACTAACAAGTTAAACTAAAATTCAATAGTAAGATATACACTAACAAAGATTATACAGAAAAATATCAGCAAAAACATCCAAGTTCAGTCTAGCAACTGCAGAATTATGCAGAATTGCAGAATCATGCAAAATTATCTACTAGTATCCTACACTTATCTATTAAAATAA
This sequence comes from Abrus precatorius, assembly GCF_003935025.1. Lineage (NCBI taxonomy): Eukaryota > Viridiplantae > Streptophyta > Magnoliopsida > Fabales > Fabaceae > Abrus > Abrus precatorius. Next base: position 23,426,406 of record NW_020874395.1, read on the forward strand.
GAACAGAGTAACTTGAAAGTAATACTAACTACAGAGAAAAATTAAGAAACAAGTACTCAATCTAGCAATTTTCTGTTACCAATGATATTGAAACTCAAATTTCCCCAGCAATAGCATCAAAAACTTGTTGTTACAATTCTAAACACTAGCAAGTGCACTAGGAATTGCAGCAAGTAATGAGTAATTTTTAATATCAGAGTATCGTCTCCACAGGGAATTAGGAATTCAAGTACAACTTCACAGAACAACAACCAGTTGAGCCAAACATATTTGGAAGAGTTGTATCATCCAAAAAGTACGAAATAAGAACAATTAAAAGGTAAAGAACTTGATGTTGAGATTAGAAGAATGGATGAATGATAGTTAGGAATTTATTTCACAAGAATGTCAATATCAATTCAATTATGCCTCTAAACATTCAAGCAATTTGTTAATTGACAATCAGTTTCTCTTATTAATAGTCAAAGTTTAATCCTTTAAATCATTGACCCTAACGAGTAACTAAACCACCCTAATCCCTTAGGTGTAGTTCAATTTCAAGTTGCATTAAGACTTAGAACTGTCGGATTGCAGGATTAGGTTCCTTATCCCTAAGAAATTCCTAATTCTGGTTGCTAATTCATATTAGAGAAGCAAATCTAACTTCCATTAGCAAATGTTCCTCTTTGATTAATCATATGAATTCCTATTCAAAGATTGCAATGACAGCAGAATTAGCAACTCAATTAATCTAAGAACTCAAATTTTAGAAGCAAGAAGTGAATCAATACATCAATTCAAGATCCATAAACTCCTAAGTACGAAGAATTAACCAGACATTGTAACAAAGAAAGAGAAAGAAGGAGAAGAAGAGAAGCCATCTTCACGAGCTCCAATCCAATTCCTCCTCTTGGAGCTTCGAGGTTTAACCCCAATCCTCTCTCCCACTCTCTCTCAACGAGAATCTAACAGAAAAAATGGAAAATGAACAAAAGACCCCGAAATTTGAGCTTTTTCTGGTATTTAGAATTACTGACTCTGGGTGTTGTCACTTTGCTCCATAAGAGTGACCATGCAGATGCTTATATAGTTTCAGAAAATTGAAACTATCACTTTCAATGATAAGAGCTGCAACGCAGGAGGTCGAGTGGTTGCGCATAATCACTTTTATGAATAAAAGTGGCCACGCGCAACTTGCTAAGTTGAGATCTCTTTGGAACATCCACTTTTACTAGTAAAAGTGGTAATGAAGAGCTTGTTGAATTTTAGTCTTCTCTGGAACACTCACTTTCGTTGGTAAGAGTGGTAACGTAGAGCTCGCTATGTCTGAGATTTCTGAGAGACTCTTTGGAACATCTACTTTCACTGGTAAGAGTGGTAACGCAGAGCTTGTTGTATTTTAGTCTTCTTTGGAACACTCACTTTCGCTGGTAAGAGTGACCACGCCCATACTCCCTTCTTCTTTTAAGCTCTGGAACGATCACTTTCACTAACAATAGTGATCACACCCAGCTTGCATTCCAAAATTCTTGTGTTTTGAGTTCAGACTTGCTACTCTTCTTCTTCCTTTCCATTGATCTTCCATTTCTATGAACCTTGCTTAGATTATTCCTACAAAACAAGATTAAATTCTTAATTTCTAAGCAGAAATCTCACCAATGCTAAAATAACTACAAATTGAAATAAAACTTTCAATCATTCTATTTTTTTGAGTTTTCTGCTTTTCTCATATTTTTTCCTTATCAAATGGGTTAGAACTATGCTAAAATATTAGTAAAAATATGGATTCATCAACTCTCTAAGGAAATGGTAGAGGAATTGCTCTTTCAACATTTTCTGCCCCCTTGGGTTAGGCAGGTATGGACTCTAATTGCTCTTAATTCTTAATTTTCAGTAATTTTCTTGATTTTCAGCACTTTCACTTTCTTTTATTTTCTCTTCAATCTTTATCCTCAAGACTCTTAGCTTATAATCTCCTGCAAAACTAACAAAATTATATTAGAATTCTATTAAATTTACACAATTTGAATTACTAAAGACAACAATTTACTTTATTAAACATTTATATATTTTTGTGTAATTTTCACTTTTCAAATTATATTTTCTATAAAAAAACAACCTAGAAAACTACTTAATAACCGAGTAAAATCTACATTCATCATAGGCTGAGTGGGCACCATTTGTGAATTTGAGCCCTTTAAGGGTTAGAAATGCATGAAGATATGCCAGGGGGAAATTGGTATGTAAAGTATATGCTCTTTAAGGAGTTTGGCCATTGTTTTCAACTTAGACCCTAAGTTCAATAATTGAATTTAATGACTGAAACCTTTGTGAAAACTTTATTTTGTTCATTTTGAAAATAAATGAGTAGTGTAACTCTAGTTGCGTAATTGTTGGAACTCAAGGAAAGAGATGAAGCTAGTGAGCTTGGAACACTTAGAGAAAGTGCATTGAGGGACCGATATAAGTATTTGCTAATTCTCTCTATATATATGATTCTAAATAGTTGCTGAAATGATATGAAATCTAAATTTAGCCAGTGCCTGTGTGCGTGATTAAGGGAGTGAAACTTCAAAAGTGTGCATGACTATTCAAAAGGCAAATGTGTGCGAAATACCACTCTCTTGTGAAGGAAGTCACGAGGTTATTTTATAACTGTTGTTGGTGAAAGATAGGGAGGAGCTCGACATCTAGGAGATTTAATAGAGTTAGGTGACTTACTAATAGCCCTATGAGTGTCCTACACCCCGGAACTTTGGCTTGGAGTCTCCACGCGATGCTCTTTTATCCTGACCTTCTCCTAAAACTTATCTTGTTGGTTGGGCTAGATTGATTGGTGGAGGTTTGAGTCCCACCATACATGCAAAATGTAGTTTGACTAGTGAAACTGCCAACAACTTTTGAACAATAGGATTTTTATAGATCTAGAGTCATATAAGCATGAATCACTTTTTCCAAACCAAGAGTTATCATTTGCATTGATCATGCTGATAAATCCATATTTTACTAGTATTTTACCTTAGTTTTAATACCTCTGATAAAGAAAACATGTTGGAAAAAGCAGAAAAACTCATAAAAATAATAGAATGATAAAAGTTTTCTCTAAAGACATAGTTGTTTTAGAATTTATGAATTTTTTGTGTAGAAATTAATAATTCAATCATATTTTGGTAGGAAATTTTGAGCTAAGTTCATGAGATCAGAAGATCAAAGGAAAGATAGAAGAAAATAAGCAAAAACTGGAATCAAGGAACAAGGTTAATGAAGCAAGAGCTGGGCGTGATCTCTATTGCTGAAAAAAGTGATCGTTCCAAGGCTTGAAAGTGAAGGGAAACTTGCGCATGACACTTTCGCTGATGAAAGTGAGCGTTCCAGAGAAGCTCCAGCATAGCAAGGGCGCACGTGATCATTTTTCCTGGCAAAAGTGATTGTTCCAGAGAAACCTTTAGAAAAGCAAGCCGCGCGTTATCACTTTTGTTCACAAAAGTGAATGTTCCAGAGAGACCTCTAACACTGCAGAGTTGCACGTGTCTCCTTTTATCAACAAAAGTGAACACACACAGATCTCAATCTCAGCGTGGCTACTTTTATGAAGAAAAGTGATCACTCCAGTTATGAAGAATATTGGAAAGGCCTCTGCGTGACTACTTTTATGAAGAATAGTGATCACGCCAGAAAGGCGAGAATTCTATAAATATGAATTAGAATCTTTTTGTTCATTTTCACTTCTCATTTGTTTTCTGGTGTTGAAAGAGTCTGAGAGAGAGATTGGGGACAAACACCAAGCTTCAAATCTTGAGGAATCGGATTGAAGATTGGCTTGAAGATGCTTCTTCGTTCATCTTCTTCTTCTCTTTCTTTCTATTGTCATTTTGTAATGGTTGTTTAAACTCTTTGTAGTTAGGGATTGTGAATCTGAAATGGAAGTGTTGAATTGATTTTGGATATGAACTTTGAGTGTTGGATTGGATTGAGCAATTGATTCTACTATTTACATAGTGATTGAATGGAAATTTGATTAACTAATTACAGAGGAACTCCATTCAATGAAAGTTGAATTTGTTCCAAGACGTGAATCAATTACTAAGGTTATTGATTTCTTAGGGATAAGATATCTTGATCTTGCAATCTTCTAGTTTCTAATGCTTAATGCAATATTTAATTGAACCAGATCTAAGGAATTAGAGTGATTTAATTGAATGTTAGATTCATTGAGTTAAGGAATTAACCTTTGAATAATATAACGTGAAACTGATTGTCATTCCATCTAAATACTTGAAAGTTCAGAACTTTATTGAATCAATACTGAAGTTTTGGTGAAACAAGTCCCTAACTATGTTTTCTACCTCTGTCAAATACACACTTTCACGTTCATTGTTCTATTTTGTTTTCTGAGTTCAATATTTGTTACTTAGCATCCAAACTTTCTCTAAAATTCATGAGGCTCAACTAATTATGGACTTGTGAAGTGATAATTGAGAACTTTATTCCTTGAGGACGATATTTGGGACTCAAACATAGTTCTAACATTTTATTACTTGCTACAATAACACTAGTATACTTGCTAGTCAAAATTACTTCTTTTAAGAGAGTGACATATGCATCACGCGATTAGACTTGCATTTTATTAAATGGTGAAAGTTACAATAGTTTTAATGTGACATATGGCTGTATTCACTTTGCTTTACTTCTTTTCTGAATAATTATTTCTTTGTTGAAATATGTGTGTGGTGTTGGACATTTTCTTTTAGTTGTCACTAATCTTGAGGATGACCTTTCTCTATCTTATTCTCCACGTTGAGCTCAATTTGAGGAGGATCATTCGAATACCAAAGAGATAAAGGGGGACCCTTCCAAGGAGTCCTGACCGCTATTTAGTTATTTCTTTTGTTGTCCACTACTAGAGCACTCCACTTGTTGTATGGTGGAGGACTAGATACATTATGTTTTATTTTGGTAACTTGGTTGTAATGTACTTTGTTTTAATACTCTAATGATTATTGATGAATCCATATTTTTACTAATATTTTAGCATAATTCTAGCTCATTTAATAAGGAAAATATATGAAGAAAGCAGAAAAACTCAGAAAAAGAGAATGATTGAAAGTTTAATTCAATTTGTAGTTATTTTCGCATTTGTAGAATTTATGCTTAGTTCTTAAGGAATTTATCTTGTTTTTGAAGGAATAATCTGAGCAAAAGTCATGGAAATGGATTATCAATGGAAGGAAGAGGAAGAACGGCAATGTGGACTCCAAAATACAAGAATTATGGGATGTAGGCTGGGCGTGATCACTATTGTTAGTGAAAGGATCATTCCAGAGCCTAAATGAGAGAGGAGCCTTGCGTTATCACTTTCGCCAGCGAAAGTGAACGTTCCAGAGAAGACTCTATCCTGAGAGCTGCGCGTTGTCACTTTCGCCAGCGAAAGTGAGCGTTCCAGAGGCACTTGTATCAGGACAGCTTGCGCGTGGTTACTATTATTCACGAAAGTGATCACGCGCAGCCCTTGACCTCCTGCGTTGCCACTATTCTGAATAAAAGTGAATGTTCCAGAGAAGCCTTCAACTCTGCAAGTTGCGCGTGGTTACTCTTGCTCTTGAAAGTGAACACGCGCACTACATAAAGCTTCTGCGTGGTTACTCTTGTGAAGAAAAGTGACAACACGCAGAACTGGGGTTTCTATATATACATGATTGAAGCACAAACCGGGATCGTTGCTCATTTTCTGTTTTGTTAGTTAGATTCTCGTTGAGAGAGAGTGGAGAGAAGACTGGGGTCGAAGCTTGAAGCTCCAAGAAGAGGGATCGGATTGGAGCTTGTGGCCATGGCTGCTCTGCATTCTTCTTCTTCTTCTTCTTCTTCTTTCTCTGTTTTTGTTGCAATGTGTGCTTAATTTCCCATAGTTAGGGGTTTATGGAACTCGAATTGATGTATTGATTCGACTTTATCTTCTGAACTTTAAGTTCTTGGATTAATTGAGTTGTTAATTCTGCTTTTCATGCAATCTCTGAATGGAAATTCATTTGATTAATCAAGAGGAATATTTACCAATGGGAATTGGATTGTTTGCTCCGATCTGAATTGGCAACCAGAGTTTAGGGATTTCTTAGGGATAAGGAGACCTAATTCTGCAATCTTATAGTTCTAATTCTTAATGCAACCTGAAATTGAATCTCACCTAAGGGATTAGGGAGGTTTAGTGGATTGTTAGGGTCAATGAGTTAAGGAATTAACCTTTGGCTAGATATATGTGAAACTGATTGTCAATTATTCAATTGCTTGAATGTTCAGAGGATTTAATTGGATTGATATTGATATTCTTGTGAAGTAAATTCCTAACTATCCTTCATTGCTATTTCATTTCATCACAAATCTTATACTCTGTTTCTCTGCAAGTTCTTTGCTTTAATTGCTTTGGTTTATTGCTGTTATATGTTACAAATCTCCTTCAAAAATTCGTATGGCTCAAATGGTTATAATTCTGTGAAGTGGTACTTGAAACCTAAATTCCCTGTGGAGACGATATTCTGATCTTAAATTTACTCATCACTTGCTGCAATCCTAGTGCACTTGCTAGTGTTAGATTGCGAACAACAAGTTTTTGGCGCCGTTGCCGGGGAAATTAGAGTTTCAATATCATTAGTAACATAAGAATAGCTAGATTGAGTATTTTGTTCTCTGAATTTCTGTAGTAGTAGTCTGTAGTTAGACATTTTGTCCGTTCTGCATAATTCTGCAACTTTTAAACTTGTGTTTCAATTATTTTTACTGATATTTGCTGCATAATTTTCGTGGTGCAGTTCTGAATACTAACGTGTAGTTTACTTTTGCTTCATTTTGAATTAATTGTATATGCGTGGCAAAAACAAAAACAAATCAACTCTAGTCTTTGATCCTGACATAGACATAACCTTAAGAAGATTGAGAAAAGAGTCTAGAGCAGAAAAAGCCATAGGGAGTGATAGTGAGTTAGAAGCTGTCCATTCTCCAGAATTCTCAGAGTAATCCTAGAGTGAAAAGAACACCTACATCTTTGAGACAACTAAATTCAGAAATAGAGATGGCAGAACAAAATAGAATTAGAACATTAGGGGACTATGCAATTCCTAACATGCAAGGTTTTAACTCTTCTATAATCAGGCCAACTATTCAAGCCAACCATTTTGAGATTAAACCTGCTTTATTACACTTAGTCCAACAAGATCAGTTTTCTGGTGGAAATTCTGATGATCCTAACTTACATATTTCAAATTTTTACAGCTATGTGACACCATAAGAATAAATGGGGTTAGTGAAGAAGCCATCAGACTGAGACTATTTCCTTTTTCCTTGAGAGATAGAGCAAAATGCTGGTTACAAGCTCAACCACAAGGAAGCATCACAACCTGGACAGAACTTGTGAATAAGTTTTTAACCAAGTACTTCCCTCCATCCAAAGCTGCTAAGCTGAGAGGAGAAATTACATCCTTTGTGCAGCAAGAAGGAGAATCATTGTATGAAGCTTGGGAAAGATACAAAGAATGCTAGAAGGTGTCCACATCATTGTATTCCAGATTGGATGCAATTGGAAACTTTTTATAATGGGATGAATGCAGTAACAAGAACAATGGTGATGCTGCTGCTGGAGGTTCATTAAATACAAAGTCCTTAGAAGAAGCTCAAAGGATTATTGACATGATGGCATCTTCAATGTATCAAATTCAAACTCAAGGAATCAAGGAAGAAACTCTGGTCATGAACTAAAGTTCTGGAAAACTTTTCTTGCCACAAAATCAGCTACAAAATCAAATGTTTTCAAACAATTAGCTGCCTTAACAAAACAAATCAACAATCTGCAAACAGGGAGTATGCCTACCAGTCAGCTAAGTTGTGATTTTTTGTGGAGGAAACCATGCAAATGGTGCATGTGAGGCATCCATAAGTGAACCACAAGAGCAAGTGAATTATATGAATAATTTTCAGAGACAACAACCATCATATCCCCCTGGATTTCAATTTTCGAATAATAGAACTCAGCAGTATTCTAATTGGAATAAATCAATATTCTGCTGCAAAGAATTCTAATTCAAATTTGCCTTTTTCTAATGCAGGTTCAGCAACACAACAGCCTTATTTTCAGAGGAATTCATCCACTCAACCTCAAGGAAATTAAAAATTTTCCAGACCTATGAATGAAAGGTTGACTGAGATGGAAAGACTATGCTGCAATTCATGAAGGTGACTCAAACAAGCTTCAAAAACCAAGAAGCTCCATGAAGAAACTAGAAACACAGATCGGACAAATAGCTGAACAAATATCAAGCAGGGATGAAGGAAGATTTCCAAGCAACACAGTAATCAATCCTAAAGAGCAATGTAAGCCATAACTACAAGGAGTGGAGCTGTAGTTGCAAGCCCTAAACAGCAGAAAAGAAAGGAATGATGCAGAGAAAGAAACATTGAACAAGATCTGCAACAAGGAAATTTTAAGCTATTGAAGAAAGACCATTCAGAAGAAAAAGAAAAAGTTCCCATGAATTCTGAAAGGAAAACCAAAAAGCAACTCTTTGAAGAAGCTTGTAAGCCAATAGACCCAGAAAAATACAAGAGGCTGCCTTATCCTCAAAGAGTCCAAAATCCTAAACAAGAGGAACAATTTGAAAGGTTTATGAATGTCTTTAAGAAATTACAAATTAACATTCCTTTTGCAGAAGCTTTGGAGCAAATGCCTTCATATGCAAAGTTCATGAAAGAACTACTTTCCAGAAAAAGGAAGCTAGAGCATGACAAAACAGTACCTTTGACAGAGGAGTGCAGTGCCATTCTCAAGAGAAAGCTTCCTCAAAAGTTGAAAGATCCTGGATCATTTAGCATTCCTTGTGAAATAGGAAACTGCACTGTGGGAAGAGCATTGTGTGACTTGGGAGCAAGCATAAATCTGATGCCATTAGCTGTTCTACAGAAACTTGGCATAGAGGAAGTGAAGCCTACCAACATTACACTGCAGCTACTGATAGATCATACACTTATCCATATGGAGTTGTTGAAGATTTATTAGTTAAAGTTGACAAGTTCATTTTTCCTGCAGATTTTGTGATTCTGGACATGGAAGTGGATTCTAACATTCCTTTGATCCTAGGGAGGCCATTTCTTGCAACTGGAAGAGCTTTAATAGATGTGCAAAAAGGTGAACTTATGCTTCGAGTTCAAGATGAGAAGGTAATATTTAATGTGTTTGAAGCTTTAAAATATCCAGTTGAAGATAATACATGTATGAAGATAGATATACAGGATACTTTCATTACACAACATTATATGAAAGAATTTGATGAAATTGCTGTGTTAGAAGAGATAATATCTGCAGGGAATGACAAATTGAAACTCTGAATGAAGAAGATATCATGGAATGCAGCAGCAACTAGAAGCTCTGCCAATTCAAAAACCTGCAGAAAATTAGTGAAAGAAGAGCTGAAAAGGATGCTAAAGAAGAAGAAAAGCAAAGGCTAGAACTGAAACAACTCCCTTCACACTTGCGGTATGCATTTCTGGATGAGAATCATGAAAATCCAGTCATCATCAACAATGAACTTAAGGAAGAACAAGAGGAAAAATTGCTCAGAATTTTGAGAGAACACAAATCTGCAATTGGCTGGAGTATTGCAGATCTGAAAGGTATAAATCCCTCATTTTGTAAGCACAGAATTTTATTTGAAGAGAATGTTAAACCTGTTGTGCAGCCACAAAGGAGGTTAAACCCAGCCATGAAAGAGGTAGTTAAAAAAGAGGTCATAAAGCTGTTAGATGCAGGAATAATATACCCAATTTCTGACAGCAATTGGGTAAGTCCAGTCCAAGTTGTTCCAAAGAAAGTGGTATGACAGTGGTACCTAATGAAAAGAATGAACTTATCCCTACTAGGACTGTGACTGGATGGAGAATGTGCATAGACTATAGAAAATTAAATGATGCAACCAGAAAAGACCATTTCCCACTACCATTTTGCAGATCAAATGTTAGAAAGACTTGCTGGACATTCATTTTATTGTTTTCTTGATGGGTATTCAGGATATAATCAAATAGCTGTAGATCCTTTAGATCAAGAGAAAACTGCATTTACATGTCCATTTAGAGTCTTTGCATATAGGAGAATGCCATTTGGTTTGTGTAATGCCCCTGCCACTTTCCAAAGATGCATGCTTTCTATTTTTTCTGATATGGTAGAAAACATCATAGAAGTGTTCATGGACGATTTCTCTGTTTTTGGTGATTCTTTTGATGATTGTTTAGCTAATCTATCCACTGTTTTGCAGAGATGTCAAGATACTAACCTTGTGTTAAATTGGGAGAAGTGTCATTTCATGGTACAAGAAGGCATTGTCCTTGGTCATAAAATTTCAGAGAAAGGAATGGAGGTGGACCAAGCTAAAATAGAAGTCATTAGTAAATTGCCTCCACCTGTCAATGTTAAGGGAGTTAGAAGTTTTCTAGGACATGCTGGTTTTTATAGAAGATTCATAAAATATTTTTCCAAGATTGCTAAACCCTTGAGTAATTTACTTGTAAAAGATGCAGATTTCATATTTGATGATAATTGTTTGCATGCATTTTCTGTTTTAAAAGAGAAACTGATTTCTGCACCTATTCTTGCAAAACCAAATTGGAAATTACCTTTTGAACTCATGTGTGATGCAAGTGATAGTGCAGTGGGTGCTGTTTTAGGACAGAGGAAAGATAGGAAATTACATGCTATCTATTATTCAAGCAAAGTGTTAACTCCTGCACAAGTGAATTACACAACAACAGAAAAAGAACTTTTAGCTGTTGTACATGCTTTTGATAAGTTCAGATCATATTTAATGGGTTCAAAAGTGATTGTATACACTGATCATGCTGCTCTTAAATATCTTTTGACAAAACAGGATGCAAAGCCCAGATTATTAAGATGGATTCTACTCCTCCAAGAATTTGAGCTAGAGATCAAAGACAAAAAAGGGAAAGAAAACAGTGTTGCTGACCACTTGTCAAGATTACCACTTGAAGTCATACCATTTGGAGTGGAACAAATTAAAGAAGAATTTCCAGATGAAAGCCTATTCAAGATCGAATCACAGCCCTGGTTTGCTGATATAGCCAACTTTAAAGCTACACACCATGTTCCAAATTGGATGAATTGGCAGCAGAGAAAAAAATTCTTCCATGATAGCAAATATTATGTTTGGGAAGATCCACTACTATTCAAAATTGGAATAGATGGATTGCTGAGAAGGTGTATACCAGAGGAAGAGCAGCAAGATGTTTTGTGGCATTGCCACAGTTCATAATATGGAGGACATCATGGAAGTTCAAGAACAGCAGCAAAATTTTTGCAATCTGGTCTTTTCTGGCCAACTTTGTTCAAAGATGCTAAGAACTATGTGGAAAGGTGTGATAGATGCCAAAGAATGGGGAATATATCTAGAAAACATGAGATGCCATTACAAAATATACTTGAAGTAGAATTGTTTGACATGTGGGGAATAGACTTCATGGGTCCTTTCCCTACCTCATTCTCGAATGAGTACATGCTTGTAGCAGTGGACTATGTGTCCAAATGGGTGGAAGCAATTCCTACCAGAACCAATGATGCTAAGACTGTTATTGCATTTATCAAAAAGAACATTTTTTCAAATTTTGGAGTGCCCAGAATTCTGATAAGTGATGGAGGAAGCCATTTCTGCAACAAATATCTAGAATCAGTCCTAGAGAAGTATGGAGTAAAGCATAGAATAGCTACACCCTATCACCCTCAAACAAGTGGTCAAGTGGAGGTCTCCAACAGAGAAATAAAACAGATTTTGGAGAAAATAGTTAGTAGTTCAAGGAAGGACTGGTCTAAGAAAGTGGATGATGCTTTGTGGGCATATAGGACAGCTTTCAAGACACCAATTGGCATGTCTCCTTATCAATTAGTATATGGAAAAGCCTGCCATTTACTAGTGGAACTAGAACATAAAGCTTTTTGGGCTGTGAAATGGTTGAATTTTGATCAAGTGAGTGCAGGAAATAAAAGATTGTTACAGCTGCATGAATTAGACGAGTTTAGACTCAATGCATATGAAAATGCCAAAATATATAAGGAAAGGACCAAAAAGCTGCATGACAAGTTTATTCTAAAAAGAGATATAAAACCTGGGCAGTCTGTTTTGCTTTTTAATTCAAGATTGAGATTGTTTTCAGGGAAATTAAAATCTAAGTGGTCTGGACCTTTTGTGGTGAAAGAAGTATTTCCATATGGTGCTGTACTAATAGCAGATCCAAAGGATGGGAGAGAGTTCAAGGTGAATGGACAAAGACTAAAAATCTATCATGGAGGTCAGATTGAGAAAGTCCAAGTACGCTTGAAATTGGTTCCTCTTGAGTGAGGAACAACTAATGTCAAGCTAGTGACATTAAAGAAGCGCTTTGTGAGAGGCAACTCACATTTCTAACCCAAATTAACTTTTCTGCATTAATTTTGAATTAACAGGGTTCATAAGAAATCAAAAGTCTGCACTTTTCATCTTGGTTACCTTGCTGAATTTGATGTTTGGAATAAATCTGGTGGCTGAAACAAGAATGCAGATTGGAATTAATTAGAATGCTTAAAGTTCTTGTACAGTCTGAATAATAGTTATCAAATTCTGCAAATTCTCTGAAAAAATACAAAGTTCTGCATCATACTCATCATATTCTGTAAATTTGATACAAAAGGTAAATTTTGAAGCATGTTAAATCTGTCATTTGTAGTGAATCTGATAAATATAATTGGACTTCATGCTATAATGTGTTATGGAAAAGTCAGAATTGCATTGTGAATATGTTAAGCAGAAATTCTACAGAATTCAGCCTTGGATGAATGTTGCATATGTAATTAAAGGTGAACATGATGAGGGAAATAGGTATTTTATATGGTGAGTGTGTATTGGAATGATTATGATTTGTTAAGTGAGCCAATTAAAGTTTGGAGAACTTGGATTGATGAAAGGAATCACTCTTTTGCAGGAAAGCAATCAAGCAGAGATGGAATTCTGAGATTTCCCCTCTGGAACAATCACTCTCGCTGATGAGAGTGATAACGCAGAGGCAGATGAGAAAAACACACTCTCTGGATCACTTCCTTTCCTTGTCAAGAGTGATAACGCGCAGGTAAGTATAGAATATTTCATAGCGCGTTACTCCTTTTACTGATAAAAGTAACTACGCTCAAGCAATAAGCTTGCGCGTTATCACTTTGCCCAGCAATAGTGATAACGCGCATTGCATTCAAAATTTTCAAGTTCTCTGGAACACTCACTCTGTTCGACAAGAGTGACAACGCAGAATTTTATTCACAAGGGAACGTTCACTTCTCACTTAAAAAGTGGGCACGTGCACACGCGTGACCCCAAATTCCATATAAAGGAACCACGCTCACATCCATTTAAACCTAAATCCCATTTCCCTCTGAATTTCTCTGACTTTCAATCTTTCGTGAAGCAACCAGCAAGCAATTTCTCCCTCTTTTTCATTATCCTTCACATTTTTGAAGCTCCAGGTACGCTCTCTGCATTCTCTGAAATTGTATTTAGGGTTTTTCTTTGCTGCAACTCTGGAAAAATGTCAAAAATGGCAAATGGGGAAATATCTTGAGCGTAATTGATATAAGTAACTTTAAATACTGTGAATAGGGTTTCAAAGTCATTCAATCTCCTCTGTTAACATATGCACATCTGCATTATGCGAAAAAATCTGAAAATGACTTTGAAAGAAATAGAAATATTCCAGTTGCCATCAGCAAAAATACTCCTTGCATGCAATATTTGAATGTTGATGTCTGAACTGAGTTGTATGGAATAAGTTACTGTTGTATATTGCACTGCATGATTGTACAGATACCATACTGATAGTTCTGCATTAAACTGATCTTTAGTCTTTGATGATAATGAATGAGTGCACTGTCCTAATTGTATGTGATTCAAAGAAACAATAGGCAATATTCTGGATGAATTTTACTGACAGAAGAAAATTTCTTTTAGGAACCATTAGTAGTTGAAATTTGGTTGAAAATTGTGATTCTTTTTCTTCATTCTTGGTGAAATTGTGAACTTTGAGTTTACAAATTATGAAGGCCAGTTAAAAATCCCCTGAATATGGTTTGATTAATTTTGTACCTAAGTTCTGGTGTATCTGAAAAGTTAAGAGAGCATGTAAAAAAAAATATATGTTGATGACCTATAATAGCATCTATGTGTTAACCTGATGTGCTTTGAGAGTGTGCACTCTAAACTACAAATTTAAAGGTTTAACCAATTTTGACTGTGATTGCTTAGTAATTTGCAATAGTGCTTGTGTATTGATATGATTACATTCTCATGACAGCAACTAATTGTAAATAGATACATACTACAAGTTGGAATTCTGCACATGGATTGATTGAAATTATCTAGTAAAGAGATGTATATTGTCACAATTCTGTGTCTTGAATTTTAAACTGTCAAATTACTTGCTTGTTTTTGCAGTCACTTCAAAATGGTCAGAACTTCTTTGAATACACCAGTTGGACCTTCTAAGAAGACCAAAGCTGGATCTGCCAGCAACACTCCAAGAAAGAGATCTATCAGGAATCTGCAAGCTGGAACAGCCAGGAATTATTCAACCACTAAAAGAGCAAGAACTGATGGTGTCTCACCTTCCTCGCCCATTGAAATTGCTGACCCTCCTCAGCCAAGTGTAACCACACCTGCAACCTCATCACCACCTCAGCCAACCAGAAGAAATGCTCCTTCTACCTCTACCTATACTGATCATGATCCAAGGTTCAGGAGTATAGCTCACGAAAATTATTTCAAGGCATATATTCTGAGGAGGAAGATTGTCCCAGATAGAGCCTTTGAAATTGCTGAAGGTAACTACCCTGAGTACTTAGAAGAAATTCAGAAAAGGGGATGGGACAACTTCTGCTCTTTGGCTGACAAAGGTTGGAGAGAAATTACACAGGAGTTTTATGCAAATGCAATGCGGTTCAAGGGAGACCAAATTCCCAAATTTCACACAATGGTCAAGGGTATGAGGGTGGATTTCACTGCTGCCAACATCAATCGGGTGTTGGAAATTTACACTGAAAGACAACCTGGGCAGATGGACTTCACTGACTTTAAGAATAGTCAAGACAAGGATTATATTGAAATCCTGCACAGAATTGGAAGGCCAGGCACAACTTGGCAGCTGAACCTCGCCCAGAAACCCAAGTGCATCACCACCAAGAACCTACTACCATTTGCTAAAGTCTGGAGTACCTTTCTATTGAATTCTTTCATGCCAGTCAAGCATAGTTCAACCCTGGCAGTAAAGAGGGCTGAATTATTGTTTGCTATTGTTAATGATATGTACATTGATGCAGGGGAAGTAATTAGTGAATGTATCTTAAATATTCTGAAAACAAAAAGAGATTCACTAGCCTTTCCCTCATTAATCACTTTACTTTGTGAGGATGCAGGGGTTGAAGTTGGAGACTACCAAGAGAAAATCATATCTACTCCCCCTATCTCTGTCTCAATGGTAAAGGAAATCTATGCCACCACCTCCTGCACTTCAGCTGCACCTATCCCTACTCAGTTCAGAAAGGAGAAACCAATGAAGATGAAGGACATCCTACATCTTTTGGTTGAAAGGCAAAATCAATTGGCTGAACGACAAACTGAGCTCCACAACAGTTTGAAGGCAGGAACCATGCTAGTGGAATGTGTATTGATGAATCTTGGTCAGAAGATGGGAATGACCAAAGATGAACTTTATCACACACCAGACTTGGCTGAGAATGCTCAATGTCTACGCTCATCAGTTTTTAAAGACTTGCCAATATACAAGACTCATTTTCCACAGCCAACTGAAGAAGTGGTGGAGGAAGAAGAAGATGAGGAGGATGAGGAAGAAGATGAAGATGAAATTTCTGATGAGGAGGATGCTCAAGATGACTAGTTTAGGATTTTTGTTTTCTTTTCTGTTAATTCGAATTTTCTCTTGATGGTCTTGTAATTAAGTTTCAAACTTTTTGGTTTCATTTTAGAATTTGGATTTGTAATTTGCACACTTGGTATATTTTGGTTTCATGCTAATTCTGAACAAAAGTTTTGAACACACATTAATTCTGCAGAATTCAATCCCTTTTCACTTGATAATTGATGGAATTTTTGGTGTTTTGTGCAGAAAATGTCACAACCACACAACACTCACACACCTTGGAAGCTGACAGTTGCACAAGCTGCCATGAAAGGGGGGTTTCATTCTTTACCTCTTATTCATGAGTTAGCCTCACATTACACTGAATTATTCCTGAAAAACACTAAAATACTAGATTAGATAATAAATTGCTGGCTGTCAGTCAAATAAAAATGTTTGACAATTTTGTGAATTCTGTGTGAATTTCTTTTTAAGTTGTTTTTCCCATTCTCAAAATGAGATCACACTTGTATTTTCAAAAATGAGGCAGTCACCACTAGGTGCATAAATTTCTGAAAAGTGCATTGTGTTTTCATTAATCCACATGATCACTTATAATACCTAGTGAGATTTGAGCTGTCTAATTCTTTTCTTGTGTGATTAATCATATTTGGCTGTATTCTCTAGAACTTGCCCTTGTTCTTAATTGAATATGCATGCTACAGTTTTCACCCACATGATAGAGGCCATGTTTGATTATACCTAGTCAGCCTAAAGGCCTTCCTTTATGATTGAATGTCTTAGTTCACCCTTTTGAGGTTAATATCCCTTTTCTTGAAATTACCTCATTATAAAGCCTTGCCTGAAAAACCAATTTTTACCATTCAAAAGATCAAAGGCATAATGAGTTTAATCAAGAATGAGTTTTAAAACTAAGTTTTGGGTGGCATCCAGATTTTAATTGCTTGAGGATAAGCAATGTTCTAAGTTTGGGGTGGGAAATAGCATGCTATCTAAGTTGGAGTTCAACAAACCAGAAAGAAAGAACAAAAGTGCTGCAGCAAAATGAAAAAATTTATGAAGCAAAGCTGTGAAAAGAACAAAAATGTGAGTTCAAAAGAAAAGAAGTGCAGCAAAGTGCTGCAGAAAAAGAAAAAGAATATCAAAGAAGAAGATAGTGACTGAAAGCAAGAAAAGAGATGAAAACTTTGCTGCAAGAAAAACTCTGTTTGCTGCATAAGTGAGAGAATTAAGGAGGAATAATGCAGATTCAGGCTAGTTTTAAAACAAATCACTCAAAATGCCTCTGATTTTTTTGAAATTGCATGTATTGTTTTCCAATTTCTTTGATACCTACCTTAACCTTAGCCTTGTTATAACCTGAAAAAGTCCTCTAGATGTGTGATTAATTGTACTAAGCAGAGGAGATGGAGAAATTGGGCAAGCATATGGTAGAGTGCAGTGAAATTGATGATTTAGAGTGAAAACAGCACCTAAACACTGTTGAGTGATGAGAGAAACACTTCCAAGTGAGCTGTGATCATGTTGATTAATTGTACTCACATGAATTTTGATGAAATATATGAACTTAGGTAGCAATTCTTACTCAATGATGATTATGCAGTAGAAATATCATGATGAGTATTTGGATGAACAACTTGATTGAAAATTTTGCAGAAAACACAAAATTAGAAATTAGAAAAATTTGAAATAAGTAGTTTATGAACTGAATTTGAAAATGGAGGAACTTACCCTTGGTTTAGTTTGATTTGCTTGAGGACAAGCAAAAATTCAAGTTTGGGGTGGTGATGAATCCATATTTTTACTGATATTTTAGCATAATTCTAGCTCATTTAATAAGAAAAATATATGAAGAAAGCAGAAAAACTCAGAAAAAGAGAATGATTGAAAGTTTTAATTCAATTTGTAGTTATTTTCGCATTTGTAGAATTTATACTTCGTTCTTAAGGAATTTATCTTGTTTTGAAGGAATAAGCTGAGCAAAAGTCATGGAAATGGAGAATCAATGGGAAGGAAGAGGAAGAATGGCAATGCTGGACTCCAAAATACAAGAATTATGGGTTGCAGCCTGGGCGTGATCACTATTGTTAGTGAAAGTGAGCGTTGCCAGTGTGCGTTATCACTTTCGCTGGCGAAAGTGAACGTTCCAGAGAAGACTCTATTCCTGAGGAGCTGCGCGTTGTCACTCTCGCCAGCGAAAGTGAGCGTTCCAGAGGCACTTGTATCAGGACAACTTGCGCATGGTTACTATTACTCACGAAAGTGATCACGCGCAGCCCTTGACCTCCTGCGTTGCCACTATTCTGAATAAAAGTGAATGTTCCAGAGAAGCCTTCAACCCTGCAAGTTGCGCGTGGTTACTCTTGCTCTTGAAAGTGAACACGCGCACTACATAAAGCTTCTGCGTGGTTACTCTTGTGAAGAAAAGTGACAACGCGCAGAACTGGGTTTCTATAAATACCTGATTGAAGCGCGAAACTGGGATCTTTTTGCTCATTTTCTGTTTTGTTAGTTAGAGTCTCGTTGAGAGAGAGTGGAGAGAAGATTGGGGTCGAAGCTTGAAGCTCCAAGAAGAGGGATCGGATTGGAGCTCGTGGCCATGGCTGCTCTGCATTCTTCTTCATCTTCTTCTTCTTCTTTCTCTGTTTTTGTTGCAATGTGTGCTTAATTTCCCATAGTTAGGGGTTTATGGAACTCGAATTGATGTATTGATTCGACTTTATCTTCTGAACTTTAAGTTCTTGGATTAATTGAGTTGTTAATTCTGCTTTTCATGCAATCTCTGAATGAAAATTCATTTGATTAATCAAGAGGAATCTTTACCAATGGGAATTGGATTGTTTGCTTCGATCTGAATTGGCAACCAGAGTTTAGGGATTTCTTAGGGATAAGGAGACCTAATTCTGCAATCTTATAGTTCTAATTCTTAATGCAACCTGAAATTGAATCTCACCTAAGGGATTAGGGAGGTTTAGTGGATTGTTAGGGTCAATGAGTTAAGGAATTAACCTTTGGCTAGATATATGTGAAACTGATTGCCAATTATTCAATTGCTTGAATGTTCAGAGGATTTAATTGGATTGATATTGATATTCTTGTGAAGTAAATTCCTAACTATCCTTCATTGCTATTTCATTTCATCACAAATCTTATACTCTGTTTCTCTGCAATTTCTTTGCTTTAATTGCTTTGGTTTATTGCTGTTATATGTTACAAATCTCCTTCAAAAATTCGTATGGCCCAAATGGTTATAATTCTATGAAGTGGTACTTGAAACCTAAATTCCCTGTGGAGACGATATTCTGATCTTAAATTTACTCATCACTTGCTGCAGTCCTAGTGCACTTGCTAGTGTTAGATTGCGAACAACATCTCCCCTTTTGGCACTTTCTGGCGCTTTTGGACCCAAGTTCCAGTTTTGGTCTCTTTTGGTCTTTTTTTGCTTACAGGCAAAGGAAGACGTGCGAAACTCGTCTCAGGTCACTGAAACTCCTTGAATATCACTCGTAGGACTCAAAGGAAGGCTTTCACACCAGCTTCTCCCCTTCTGGCACTTTCCGGCACATTTAGACCCAAGATCCAGTTTTCGTCTCTTTTGGTCCCCTTATTCTTAACGGCAAAGGAAGACGTGCGAAACTAGTCTCAGGCCACTGAAACTCCTTGAGTATCAGTACAAGGACTCAAAGGAAGGCTTTCACACCAGCTTCTCCCGTTCTGACACTTTCTGGCGCTTTTGGACCTAAGTTCCAGTTTTGGTCTCTTTTGCTCCCCCTTTCCTTACTGGCAAAGAAGGACGTGTGAAATTTCTTGCAAGCCACTGAAACTCGTTGAATATCACTCCAAGGACTCAAAGGAAGGCTTTCTCACCACCTTCTCCCCTTCTGGCACTTTCTGGCGCTTTTGGACCCATGTTCCAGTTTTGTTCTCTTTTGGTCCCCTTTTGCTTACCGGCAAAGGAAGACGTGCGAAACTCGTTTAAGGCCACTTAAACTCCTTGAATATTATTCCTAGGATTCAAAGGAAGGCTTTCACACCACCTTCTCCCTTTCTGGCACTTTCTGGCGCTTTTGGACGCAAGTTCCAGTTTTGGTCTTTTTTGGTCCCCTTGTGCTTACCGGCAAAGGAAGACATGGAAAATTCGTCTCAGGCCACTGAAACACCTTGAAAATCAGTCCTAGGACTCAAAGGAAGGCTTTCACACCACCTTTAGACCCAAGTTCCAGTTTTAGTCTCTTTTCGTCCCCTTTTTATTTACCGGCAAAGGAAGACGTGCGAAACTCCTCTCAAGCTACTAAACTCCTTCAATATCAGTACTAGGGCTCAAAGGAAGGCTTTCACACCAGCTTCTCATCTTCTGGCACTTTCTGGCGATTTTGGACCCAAGTTCCAGTTTTGGTTTCTTTTGGTCCCCATTTGCCTACTGGCAAAGGAAGTCATAAGGAAGTCATCTCAGGCCACTGAAACACCTTGAATATCACTCCTAGGACTCAAAGGAAAGCTTTCCCACCACCTTCTCCCCTTCTGGCACCTTTAGACCCAAGTTCCAGTTTTGGTTTCTTTTGGTCCCCTTTTGCTTACCGGCAAAGGAAGACATTCGAAATTCGTCTCAGGCCACTGAAACACATTTAATATCACTCCTAGGACTCAAAGGTAGGCTTTCTCACCACCTTCTCCCCTTTTGGCACTTTCTGGCGCTTTTGGACCCAAGTTCCAGTTTTGGTCTCTTTTGGTCGCCTTTTCCTTACCGGCCAAGGAAGACATGGAAAATTCATCTCAGGCCACTGAAACTCCTTGAATATAACTCCTAGGACTCAAAGGAAGGCTTTCACACCACCTTCTCCCCTTCTGGCACTTTCTGGCGCCTTTGAACCTAAATTCCAGTTTTGGTCTCTTTTGGCCCCTTTTTTGCTTACCGGCAAAGAAAGACGTGCAAAACTCGTTTAAGGCCACTTAAGCTCATTGAATATTATTCCTAGGACTCAAAGGAAGGCTTTCACACCAGCTTCCGGCAATGGAAGACGTGCGAAACTCGTCTTAGGCCACTGAAACTCCTTGAATATCAGTATTAGGACTCAAAGGAAGGTTTTCTTACCAGCTTCTCCCCTTCTTGCACCTTTAGACCCAAGTTCCAGTTTTGGTCTCTTTTGGTCCCCTTTTACTTTCCGGCAAAGAAAAACGTGCGAACTTCGTCTCAAGCCACTGAAACTTCTTGAATATCACTTTAAGGACTCAAAGAAAGGCTTTCTCACCACCTTCTCCCCTTCTAGCACTTTCTGGCACTTTTATACCCAAGTTCCAGTTTTGGTCTCTTTTGGTCCCCTTTTGCTTACCGGCAAAGAAAGACGTGCGAAATTCGTCTCAGGCCACTGAAACTCCTTGAATATCACTCCTAGGACTCAAAGGAAGGCTTTCTCACCGCCTTCTCCCCTTTTGGAACTTTCTGGCGCTTTTGGACCCAAGTTCCAGTTTTGTTCTCTTTTGGTCCCCTTTTGCTTACCGGCAAAGGAAGACGTGCGAAACTCGTTTAAGGCCACTTAAACTCCTTGAATATCATTCCTAGGACTCAAAGGAAGGCTTTCACACCACCTTCTCCCTTTCTGGCACTTTCTGGCGCTTTTGGACGCAAGTTCCAGTTTTGGTCTTTTTTGGTCCCCTTGTGCTGACCGGCAATGGAAGACGTGGGAAACTCGTCTTAGGCCACTGAAACACCTTGAATATCAGTATTAGGACTCAAAGGAAGGTTTTCTTACCAGCTTCTCCCCTTCTGGCACTTTCTGGCACCTTTAGACCCAAGTTCCAGTTTTGGTCTCTTTTCGTCCCCTTTTGCTTTCCCGCAAAGAAAGACGTGCGAAATTTATCTCAAGCCACTGAAACTCCTTGAATATCACTCCAAGGACTCAAAGAAAGGCTTTCTCACCACCTTCTCCTCTTCTGGCAATTCTGGACCCAAGTTCCAGTTTTGGTCTCTTTTGGTCCCCTTTTGCTTACCGGCAAAGGAAGTCGTGCGAAACTCGTCTCAAGCCGCTGAAACTCCTGGAATATCACTGTTAGGACTCAAAGGAAGGCTTTGTCACCACCTTCTCCCCTTTTGGCACTTTCTTGCGCTTTTGGACCCATGTTCCAGTTTTGTTCTCTTTTGGTCCCCTTTTCCTTACCTACAAAGAAAGACATGCAAAATTTGTCTTAGGCCTCTGAAACACCTTAAATATAACTCGCAGGACTCAAAGGAAGGCTTTCACACCACCTTCTCCCCTTCTGGCACTTTCTGGCACCTTTAGACCCAAGTTCTTGTTTTGGTCTCTTTTGGTCCCCTTTTGCTTACCGGTAAAGGAAGACCTGGAAAATTCGTCTCAGGCCACTGAAACACCTTGAATATCACTCCTAGGACTCAAAGGAAGGCTTTCACACCACCTTCTCCCCTTCTGGCTCTTTCTGGCGCTTTTGGACCCAATTTCCAGTTTTGGTCTCTTTTGGTCCTCCTTTGCTTACAGGCAAAGGAAGTCGTGCGAAACTCGTCTCAGGCCACTTAAACTCCTTGAATATAACTCCTAGGACTCAACGGAAGGCTTTCACACCACTTTCTCCTCTTTTGGCACTTTCTGGCGCTTTTGAACCTAAATTCCAGTTTTGGTCTCTTTTCGCCCCCTTTTTGCTTACCGGCAAAGAAAGACGTGCGAAATTCGTTTAAGGCCATTTAAACTCCTTGAATATTATTCCTAGGACTCAAAGGAAGGCTTTCACACCACCTTCTCCCCTTCTGGCACTTTCTGGCGCTTTTAGACCCAAGTTCTAGATTTGGTATGTTTTGGTCCCCTTTTGCTTACCAGCAAAGGAAGACGTGCGAAACTCGTCTCAAGCCAATGAAACTCCTTGAATATCACTCCTAGGACTCAAAGGAAGGCTTTCAATCCAGCTTCTCCCCTTCTGGCACTTTCTGGCACCTTTAGACCCAAGTTCCAGTTTTAGTCTCTTTTCGTCCCCTTTTATTTACCGGCAAAGGAAGACGTGCGAAACTCCTCTCAGGCCACTGAAACACCTTGAATATCAGTACTAGGACTCAAAGGAAGGCTTTGACACCACCTTCTCCCCTTCTGGTACTTTCTGGCACCTTTAGACCCAAGTTCCAGTTTTGGCCCCCTTTTTGCTTACTGGCAAAGGAAGACGTGCGAAACTCGTCTCATGCCATTGAAACTCCTTGAATATTACTACGAGGACTCAAAGGAAGGCTTTCACACCAGCTTCTCCCCTTCTGGCACTCTCTGGCGCTTTTGGACCCAAGTTCCAGTTTTGGTCTCTTTTGGGCCCCTTTTGCTTACAGGCAAAGGAAGTCGTGCGAAACTCGTCTCAAGCCACTGAAACTCCTTGAATATTAGTTCTAGGGCTCAAAGAAAGGCTTTTACACCACCTTCTCCCTTTCAGGCACTTTCTGGCACCTTTAGACCCAAGTTCCAGTTGTAGTCTCTTTTCGTCCCCTTTTGCTTACCGGCAAAGGAAGACGTGCGAAACTCCTCTCAGGCTACTAAACTCCTTAAATATAACTCGCAGGACTCAAAGGAAGGCTTTCACACCAGCTTCTCCCCTTCTGGCACTTTCTGGCGCTTTTGGACCCATGTTCCAGTTTTGGTCTCTTTTGGTCCCCTTTTGCTTATCGGCAAAGGAAGACGTGCAAAACTCGTCTCAGGCCACTTAAACTCCTTGAATATAACTCCTAGGACTCAACGGAAGGCTTTCACGCCACCTTCTCCCCTTCTGGCACTTTCTAGCTCCTTTAGACCCAAGTTCCAGATTTAGTCTCTTTTCGTCCCCTTTTGCTTACCTGCAAAGGAAGACGTGCGAAACTCGTCTCAGGCTACTGAAACTCCTTGAATATTAGTTCTAGGGCTCAAAGGAAGGCTTTCACACCACCTTCTCCCTTTCTGGCACTTTCTGGCACCTTTAGACCCAAGTTCCAGTTTTAGTCTCTTTTCGTCCCCTTTTATTTACCGGCAAAGGAAGACGTGCGAAACTCCTCTCAGGCCACTGAAACACCTTGAATATCAGTACTAGGACTCAAAGGAAGGCTTTGACACCACCTTCTCCCCTTCTGGTACTTTCTGGCACCTTTAGACCCAAGTTCCAGTTTTGGCCCCCTTTTTGCTTACTGGCAAAGGAAGACGTGCGAAACTCGTCTCATGCCATTGAAACTCCTTGAATATTAGTACGAGGACTCAAAGGAAGGCTTTCACACCAGCTTCTCCCCTTCTGGCACTCTCTGGCGCTTTTGGACCCAAGTTCCAGTTTTGGTCTCTTTTGGGCCCCTTTTGCTTACAGGCAAAGGAAGTCGTGCAAAACTCGTCTCAAGCCACTGAAACTCCTTGAATATTAGTTCTAGGGCTCAAAGGAAGGCTTTTACACCACCTTCTCCCTTTCAGGCACTTTCTGGCACCTTTAGACCCAAGTTCCAGTTGTAGTCTCTTTTCGTCCCCTTTTGCTTACCGGCAAAGGAAGACGTGCGAAACTCCTCTCAGGCTACTGAACTCCTTAAATATAACTCGCAGGACTCAAAGGAAGGCTTTCACACCAGCTTCTCCCCTTCTGGCACTTTCTGGCGCTTTTGGACCCATGTTCCAGTTTTGGTCTCTTTTGGTCCCCTTTTGCTTATCGGCAAAGGAAGACGTGCAAAACTCGTCTCAGGCCACTTAAACTCCTTGAATATAACTCCTAGGACTCAACGGAAGGCTTTCACGCCACCTTCTCCCCTTCTGGCACTTTCTGGCGCTTTTAGACCCAAGTTCTAGATTTGGTATGTTTTGGTCCCCTTTTGCTTACCA
>NW_020874396.1:7500-10000 GCF_003935025.1 Abrus precatorius
AGCACCGCACCTCCCACTGTGGGCGTGGTTGGTGAGGTGCAGCCCCCCCTATAATAGGTTATTATGCAAAAGCCAAAATTGTAGTAGTAGATACCTTTTTTCTGAGCAGACATAAGTCCATATCGGGACCTAGAGATCGAATTTTGACGTGATTTTTTGCAGGGAGGCTCACAAACACAATATATTCACGTCCACAAAGTTTTAGATTTTTTCTCCAAGGGATGAATTTTTAATGAATTTTTGAATCGGCAGATTATGAAAAACCGGGGAAAATAGAAAAAGGCACCTAGAGATCGAATTTTGACCTGATTTTTTGCAGGCATTCACACAAAATAACACCAAATGTGTCTGCAAAGTTTCGTTACATTTCCCCAAGGGAATGATTTATAATGAATTTTTCTCCGAATCATCGCACCATGGTGCACCTTGATGCCCACCTTGGTGCCTCTTGATACCCACCTTGGTGCTTCTTGATACCCACCTTGGTGCCTCTTGGTGCCTCTTGGTGCCCACCTTGGTGCCTCTTGATGCCCACCATGGTGCACCTTGATGCACACCTTGGTGCCTCTTGGTGCCTCTTGGTGCCCACCTTGGTGCCTCTTGATGCCCACCATGGTGCACCTTGATGCACACCTTGGTGCCTCTTGATGCCCACCTTGGTGCCTCTTGATACCCACCTTGGTGCCTCTTGATGCCCACCTTGGTGCCTCTTGATACCCACCTTGGTGCCTCTTGGTGCCCACCTTGGTGCCTCTTGCTACCCACCATGGTGCCTCTTGGTGCCCACCATGGTGCCTCTTGGTGCCCACCATGGTGCACCTTGATGCACACCTTGGTGCCTCTTGATGCCCACCTTGGTGCCTCTTGATGCCCACCTTGGTGCCTCTTGATACCCACCTTGGTGCCTCTTGGTGCCCACCATGGTGCCTCTTGGTGCCCACCATGGTGCACCTTCATGCACACCTTGGTGCCTCTTGATGCCCACCTTGGTCCCTCTTGATACCCACCATGGTGCACCTTGGTGCCTCTTGGTGCCCACCTTGGTGCCTCTTGATGCCCACCATGGTGCACCTTGATGCCCACCTTGGTGCCTCTTGGTGCCCATCATGGTGCCTCTTCATGCCCACCCTGGTGCCTACCTGGTGCGTTTTTATGCACCCTGGTGCCCTCCTGGTGCGTTTTTATGCACCCTGGTGCCCTCCTGGTGCGTTTTTATGCACCCTGGTGCCCTCCTGGTGCGTTTTTATGCACCATGGTGCCTACTTGGTGCGTTTTTCGCACCCTGGTGCCCTCCTGGTGCGTTTTTATGCACCCTGGTGCCCTCCTGGTGCGTTTTTATGCACCCTGGTGCCTACTTGGTGCGTTTTTATGCACCATGGTGCCCTCCTGGTGCGTTTTTATGCACCATGGTGCCCTCCTGGTGCGTTTTTATGCACCATGGTGCCCTCCTGGTGCGTTTTTCGCACCTGGTGCCCTCTTGGTGCGTTTTTATGCACCATGGTGCCCTCTTGGTGCGTTTTTCGCACCATGGTGCCCTCTTGGTGCGTTTTTATGCACCATGGTGCCCTCTTGGTGCGTTTTTCGCACCCTGGTGCCCTCCTGGTGCGTTTTTATGCACCCTGGTGCCCTCCTGGTGCGTTTTTATGCACCCTGGTGCCTACTTGGTGCGTTTTTATGCACCATGGTGCCCTCCTGGTGCGTTTTTCGCACCCTGGTGCCCTCCTGGTGCGTTTTTATGCACCCTGGTGCCCTCCTGGTGCGTTTTTATGCACCCTGGTGCCCTCCTGGTGCGTTTTTATGCACCATGGTGCCCTCCTGGTGCGTTTTTCGCACCCTGGTGCCCTCCTGGTGCGTTTTTATGCACCATGGTGCCCTCCTGGTGCGTTTTTATGCACCCTGGTGCCCTCCTGGTGCGTTTTTATGCACCATGGTGCCCTCCTGGTGCGTTTTTCGCACCCTGGTGCCCTCCTGGTGCGTTTTTATGCACCATGGTGCCCTCCTGGTGCGTTTTTATGCACCATGGTGCCTACCTGGTGCGTTTTTCGCACCCTGGTGCCCTCCTGGTGCGTTTTTATGCACCCTGGTGCCTACTTGGTGCGTTTTTATGCACCATGGTGCCCTCCTGGTGCGTTTTTCTGCACCCTGGTGCCCTCCTGGTGCGTTTTTCTGCACCATGGTGCCTACCTGGTGCGTTTTTCTGCACCATGGTGCCTACCTGGTGCGTTTTTCGCACCCTGGTGCCCTCCTGGTGCGTTTTTCTGCACCCTGGTGCCTACTTGGTGCGTTTTTATGCACCATGGTGCCCTCCTGGTGCGTTTTTATGCACCATGGTGCCCTCCTGGTGCGTTTTTATGCACCATGGTGCCCTCCTGGTGCGTTTTTCGCACCCTGGTGCCCTCTTGGTGCGTTTTTATGCACCATGGTGCCCTCTTGGTGCGTTTTTCGCACCATGGTGCCCTCTTGGTGCGTTTTTATGCACCATGGTGCCCTCTTGGTGCGT
>NW_020874397.1:17500-20000 GCF_003935025.1 Abrus precatorius
TCCCTATCATCACATGCAAGACACCGAGCCAAGTGGCATCCATTAAAATCCTCGTGTTGACCGCGGGCACTGTGGTGTCACCCGTCAACATGCAACCATCACAAACTGGAAGAACAACCATATCCATAGGGACCAACTCCAGGAACATGATGCCCGCATGCCTATTGCCACTGCAAAAAGTGCACGCGTTGTTGGAAAAATCCAACGCTGGTTCACCGTTTTATAACTCTCCTCACACCTCAACAAGAACAAAGTCACCCGGGAGCACTTAAAATCGAGAGGGACAAAGGAAAATGCACCCAATAGACCCTGCCCATGCATCGTTGATGCAAGAATAAGCCACGCCACGATGCCCACAAATTTCCGAGGGACGCACCGAGACTCGGCCGAAGTCGGCCAACATTCGGTTTCTGGATAATTGACGAATCAATAAACCCAATGCCATGGAAAACCAAGCCACACAAGTGAGGGGAGACTTGCATGAGCATGGGGGAGGGGCCCCAAGGCAGCACCGCACCTCCCACTGTGGGCGTGGTTGGTGAGGTGCAGCCCCCCCCTATAATAGGTTATTATGCAAAAGCCAAAATTGTAGTAGTAGATACCTTTTTTCTGAGCAGACATAAGTCCATATCGGGACCTAGAGATCGAATTTTGACGTGATTTTTTGCAGGGAGGCTCACAAACACAATATATTCACGTCCACAAAGTTTTAGATTTTTTCTCCAAGGGATGAATTTTTAATGAATTTTTGAATCGGCAGATTATGAAAAACCGGGGAAAATAGAAAAAGGCACCTAGAGATCGAATTTTGACCTGATTTTTTGCAGGCATTCACACAAAATAACACCAAATGTGTCTGCAAAGTTTCGTTACATTTCCCCAAGGGAATGATTTATAATGAATTTTTCTCCGAATCATCGCACCATGGTGCACCTTGATGCCCACCTTGGTGCCTCTTGATACCCACCTTGGTGCTTCTTGATACCCACCTTGGTGCCTCTTGGTGCCTCTTGGTGCCCACCTTGGTGCCTCTTGATGCCCACCATGGTGCACCTTGATGCACACCTTGGTGCCTCTTGGTGCCTCTTGGTGCCCACCTTGGTGCCTCTTGATGCCCACCATGGTGCACCTTGATGCACACCTTGGTGCCTCTTGATGCCCACCTTGGTGCCTCTTGATACCCACCTTGGTGCCTCTTGATGCCCACCTTGGTGCCTCTTGATACCCACCTTGGTGCCTCTTGGTGCCCACCTTGGTGCCTCTTGCTACCCACCATGGTGCCTCTTGGTGCCCACCATGGTGCCTCTTGGTGCCCACCATGGTGCACCTTGATGCACACCTTGGTGCCTCTTGATGCCCACCTTGGTGCCTCTTGATGCCCACCTTGGTGCCTCTTGATACCCACCTTGGTGCCTCTTGGTGCCCACCATGGTGCCTCTTGGTGCCCACCATGGTGCACCTTCATGCACACCTTGGTGCCTCTTGATGCCCACCTTGGTCCCTCTTGATACCCACCATGGTGCACCTTGGTGCCTCTTGGTGCCCACCTTGGTGCCTCTTGATGCCCACCATGGTGCACCTTGATGCCCACCTTGGTGCCTCTTGGTGCCCATCATGGTGCCTCTTCATGCCCACCCTGGTGCCTACCTGGTGCGTTTTTATGCACCCTGGTGCCCTCCTGGTGCGTTTTTATGCACCCTGGTGCCCTCCTGGTGCGTTTTTATGCACCCTGGTGCCCTCCTGGTGCGTTTTTATGCACCATGGTGCCTACTTGGTGCGTTTTTCGCACCCTGGTGCCCTCCTGGTGCGTTTTTATGCACCCTGGTGCCCTCCTGGTGCGTTTTTATGCACCCTGGTGCCTACTTGGTGCGTTTTTATGCACCATGGTGCCCTCCTGGTGCGTTTTTATGCACCATGGTGCCCTCCTGGTGCGTTTTTATGCACCATGGTGCCCTCCTGGTGGTGCCCTCCTGGTGCGTTTTTTGCACCATGGTGCCTCTTGGTGCGTTTTTCGCACCATGGTGCCCTCTTGGTGCGTTTTTATGCACCATGGTGCCCTCTTGGTGCGTTTTTCGCACCCTGGTGCCCTCCTGGTGCGTTTTTATGCACCCTGGTGCCCTCCTGGTGCGTTTTTATGCACCCTGGTGCCTACTTGGTGCGTTTTTATGCACCATGGTGCCCTCCTGGTGCGTTTTTCGCACCCTGGTGCCCTCCTGGTGCGTTTTTATGCACCCTGGTGCCCTCCTGGTGCGTTTTTATGCACCCTGGTGCCCTCCTGGTGCGTTTTTATGCACCATGGTGCCCTCCTGGTGCGTTTTTCGCACCCTGGTGCCCTCCTGGTGCGTTTTTATGCACCATGGTGCCCTCCTGGTGCGTTTTTATGCACCCTGGTGCCCTCCTGGTGCGTTTTTATGCACCATGGTGCCCTCCTGGTGCGTTTTTCGCACCCTGGTGCCCTCCTGGTGCGTTTTTATGCACCATGGTGCCCTCCTGGTGCGTT
>NW_020874397.1:52500-55000 GCF_003935025.1 Abrus precatorius
CGTTACATTTCCCCAAGGGAATGATTTATAATGAATTTTTCTCCGAATCATCGCACCATGGTGCACCTTGATGCCCACCTTGGTGCCTCTTGATACCCACCTTGGTGCTTCTTGATACCCACCTTGGTGCCTCTTGGTGCCTCTTGGTGCCCACCTTGGTGCCTCTTGATGCCCACCATGGTGCACCTTGATGCACACCTTGGTGCCTCTTGGTGCCTCTTGGTGCCCACCTTGGTGCCTCTTGATGCCCACCATGGTGCACCTTGATGCACACCTTGGTGCCTCTTGATGCCCACCTTGGTGCCTCTTGATACCCACCTTGGTGCCTCTTGATGCCCACCTTGGTGCCTCTTGATACCCACCTTGGTGCCTCTTGGTGCCCACCTTGGTGCCTCTTGCTACCCACCATGGTGCCTCTTGGTGCCCACCATGGTGCCTCTTGGTGCCCACCATGGTGCACCTTGATGCACACCTTGGTGCCTCTTGATGCCCACCTTGGTGCCTCTTGATGCCCACCTTGGTGCCTCTTGATACCCACCTTGGTGCCTCTTGGTGCCCACCATGGTGCCTCTTGGTGCCCACCATGGTGCACCTTCATGCACACCTTGGTGCCTCTTGATGCCCACCTTGGTCCCTCTTGATACCCACCATGGTGCACCTTGGTGCCTCTTGGTGCCCACCTTGGTGCCTCTTGATGCCCACCATGGTGCACCTTGATGCCCACCTTGGTGCCTCTTGGTGCCCATCATGGTGCCTCTTCATGCCCACCCTGGTGCCTACCTGGTGCGTTTTTATGCACCCTGGTGCCCTCCTGGTGCGTTTTTATGCACCCTGGTGCCCTCCTGGTGCGTTTTTATGCACCCTGGTGCCCTCCTGGTGCGTTTTTATGCACCATGGTGCCTACTTGGTGCGTTTTTCGCACCCTGGTGCCCTCCTGGTGCGTTTTTATGCACCCTGGTGCCCTCCTGGTGCGTTTTTATGCACCCTGGTGCCTACTTGGTGCGTTTTTATGCACCATGGTGCCCTCCTGGTGCGTTTTTATGCACCATGGTGCCCTCCTGGTGCGTTTTTATGCACCATGGTGCCCTCCTGGTGCGTTTTTCGCACCCTGGTGCCCTCATGGTGCGTTTTTATGCACCATGGTGCCCTCTTGGTGCGTTTTTCGCACCATGGTGCCCTCTTGGTGCGTTTTTCGCACCATGGTGCCCTCTTGGTGCGTTTTTATGCACCATGGTGCCCTCTTGGTGCGTTTTTCGCACCCTGGTGCCCTCCTGGTGCGTTTTTATGCACCCTGGTGCCCTCCTGGTGCGTTTTTATGCACCCTGGTGCCTACTTGGTGCGTTTTTATGCACCATGGTGCCCTCCTGGTGCGTTTTTCGCACCCTGGTGCCCTCCTGGTGCGTTTTTATGCACCCTGGTGCCCTCCTGGTGCGTTTTTATGCACCCTGGTGCCCTCCTGGTGCGTTTTTATGCACCATGGTGCCCTCCTGGTGCGTTTTTCGCACCCTGGTGCCCTCCTGGTGCGTTTTTATGCACCATGGTGCCCTCCTGGTGCGTTTTTATGCACCCTGGTGCCCTCCTGGTGCGTTTTTATGCACCATGGTGCCCTCCTGGTGCGTTTTTCGCACCCTGGTGCCCTCCTGGTGCGTTTTTATGCACCATGGTGCCCTCCTGGTGCGTTTTTATGCACCATGGTGCCTACCTGGTGCGTTTTTCGCACCCTGGTGCCCTCCTGGTGCGTTTTTATGCACCCTGGTGCCTACTTGGTGCGTTTTTATGCACCATGGTGCCCTCCTGGTGCGTTTTTCTGCACCCTGGTGCCCTCCTGGTGCGTTTTTCTGCACCATGGTGCCTACCTGGTGCGTTTTTCTGCACCATGGTGCCTACCTGGTGCGTTTTTCGCACCCTGGTGCCCTCCTGGTGCGTTTTTCTGCACCCTGGTGCCTACTTGGTGCGTTTTTATGCACCATGGTGCCCTCCTGGTGCGTTTTTATGCACCATGGTGCCCTCCTGGTGCGTTTTTATGCACCATGGTGCCCTCCTGGTGCGTTTTTATGCACCATGGTGCCCTCCTGGTGCGTTTTTCGCACCCTGGTGCCCTCTTGGTGCGTTTTTATGCACCATGGTGCCCTCTTGGTGCGTTTTTCGCACCATGGTGCCCTCTTGGTGCGTTTTTATGCACCATGGTGCCCTCTTGGTGCGTTTTTCGCACCCTGGTGCCCTCCTGGTGCGTTTTTATGCACCCTGGTGCCCTCCTGGTGCGTTTTTATGCACCCTGGTGCCCTCCTGGTGCGTTTTTATGCACCCTGGTGCCTACTTGGTGCGTTTTTATGCACCATGGTGCCCTCCTGGTGCGTTTTTCGCACCCTGGTGCCCTCCTGGTGCGTTTTTATGCACCCTGGTGCCCTCCTGGTGCGTTTTTATGCACCCTGGTGCCCTCCTGGTGCGTTTTTATGCACCATGGTGCCCTCTTGGTGCGTTTTTCGCACCATGGTGCCCT
>NW_020874398.1:0-8231 GCF_003935025.1 Abrus precatorius
CTTCCTTTTAGTCGTCATAGAGTGATATTCAAGGAGTTTCAGTGGTCTGAGACAAGTTTGCACGTCTTCCCTTGCTGGTAAGCAAAAGGGGACCAAAAGAGACCAAAACTGGAACTTGGGTCCAGGGGCGCCAGAAAGTGCCAGAAGGGGAGAAGGTGGTGAGAAAGCCTTCCTTTGAGTCCTTGGAGTGATATTCAAGGAGTTTCAGTGGTCTGAGACAAGTTTTGTACGTCTTCCCTTGCTGGTAAGCAAAAGGGGACCAAAAGAGACCAAAACTGGAACTTGGGTCCAAGGGCGCCAGAAAGTGCCAGAAGGGGAGAAGGTGGTGAGAAAGCCTTCCTTTGAGTCCTTGGAGTGATATTCAAGGAGTTTCAGTGGTCTGAGACAAGTTTTGTACGTCTTCCCTTGCTGGTAAGCAAAAGGGGACCAAAAGAGACCAAAACTGGAACTTGGGTCCAAGGGCGCCAGAAAGTGCCAGAAGGGGAGAAGGTGGTGAGAAAGCCTTCCTTTGAGTCCTTGGAGTGATATTCAAGGAGTTTCAGTGGTTTGAGACAAGTTTTGCACGTCTTCCCTTGCTGGTAAGCAAAAGGGGACCAAAAGAGACCAAAACTGGAACTTGGGTCCAAGGGCGCCAGAAAGTGCCAGAAGGGGAGAAGGTGGTGAGAAAGCCTTCCTTTGAGTCCTTGGAGTGATATTCAAGGAGTTTCAGTGGTTGAGACAAGTTTTGCACGTCTTCCCTTGCTGGTAAGCAAAAGGGGACCAAAAGAGACCAAAACTGGAACTTGGGTCCAAGGGCGCCAGAAAGTGCCAGAAGGGGAGAAGGTGGTGAGAAAGCCTTCCTTTGAGTCCTTGGAGTGATATTCAAGGAGTTTCAGTGGTCTGAGACAAGTTTGTACGTCTTCCCTTGCTGGTAAGCAAAAGGGGACCAAAAGAGACCAAAACTGGAACTTGGGTCCAAGGGCGCCAGAAAGTGCCAGAAGGGGAGAAGGTGGTGAGAAAGCCTTCCTTTGAGTCCTTGGAGTGATATTCAAGGAGTTTCAGTGGTCTGAGACAAGTTTGTACGTCTTCCCTTGCTGGTAAGCAAAAGGGGACCAAAAGAGACCAAAACTGGAACTTGGGTCCAAGGGCGCCAGAAAGTGCCAGAAGGGGAGAAGGTGGTGAGAAAGCCTTCCTTTGAGTCCTTGGAGTGATATTCAAGGAGTTTCAGTGGTCTGAGACAAGTTTTGTACGTCTTCCCTTGCTGGTAAGCAAAAGGGGACCAAAAGAGACCAAAACTGGAACTTGGGTCCAAGGGCGCCAGAAAGTGCCAGAAGGGAGAAGGTGGTGAGAAAGCCTTCCTTTGAGTCCTTGGAGTGATATTCAAGGAGTTTCAGTGGTCTGAGACAAGTTTTGCACGTCTTCCCTTGCTGGTAAGCAAAAGGGGACCAAAAGAGACCAAAACTGGAACTTGGGTCCAAGGGCGCCAGAAAGTGCCAGAAGGGGAGAAGGTGGTGAGAAAGCCTTCCTTTGAGTCCTTGGAGTGATATTCAAGGAGTTTCAGTGGTCTGAGACAAGTTTTGTACGTCTTCCCTTGCTGGTAAGCAAAAGGGGACCAAAAGAGACCAAAACTGGAACTTGGGTCCAAGGGCGCCAGAAAGTGCCAGAAGGGGAGAAGGTGGTGAGAAAGCCTTCCTTTGAGTCCTTGGAGTGATATTCAAGGAGTTTCAGTGGTCTGAGACAAGTTTGTACGTCTTCCCTTGCTGGTAAGCAAAAGGGGACCAAAAGAGACCAAAACTGGAACTTGGGTCCAAGGGCGCCAGAAAGTGCCAGAAGGGGAGAAGGTGGTGAGAAAGCCTTCCTTTGAGTCCTTGGAGTGATATTCAAGGAGTTTCAGTGGTCTGAGACAAGTTTTGTACGTCTTCCCTTGCTGGTAAGCAAAAGGGGACCAAAAGAGACCAAAACTGGAACTTGGGTCCAAGGGCGCCAGAAAGTGCCAGAAGGGGAGAAGGTGGTGAGAAAGCCTTCCTTTGAGTCCTTGGAGTGATATTCAAGGAGTTTCAGTGGTCTGAGACAAGTTTTGTACGTCTTCCCTTGCTGGTAAGCAAAAGGGGACCAAAAGAGACCAAAACTGGAACTTGGGTCCAAGGCGCCAGAAAGTGCCAGAAGGGGAGAAGGTGGTGAGAAAGCCTTCCTTTGAGTCCTTGGAGTGATATTCAAGGAGTTTCAGTGGTCTGAGACAAGTTTTGTACGTCTTCCCTTGCTGGTAAGCAAAAGGGGACCAAAAGAGACCAAAACTGGAACTTGGGTCCAAGGGCGCCAGAAAGTGCCAGAAGGGGAGAAGGTGGTGAGAAAGCCTTCCTTTGAGTCCTTGGAGTGATATTCAAGGAGTTTCAGTGGTCTGAGACAAGTTTTGTACGTCTTCCCTTGCTGGTAAGCAAAAGGGGACCAAAAGAGACCAAAACTGGAACTTGGGTCCAAGGGCGCCAGAAAGTGCCAGAAGGGGAGAAGGTGGTGAGAAAGCCTTCCTTTGAGTCCTTGGAGTGATATTCAAGGAGTTTCAGTGGTCTGAGACAAGTTTGTACGTCTTCCCTTGCTGGTAAGCAAAAGGGGACCAAAAGAGACCAAAACTGGAACTTGGGTCCAAGGGCGCCAGAAAGTGCCAGAAGGGGAGAAGGTGGTGAGAAAGCCTTCCTTTGAGTCCTTGGAGTGATATTCAAGGAGTTTCAGTGGTCTGAGACAAGTTTTGTACGTCTTCCCTTGCTGGTAAGCAAAAGGGGACCAAAAGAGACCAAAACTGGAACTTGGGTCCAAGGGCGCCAGAAAGTGCCAGAAGGGGAGAAGGTGGTGAGAAAGCCTTCCTTTGAGTCCTTGGAGTGATATTCAAGGAGTTTCAGTGGTCTGAGACAAGTTTTGTACGTCTTCCCTTGCTGGTAAGCAAAAGGGGACCAAAAGAGACCAAAACTGGAACTTGGGTCCAAGGGCGCCAGAAAGTGCCAGAAGGGGAGAAGGTGGTGAGAAAGCCTTCCTTTGAGTCCTTGGAGTGATATTCAAGGAGTTTCAGTGGTCTGAGACAAGTTTTGTACGTCTTCCCTTGCTGGTAAGCAAAAGGGGACCAAAAGAGACCAAAACTGGAACTTGGGTCCAAGGGCGCCAGAAAGTGCCAGAAGGGGAGAAGGTGGTGAGAAAGCCTTCCTTTGAGTCCTTGGAGTGATATTCAAGGAGTTTCAGTGGTCTGAGACAAGTTTGTACGTCTTCCCTTGCTGGTAAGCAAAAGGGGACCAAAAGAGACCAAAACTGGAACTTGGGTCCAAGGGCGCCAGAAAGTGCCAGAAGGGGAGAAGGTGGTGAGAAAGCCTTCCTTTGAGTCCTTGGAGTGATATTCAAGGAGTTTCAGTGGTTGAGACAAGTTTTGTACGTCTTCCCTTGCTGGTAAGCAAAAGGGGACCAAAAGAGACCAAAACTGGAACTTGGGTCCAAGGGCGCCAGAAAGTGCCAGAAGGGGAGAAGGTGGTGAGAAAGCCTTCCTTTGAGTCCTTGGAGTGATATTCAAGGAGTTTCAGTGGTCTGAGACAAGTTTTGCACGTCTTCCCTTGCTGGTAAGCAAAAGGGGACCAAAAGAGACCAAAACTGGAACTTGGGTCCAAGGCGCCAGAAAGTGCCAGAAGGGAGAAGGTGGTGAGAAAGCCTTCCTTTGAGTCCTTGGAGTGATATTCAAGGAGTTTCAGTGGTCTGAGACAAGTTTTGTACGTCTTCCCTTGCTGGTAAGCAAAAGGGGACCAAAAGAGACCAAAACTGGAACTTGGGTCCAAGGGCGCCAGAAAGTGCCAGAAGGGGAGAAGGTGGTGAGAAAGCCTTCCTTTGAGTCCTTGGAGTGATATTCAAGGAGTTTCAGTGGTCTGAGACAAGTTTTGCACGTCTTCCCTTGCTGGTAAGCAAAAGGGGACCAAAAGAGACCAAAACTGGAACTTGGGTCCAAGGGCGCCAGAAAGTGCCAGAAGGGGAGAAGGTGGTGAGAAAGCCTTCCTTTGAGTCCTTGGAGTGATATTCAAGGAGTTTCAGTGGTCTGAGACAAGTTTTGCACGTCTTCCCTTGCTGGTAAGCAAAAGGGGACCAAAAGAGACCAAAACTGGAACTTGGGTCCAAGGGCGCCAGAAAGTGCCAGAAGGGGAGAAGGTGGTGAGAAAGCCTTCCTTTGAGTCCTTGGAGTGATATTCAAGGAGTTTCAGTGGTTTGAGACAAGTTTTGTACGTCTTCCCTTGCTGGTAAGCAAAAGGGGACCAAAAGAGACCAAAACTGGAACTTGGGTCCAAGGGCGCCAGAAAGTGCCAGAAGGGGAGAAGGTGGTGAGAAAGCCTTCCTTTGAGTCCTTGGAGTGATATTCAAGGAGTTTCAGTGGTCTGAGACAAGTTTTGTACGTCTTCCCTTGCTGGTAAGCAAAAGGGGACCAAAAGAGACCAAAACTGGAACTTGGGTCCAAGGGCGCCAGAAAGTGCCAGAAGGGGAGAAGGTGGTGAGAAAGCCTTCCTTTGAGTCCTTGGAGTGATATTCAAGGAGTTTCAGTGGTCTGAGACAAGTTTTGCACGTCTTCCCTTGCTGGTAAGCAAAAGGGGACCAAAAGAGACCAAAACTGGAACTTGGGTCCAAGGGCGCCAGAAAGTGCCAGAAGGGGAGAAGGTGGTGAGAAAGCCTTCCTTTGAGTCCTTGGAGTGATATTCAAGGAGTTTCAGTGGTCTGAGACAAGTTTGTACGTCTTCCCTTGCTGGTAAGCAAAAGGGGACCAAAAGAGACCAAAACTGGAACTTGGGTCCAAGGGCGCCAGAAAGTGCCAGAAGGGGAGAAGGTGGTGAGAAAGCCTTCCTTTGAGTCCTTGGAGTGATATTCAAGGAGTTTCAGTGGTCTGAGACAAGTTTTGTACGTCTTCCCTTGCTGGTAAGCAAAAGGGGACCAAAAGAGACCAAAACTGGAACTTGGGTCCAAGGCGCCAGAAAGTGCCAGAAGGGAGAAGGTGGTGAGAAAGCCTTCCTTTGAGTCCTTGGAGTGATATTCAAGGAGTTTCAGTGGTCTGAGACAAGTTTTGTACGTCTTCCCTTGCTGGTAAGCAAAAGGGGACCAAAAGAGACCAAAACTGGAACTTGGGTCCAAGGGCGCCAGAAAGTGCCAGAAGGGAGAAGGTGGTGAGAAAGCCTTCCTTTGAGTCCTTGGAGTGATATTCAAGGAGTTTCAGTGGTCTGAGACAAGTTTGTACGTCTTCCCTTGCTGGTAAGCAAAAGGGGACCAAAAGAGACCAAAACTGGAACTTGGGTCCAAGGGCGCCAGAAAGTGCCAGAAGGGAGAAGGTGGTGAGAAAGCCTTCCTTTGAGTCCTTGGAGTGATATTCAAGGAGTTTCAGTGGTCTGAGACAAGTTTTGCACGTCTTCCCTTGCTGGTAAGCAAAAGGGGACCAAAAGAGACCAAAACTGGAACTTGGGTCCAAGGGCGCCAGAAAGTGCCAGAAGGGGAGAAGGTGGTGAGAAAGCCTTCCTTTGAGTCCTTGGAGTGATATTCAAGGAGTTTCAGTGGTCTGAGACAAGTTTTGTACGTCTTCCCTTGCTGGTAAGCAAAAGGGGACCAAAAGAGACCAAAACTGGAACTTGGGTCCAAGGGCGCCAGAAAGTGCCAGAAGGGAGAAGGTGGTGAGAAAGCCTTCCTTTGAGTCCTTGGAGTGATATTCAAGGAGTTTCAGTGGTCTGAGACAAGTTTGTACGTCTTCCCTTGCTGGTAAGCAAAAGGGGACCAAAAGAGACCAAAACTGGAACTTGGGTCCAAGGCGCCAGAAAGTGCCAGAAGGGAGAAGGTGGTGAGAAAGCCTTCCTTTGAGTCCTTGGAGTGATATTCAAGGAGTTTCAGTGGTCTGAGACAAGTTTGTACGTCTTCCCTTGCTGGTAAGCAAAAGGGGACCAAAAGAGACCAAAACTGGAACTTGGGTCCAAGGGCGCCAGAAAGTGCCAGAAGGGAGAAGGTGGTGAGAAAGCCTTCCTTTGAGTCCTTGGAGTGATATTCAAGGAGTTTCAGTGGTCTGAGACAAGTTTGTACGTCTTCCCTTGCTGGTAAGCAAAAGGGGACCAAAAGAGACCAAAACTGGAACTTGGGTCCAAGGGCGCCAGAAAGTGCCAGAAGGGGAGAAGGTGGTGAGAAAGCCTTCCTTTGAGTCCTTGGAGTGATATTCAAGGAGTTTCAGTGGTCTGAGACAAGTTTGTACGTCTTCCCTTGCTGGTAAGCAAAAGGGGACCAAAAGAGACCAAAACTGGAACTTGGGTCCAAGGGCGCCAGAAAGTGCCAGAAGGGGAGAAGGTGGTGAGAAAGCCTTCCTTTGAGTCCTTGGAGTGATATTCAAGGAGTTTCAGTGGTCTGAGACAAGTTTTGTACGTCTTCCCTTGCTGGTAAGCAAAAGGGGACCAAAAGAGACCAAAACTGGAACTTGGGTCCAAGGGCGCCAGAAAGTGCCAGAAGGGGAGAAGGTGGTGAGAAAGCCTTCCTTTGAGTCCTTGGAGTGATATTCAAGGAGTTTCAGTGGTCTGAGACAAGTTTTGCACGTCTTCCCTTGCTGGTAAGCAAAAGGGGACCAAAAGAGACCAAAACTGGAACTTGGGTCCAAGGGCGCCAGAAAGTGCCAGAAGGGAGAAGGTGGTGAGAAAGCCTTCCTTTGAGTCCTTGGAGTGATATTCAAGGAGTTTCAGTGGTCTGAGACAAGTTTGTACGTCTTCCCTTGCTGGTAAGCAAAAGGGGACCAAAAGAGACCAAAACTGGAACTTGGGTCCAAGGGCGCCAGAAAGTGCCAGAAGGGGAGAAGGTGGTGAGAAAGCCTTCCTTTGAGTCCTTGGAGTGATATTCAAGGAGTTTCAGTGGTCTGAGACAAGTTTGTACGTCTTCCCTTGCTGGTAAGCAAAAGGGGACCAAAAGAGACCAAAACTGGAACTTGGGTCCAAGGCGCCAGAAAGTGCCAGAAGGGGAGAAGGTGGTGAGAAAGCCTTCCTTTGAGTCCTTGGAGTGATATTCAAGGAGTTTCAGTGGTTTGAGACAAGTTTTGCACGTCTTCCCTTGCTGGTAAGCAAAAGGGGACCAAAAGAGACCAAAACTGGAACTTGGGTCCAAGGGCGCCAGAAAGTGCCAGAAGGGGAGAAGGTGGTGAGAAAGCCTTCCTTTGAGTCCTTGGAGTGATATTCAAGGAGTTTCAGTGGTCTGAGACAAGTTTTGTACGTCTTCCCTTGCTGGTAAGCAAAAGGGGACCAAAAGAGACCAAAACTGGAACTTGGGTCCAAGGGCGCCAGAAAGTGCCAGAAGGGGAGAAGGTGGTGAGAAAGCCTTCCTTTGAGTCCTTGGAGTGATATTCAAGGAGTTTCAGTGGTCTGAGACAAGTTTTGCACGTCTTCCCTTGCTGGTAAGCAAAAGGGGACCAAAAGAGACCAAAACTGGAACTTGGGTCCAAGGGCGCCAGAAAGTGCCAGAAGGGAGAAGGTGGTGAGAAAGCCTTCCTTTGAGTCCTTGGAGTGATATTCAAGGAGTTTCAGTGGTCTGAGACAAGTTTTGCACGTCTTCCCTTGCTGGTAAGCAAAAGGGGACCAAAAGAGACCAAAACTGGAACTTGGGTCCAAGGGCGCCAGAAAGTGCCAGAAGGGGAGAAGGTGGTGAGAAAGCCTTCCTTTGAGTCCTTGGAGTGATATTCAAGGAGTTTCAGTGGTCTGAGACAAGTTTTGTACGTCTTCCCTTGCTGGTAAGCAAAAGGGGACCAAAAGAGACCAAAACTGGAACTTGGGTCCAAGGGCGCCAGAAAGTGCCAGAAGGGGAGAAGGTGGTGAGAAAGCCTTCCTTTGAGTCCTTGGAGTGATATTCAAGGAGTTTCAGTGGTCTGAGACAAGTTTGTACGTCTTCCCTTGCTGGTAAGCAAAAGGGGACCAAAAGAGACCAAAACTGGAACTTGGGTCCAAAGGCGCCAGAATGTGCCAGAAGGAGAGAAGGTGGTGAGAAAGCCTTCCTTTGAGTCCTTGGAGTGATATTCAAGGAGTTTCAGTGGTCTGAGACAAGTTTGTACGTCTTCCCTTGCTGGTAAGCAAAAGGGGACCAAAAGAGACCAAAACTGGAACTTGGGTCCAAGGGCGCCAGAAAGTGCCAGAAGGGAGAAGGTGGTGAGAAAGCCTTCCTTTGAGTCCTTGGAGTGATATTCAAGGAGTTTCAGTGGTCTGAGACAAGTTTTCACGCTTCGTTTTACCAAGTAA
>NW_020874399.1:0-20463 GCF_003935025.1 Abrus precatorius
TTGATTTACCTATTCAAAGCAATTTACGCGAAGGACTGTCTTTAACAGAATATATCATTTCTTGCTACGGAGCCCGTAAAGGGGTTGTAGATACTGCTGTACGAACATCGGATGCTGGATATCTTACACGCAGACTTGTTGAAGTGGTTCAACACATTGTTGTACGTCGAACAGATTGCGGTACCATTCAAGGGATTTCGGTGAATATCCAGAATGGAATGATGCCGGAAATAATTTTGATACAAACATTAATTGGTCGTGTATTAGCAGACGATATATACAGAGGTTCACGATGCATTGCTGTTAGAAATCAAGATATTGGAATTGGACTTATCAATCGATTCAAAACTTTTCAAACACAACCAATATCTATTCGAACCCCCTTTACCTGTAGGAATACATCTTGGATCTGCCGATTATGTTATGGCCAAAGTCCTACTCATGGCCACTTAGTGGAATTAGGAGAAGCTGTAGGTATTATTGCGGGTCAATCTATTGGAGAACCGGGTACTCAACTAACATTAAGAACTTTTCATACCGGTGGAGTATTCACAGGGGGTACTGCGGAACATGTGCGAGCGCCTTCTAATGGAAAAATTAAATTCAATGAGGATTTGGTTCATCCTACACGTACACGTCATGGGCATCCTGCTTTTCTATGTTCTATAAACTTGTATGTAACTATTGAAAGTGACGATATTATACATAATGTGATTATTCCACCAAAAAGTTTTTTATTAGTTCAAAATGATCAATATGTAAAATCGGAACAAGTGATTGCTGAGATTCGTGCGGGAACATACACTTTGAATTTGAAGGAAAAGGTTCGAAAACATGTTTATTCTGACTCAGAAGGAGAAATGCATTGGAGTACCGATGTATACCATGCATCAGAATTTAGATATAGTAATGTCCATATCTTACCAAAAACAAGTCATTTATGGATATTATCAGGAAAGTCGTACAGGGTCGGTTCAGTCTCTTTTTCACTCCGCAAGGATCAAGATCAAATGAACATTCATTCTCTTTCTACTGGAGAAAGAAATATTTGTAACCTTTTAGTAAGTAATGAACAAGTAAGACATAAATTCTTTAGTTTCAATCTTTCTGGTAAAAAAGAAGGAAGGATT
This sequence comes from Abrus precatorius, assembly GCF_003935025.1. Taxonomy (NCBI): domain Eukaryota; kingdom Viridiplantae; phylum Streptophyta; class Magnoliopsida; order Fabales; family Fabaceae; genus Abrus; species Abrus precatorius. Next base: position 1,131 of record NW_020874399.1, read on the forward strand.
CCTGATTATTCAATATTGAATCAAATCATATGTATGGATTATTGTCATTTTACACATCTTGCTATTTTCCATGACACTTCGGATTTATTAGCAAAGAGGCGAAGAAATAGATTCATCATTCCATTTCCATTCCAATCGATTCAAGAACGAGACAAAGAACTAATGTCCCCTTCCGGTATCTCGATTGAAATACCAATCAATGGTATTTTTCGTAGAAATAGTATTCTTGCTTATTTCGATGATCCTCAATACCGAACGCAGAGTTCAGGAATTACAAAATATAGGACTATAGGAATAAATTCCATTTTTAAAAAAGAGGATTTTTTAATTGAGTATCAAGGAGTTAAAGAATTTAAGCCAAAATACCAAATCAAAGTAGATCGATTTTTTTTCATTCCCGAGGAAGTGCATATTTACCCGAATCTTCTTCCATAATGATACGGAACAATAGTATCGTTGGAGTAGATACACCAATAACTTTAAATATAAGAAGTCGAGTAGGTGGATTGGTCCAAATGGAGAAGAAAAAAAAAAAGATTGAAGTAAAAATATTTTCCGGGGATATCTATTTTACTGGAGAGATGGATAAGATATCCCGACACAGTGCCATCTTGATACCATCCGGAACGGTAAAACAAAATTCAAAGGAAGCAAAAAAAATGAAAAATTGGATCTATGTCCAATGGATCACAATTACCAAAAAAAAGTATTTTGTTTTGGTTCGACCCGTAATTCTATATGAAATAGCGGACGGTATCCATTTAGTAAAACTTTTTCCCCAAGATAGGTTCCAGGAAAGAAATGATCTGGAACTTAAAGTTATTAATTATATTCTTTCTGGAAATGGAAAATCAATTCCGGGAATTTCTAATACAAGGATTCAATTAGTTCGGACTTGTTTAGTCTTGAATTGGGATCAAGACAAAACAAGTTCTTCTATCGAAAATGCCCACGCTTCTTTTGTTCAAGTAAGTACAAATGGTTTGATTAGGGATTTCCTAAGAATTGACTTAGTGAAATCTCATATTTCATATATCAGAAAAAGAAATGATCCGTCCAGTTCAGGATTGATCTCAGATAATGAGTCGGATCGGACCTTTATCAATCCATTTTTTTCTATTTATTCGAAGGCAAAAATTCAACAATCACTTAGACAAAATCACGGAACTATTCGTATGTTGTTGAATAGAAATGAGAAATGTCGATCTTTGATAATTTTGTCATCATCTAATTGTTTTCAAATAGGACCATTCAACGATAGAAAATATTACAATGGGATAAAAGAAGGAATTCAAAAAATTCAAATAGATTCCATAATTCCAATTAAGAATTTGTTTGGTCCTTTAGGAATAGCCCTTCAAGTTGCAAATTATTATTCATTTTTTCGTTTAATAACTCATAATCAGATCTTAATGAATAATAATTTGCAACTTGACAAATTAAAGGAAACTCTTCAAGTATTCAAATATTATTTAATGGACGAAAATGAGAGAATTTATAAACCTGATAGATGCAGTAATATCGTTTTAAATCCATTCTATTTGAATTGGCATTTTATCCATCACAATTATTATGAAAAAACGTTTCCAATAATAAGTCTTGGGCAATTTATTTGTGAAAATGTATGTATAGTGCAAACGAAAAATGCACCACACTTAAAATCGGGTCAAGTTCTAACTATTCAAATGGATTCTGTAGGAATAAGATCGGCTAACCCTTATTTGGCAACTCCAGGAGCAACTGTTCATGGACATTATGGAGAAATACTTTATGAAGGAGATATATTAGTTACATTTATATATGAAAAATCGAGATCTGGTGATATAACACAAGGTCTTCCAAAAGTAGAACAGGTATTAGAAGTGCGTTCAATTGATTCAATATCGATGAAGCTAGAAAAGAGAGTTGACACTTGGAACGGATATATAACAAGAATTCTCGGCATTCCTTGGGGATTCTTGATCGGTGCCGAGTTAACTATAGCGCAAAGTCGTATTTCTTTGGTTAATAAAATTCAAAAAGTTTATCGATCCCAGGGAGTTCACATCCATAATAGACATATAGAAATTATTGTGCGTCAAATAACATCAAAAGTCTTGGTTTCAGAAAATGGAATGTCTAATGTTTTTTCACCCGGCGAACTAATTGGATTGTTGCGAGCCGAACGAGCGGGCCGTGCCTTGGAAGAAGCAACTTGCTACCGAGCTCTATTATTGGGAATAACAAAAACATCTCTGAATACTCAAAGTTTTATATCTGAAGCAAGTTTTCAAGAAACTGCTAGAGTTTTAGCAAAAGCCGCTCTCCGGGGTCGTATAGATTGGTTGAAAGGTCTGAAAGAGAACGTTGTTTTAGGGGGAATGATACCCGTTGGTACCGGATTAAAAAGAATAATGCACCGTTCAAAGCCAAGGCAACATAACAAGATTACCTTGGAATCAAAAAAGAAAAATTTATTCGAGGACGAAATGAGAGATATTTTGTTCCACCACAGAGAATTCTTTTTTTTCATTTCAAAGAATTTATGCGATACATCAGAACAATCTAAGATTTAATGATTCCTAAGAGCGGATTCATCCCCCTACCCTAAATGCGATCATTTTTGGGGGTAGTAAAAGAAAGATAATAAAAAAAAAGAATAATAAATAGAAAAAAATGGTCTAATCATGTATCAATGGCCAATCTTCGGTAGAAGAGAAGGTTCCATCGGAACAATTTTTTATTTCTATTTCACGATACCTGGTCTTTTTTTTTCTATTTTTTTTTTTTTTTGAAAAAAAAAGTGTGGGGATAAATATAAATGACAAAAAGATATTGGAACATAATTTTGGAAGAGATGATGGAAGCAGGAGTTCATTTTGGCCACGGTACTAGAAAATGGAATCCTAAAATGGAACCTTATATATCTGCAAAGCGTAAGGGTATTCATATTACAAATCTTACTAGAACTGCTCGGTTTTTATCAGAAGCTTGTGATTTAGTTTTTGACGCAGCAAGTAAGGGAAAACAATTCTTAATTGTTGGTACCAAAAAAAAAGCAGCTGATTCAGTAGCGCGGGCGGCAATAAGAGCTCGGTGTCATTATGTTAATAAAAAATGGCTCGGCGGTATGTTAACGAATTGGTATACTACAGAAACGAGACTTCATAAGTTCAGGGACTTGAGAATGCAACAAAAGACGGGGAGACTCAACTGTTTTCCAAAAAGAGATGCTGCTATATTGAAAAGACAATTATCTCATTTGGAAACATATCTTGGTGGCATTAAATATATGACGGGGTTACCCGATATTGTAATAATCGTCGATCAGCAAGAAGAATATACGGCTCTTCGAGAATGTATAACTTTGGAAATTCCAACGATTTGTTTAATCGATACAAATTGTGACCCGGACCTCGCCGATATTTCGATTCCAGCTAATGATGATGCTATAGCCTCAATCCGATTAATTCTTAACAAATTAATATTTGCAATTTGTGAGGGTCGTTCTAGCTATATACGAAATTTTTGATTAATAATAAGATAAATGAATTATTTGATTTGGTTGGGGAGATTCATAGATTTATGAAATCGGTTATTATACTATTACTAAATCGCACAAAAGAAAGAGAAAAATATAAAAAGAACAAACGGAAATATTATGTGATTAGTCGGTATTCAAAATCAAAAATGAAAGTAGACAAATCAAAAAGGAAAGGAGATGGTTGAATTAAAATAATTCCCTTTCAATTTCAATTTCTTTTAAGAGGGCAGGACAATATGAATGTTTTATTATGTTCCATCAACACATTAAAAAGATTATACGATATATCTGCTGTGGAAGTGGGTCAACATTTCTATTGGCAAATAGGGGGTTTCCAAGTGCATGCCCAAGTACTTATTACTTCTTGGGTTGTAATTGCTATCTTATTAGTTTCAGTCATTCTAGTTGTTCGAAATCTGCAAACCATTCCCACTTTTGGTCAGAATTTTTTTGAATATGTTCTTGAATTCATTCGAGACGTGAGCAAAAGTCAGATTGGAGACGAATATGGTCCGTGGGTTCCATTTATTGGAACTATGTTTTTATTTATTTTTGTTTCTAATTGGTCAGGGGCTCTTTTGCCTTGGAAAATAATACAGTTACCTCACGGGGAGTTAGCTGCGCCCACAAATGATATAAATACTACCGTTGCATTAGCTTTACTTGCGTCAGTAGCATATTTCTATGCGGGTCTTTCAAAAAAAGGATTAGCTTATTTTAGTAAATACATCCAACCAACTCCAATCCTTTTACCGATTAACATCTTAGAAGATTTCACAAAACCCTTATCGCTTAGTTTTCGACTTTTCGGAAATATATTAGCTGATGAATTAGTAGTTGTTGTTCTTGTTTCTTTAGTGCCTTTAGTAGTTCCTATACCTGTCATGTTCCTTGGATTATTTACAAGCGGTATTCAAGCTCTTATTTTTGCTACTTTAGCTGCGGCTTATATAGGTGAATCCATGGAAGGCCATCATTGACTAGTTGTCGAAAAAAGTCTTTTTCGTTTAGCCCACCGCACATACACTGCGGCTCAAGATAATCTATTTTGGGAACAACATATATAATAGAAAGAAATTTGGAATAATAATAAAGAAAAAGGGTTATTCTCCCCCCCCCCCCCAAAAAAAATAAAGATGCAATAAAGTATAAATAAAATCAATATACAATTTAATGTAATAGTAAAATAGAAAAGATTACCAGAAAATTGTAAAAAAACTAGGAAAGAGATCCATCCAAAAGATCTTTTTCCTAGTTTTCCTAAAAAGACTTTTTGTTTGACCTATTTCGATTTTCCTCCAATGAATATTTTTTTTTGTATTGTTATATTTTGTTTTGTTCATTCCATTTTTTGTTCATTCAATTATAACTATAACATATTAAATATTATTCTATATATATTATTAGATTATTTATTACTATTATTAGATATTAGATTCGATTATATATATAGAATTTAGATATATATATCTAATTCGATTAAGATATATTAGTATATTAGATATTCTATATTAGAAAAGTATAATATTTACATGTGATAAAAATATGCTATATAGAACTAGAACAGATTCCCGTTTCATTCATTCACATTCAATTTAACGATTGACCAAAAGATAATTCAAAAAAGAATTACATTTTTATCACTCAAATTCCAATATTTCTCTGCAATAATTCAGTCTAACGAATTGATTTCGATTTTGTATATCCATATCGGATAATAATAAAAGGATGAAAGAAGGATTTTCAAAAAAAAACCAAGATTCAAAAAAAATAGAGTAGGAGTGGGGGAAGTCAAACTGGGTATATATAATCCAATCACTATAAAACAACTCCTTCTTTTTTTTTTTAGATTTCAAATAATGATTCTCGAATCTGATTGAAACTAAAACACAAATAATTGGTTTACGGCATGGAAGAAATACATGTATATGTGATATTATATATAAACTAGTTATATATGAACTAACTATATATCTAAAAAAACTAACATTATATATCTAAAATTGCCCTGCTACTACTGTCAATTTCGATAGGGATTTAAAAAACAAAGTCCTTCCGTTTCATCTCTAATTATGAATTGAATAGTAAGAAATTCAAAAAAAAAAAGAACGAAGAATTCAAAGAAGAGTTCCAAATTTAGGGTAAGATAAAAACTAAAATTGTATGGATTCACAAAAAAACTACGTGGATAGAAAAGAAAAAATGAATATCGAACTAATTTGGATAGTTCAATAACTATTGTTATTTCAATTCGGAATTCTTAATTATTTCAACTGGATAAATCCTGGTGATTGAGTAATTAAGTCATAATTTATTGGTTGATTATATCATTAACTATTTCTTTTCTTTATTATTATTTATTTTTTATTTGGGGTGCGAGGAACTTATCATGAATCCACTGATTTCTGCCGCTTCCGTTATTGCTGCTGGGTTGGCCGTCGGGCTTGCTTCTATTGGACCTGGGGTTGGTCAAGGCACTGCTGCAGGGCAAGCTGTAGAAGGGATTGCGCGACAACCAGAGGCAGAGGGAAAAATACGGGGTACTTTATTGCTTAGTCTGGCTTTTATGGAAGCTTTAACAATTTATGGATTGGTTGTAGCATTAGCGCTTTTATTTGCGAATCCTTTTGTTTAGTTTAATCTTAAAAAAATAAATATATATATCCTTTTTCCGTGGACTTGCTTTGCTGTTCTTGCTTTGTCGAATTATATTAAGATTTCACTCTGATTTGTCTTCTTCCTTCTCTTTTTTAGCCCCCCTTTTTTAGTTTTATAAAATTTATCGAAAGTGTTAAAAACAACTATAAGAGATTTATGTAATTGACATAAGAAGTGGTATCGAATTCTACTAAGTATCATTCTTATAGGGAATCCTCCAATTGATTGATCAATTCAAATAATATATATATTAATATATACATATCTAAATAGATATATATATTTAGATATGTATTAATAGAATATTATTATTATTAAATGAATATTATTACTATTCATATTATTACTTATAATTACTAATAATTAATATGAATTTTTAGTAAAGAATGATATTTTTATTATATATAATAAAAATATCATATAAAAAAGAAATAACTAAAAAATAAAAAAATAGGAATTGTAGAAGGATAATTAGTCTATCCATAAAAGGAGATGAGATCATATGAAAAATATAACCGATTCTTTCCTTTACTTGGGCTACTGGCGATCCGCCGGAAGTTTCGGGTTTAATACCGATATTTTAGCAACAAATCCAATAAATCTAAGCGTAGTGCTAGGTGTATTGGTTTTTTTTGGAAAGGGAGTGTGTGCGAGTTGTTAATTTCAAAGAATAGATTGGATCCAACCAATTGCACTTTTTTTTTCGTTATAACTAAGAAAATGTGCATAATCCCGCGAATTACTTCTCAATAAATTTTATTTTTTGAAAAAAAAAAAATATTTAAGAACCATAGCATTTCGCGATTCATTAGTAAATCCACTTTGATTCTCTATTAACCCAAAATTTTGGACTATTACCATGGTTAAAGTAAACAATTTGAAGTCTAGACGCAGTGTAGTACTCTTTCTACCACTATGTTAATACAGAAATGAAATGATTTCAAAAAAATTTTTACAATTTTTCGATATAGAACACTCATGTCGATAAAACAGCTTGAACCCTCTTTACGGTGAAAAATTGTAAAAACGTTCAATTTCACCCTCCATTTATACAATGCGGAATCGATGACCTATGTATAAATTTATAAGAATTCTTTGGATTTGAAGAAAAAAAACAACTTTGCTGACAATTATTTTTTTGGTCAGAAGAGTCCTCCGAATATTCTGGTCTTGTATTGGTAATCGTTTTAAATATTTTTTCAATCTTTTTTTTTATAAATAGAGAAGAGAGGATAGGCTCATTACATAAAAAAAGATAAGAAAATTTCCCATAACATAAGTAATTGAGTGTGAGAGCCAAATGAATCGAAAGATTCATGTTTGGTTCGGGAAGAGATCATAGACATTTTGAAATGAATGGAAAGAGAATCTACTTTCATTAAATGATTTATTAGATAATCGAAAACAGAGAATCTTAAGAACTATTCGAAATTCAGAAGAACTACGGGAAAGAGCTGTTCAACAGCTGGAAAAAGCCCAGGCCCGCTTAAGGAAAGTCGAAACGGAAGCAGATCGGTTTCGAGTGAATGGCTATTCTGAGATAGAACGAGAAAAATTAAATTTAATTAATTCAATTTATACGACTTTGGAACAATTAGAAAATTACAAAAATGAAACCATTTATTTTGAACAACAAAGGGTGATTAATCAAGTCCGACAACGGGTTTTACAACAAGCCTTACAGGGAGCTCTTGAAACTCTGAATAGTTGCTTGAATAACGAGTTACATTTACGTACTGTCAATGCTAATATTGGCATGTTTGGGACGATGAAAGAAAAAAATAAGTGATTAGTCCTTCTACTATAATATCTACTATAGTATAGAGTATAGGCATTATTTTTTTCTTCTAAAAAAAAATTAAGAAATATTCATGGTAACCATTCGTGCAGATGAAATTAGTAAAATTATCCGTGAACGTATTGAGCAATATAATACCGAAGTAAAAATTGTAAATACTGGTACCGTACTTCAAGTAGGCGACGGTATTGCTCGTATTTATGGTCTTGATGAAGTAATGGCGGGTGAATTAGTGGAATTTGAAGAGGGTACTATAGGCATTGCTTTGAATTTGGAATCAAAAAATGTTGGTGTTGTATTAATGGGTGATGGTTTGATGATACAAGAGGGAAGTTCGGTAAAAGCAACAGGAAGAATTGCTCAGATACCAGTAAGTGAGGCTTATTTGGGTCGTGTTATAAATGCCTTGGCTAAACCTATTGACGGTCGAGGAGAAATTTCAGCTTCGGAATCTCGATTAATCGAATCTCCCGCTCCCGGTATTATTTCGAGACGTTCCGTATATGAGCCTCTTCAAACAGGACTTATTGCTATTGATTCGATGATCCCCATAGGTCGTGGCCAACGAGAATTAATTATTGGAGATAGACAAACGGGTAAAACAGCAGTAGCTACAGATACAATTCTCAATCAACAGGGACAAAATGTAATATGTGTTTATGTAGCTGTTGGTCAAAAAGCATCTTCTGTGGCTCAAGTGGTGACTACTTTACAAGAAAGAGGAGCAATGGAATACACTATTATAGTAGCTGAAACAGCAGATTCTCCAGCTACATTACAATACCTCGCCCCTTATACAGGAGCAGCTCTGGCTGAATATTTTATGTACCGCGAACGTCACACTTTAATCATTTATGATGATCCCTCCAAACAAGCACAGGCTTATCGCCAAATGTCTCTTCTATTACGAAGACCCCCAGGTCGCGAAGCCTATCCAGGGGATGTTTTTTATTTGCATTCGCGTCTTTTGGAAAGAGCCGCTAAATCAAGTTCTCAACTAGGCGAAGGAAGTATGACTGCTTTACCAATAGTTGAAACACAATCGGGAGATGTTTCAGCTTATATTCCTACTAATGTAATTTCTATTACAGATGGCCAAATATTCTTATCCGCCGATTTATTCAATGCTGGAATCAGACCGGCAATTAATGTCGGTATTTCCGTTTCCAGAGTTGGATCGGCGGCTCAAATTAAAGCCATGAAACAAGTAGCTGGTAAATTAAAATTGGAATTGGCACAATTCGCAGAATTAGAAGCTTTTGCACAATTCGCGTCTGATCTTGATAAAGCTACTCAAAATCAATTGGCAAGAGGTCAACGATTGCGCGAGTTGCTTAAACAATCCCAATCAGCCCCTCTCACTGTAGAAGAACAGATAATAACTATTTATACCGGAACGAATGGTTATCTTGATTCATTAGAAATTGGACAGGTAAGGAAATTTCTTGTTGAGTTACGTGCTTACTTAAAAATGAATAAACCCCAATTCAAAGAAATAATATCTTCTACCAAGACATTCACTGGGGAAGCGGAAGCCCTTTTGAAGGAAGTTATTCAAGAACAGATGGAACTCTTTTTACTCCAAGAACAAGTAGAAAAAAATTGATTAATAACTAACCAATTTTCTAATTATTATCTTTTAAAATCTTTTCTTTTAATTTGAATATAATTAATAATATTATATTAATTCGAATATAAAATAAATAATAAAATAATAAGAAATTCATGATTATTAAAGATTTATATATAGAAAGGGATAAAGCATAAATTGTATATATATATAAGATAAGTTATTCTTCTAAAGAAAGTTTTAGTGGCTCTTGCTCAGTTCAAATCATTCAAGATATTCTATTTTTAGAAATACGGAAATAAAAGGAAATATATAGGCAAATTATTTGCGTCCAATAGGATTTGAACCTATACCTAAGGTTTAGAAGACCTCTGTCCTATCCATTAGACAATGGACGCTTCTCTTTTTTTCTTTAACCTTTTTTTAAACCTTAGTTTAAAAAAGGTTAAAGAAAAAAAGAATTCTATCTATCTATCTATAGATAGATATAGATAGATAGAATAAAAAAAAAATAGAATAATAAATAAATAATCAAATTCAATTGAATATAAATAACGAAAACTAAGTTAAAAAAGAAAAATGAATAATTAACAAATTCACTAAGAAATTTAGATTCATTCTAGAATAGAAAAAAGATAGATTCGAATAGAATAAATAGAGAGATAGGATATAAGCGGGTAGCGGGAATCGAACCCGCATCGTTAGCTTGGAAGGCTAGGGGTTATAGTCGACGTTGATTCATCATTATGATTTAACGTCTCTAATTCAAAGCCGAACGTGAAACTTTTGTTTCATTCGGCTCCTTTATGGAAGAAATTAAGAGATGGAAGACATGAAAAAAAAAATTGACCCATAACATCTATGTCAGCCTTTTTGTTTTGTAGAAATACATTTGAAACACCTTGCTTTTTAGATGATCCCTATAGAATAGGAGTATTATAACAATCTGTGTGTGTGTTTTTTCTAGTTATTTCGTTCTCTATTTCTATTTGAGAGAATCTTTAGGAAAAGAATAAAATTTCCGTCGAGCTAAAAAAATATGTTGATGTCTCTAGTAAACTAAAAAAATCGTTTAACAGCTATTTTGTTTCAATCTCTACAATACAAAAAAAATGAAAGATTTAGTTACGATTAGAAATAAGCTTTCTATATCTTTCTCCATGGATCCTTTACGCATACTCAAAAAATTCGGATTATTGATCCAATTCCAAAAACTTATGTTTCATAATTTTAGAACTCAATTTGTCAATTTAAAAAAAATGGATTCTTTTTGTATACAAATTACGATAATGTATATTATACCGCAAATCGTTCGTTGAGAGGTATAAAGGATTAGATCCCTTTAAGTAAGAAATAAAGTTTTTGATCGGGATATGAATCAAACGGGGGATCCCTTAACTATTAAAGGGTCCATGGAACGAATCGCACTTTTACCACTAAACTATACCCGCTACAATACAATTATTGTATATAAATGAACCTTTTGTCGAACAAGGCAATCAGACGTAATTAAGAAATAGGAATAGAATATTATGATAATTAGAGTGTTGACATGTTTCGTAAGGGAGACTCCTAATGAAATCCAATTAGGAAAAGGGGGCGAATTTCTTTTTTGGATTTTGTGTTTGCTAAAGTGAAGGTGTTTTTTTTTTACAGATACATCGCGACAAAACTACTTAATTTATAACAAAAAAATGCATTGCGCAGGAATGCAAAAAAAATGACATTATATATATACGTTACCAGAAAGAAGGAGTAATCAAAAATGACATTTTGATCTTATATCATTTTGGTTCTATATCATAGGAATATATCAGTATTTTTGATTTATGTTTGATCGTGTTTAAATTACCAGTTTTTTTTTTTCAAATCAAATACATTCAAATAAATCATTGTTATCCAGTATTCATGGGAATAAAAAGAGCCCGGCTAGGTACTGGCCGGGCTTTGGCTGTAGAAAAAAAAAAAAAGAAAAAAAAATTAGAATTATATATATATATAGATAGATATCATTTTTCTATTCTATAGAATAATATAGAAAATAATGAATAGAAATCAAATAGAAAAAAAAAAGAGAGAGAGAAAAATAAGACATAAAAAAGGATCTTTTTTTTTTCAAGCCCTATTTTTTTTCTTTTTGTTTATGCGATATAACATAAACATAGTAATTCCATTTTTTTTTTTCAATTCGGGAGAGATGGCTGAGTGGACTAAAGCGTCGGATTGCTAATCCGTTGTACAAATTTGTGTACCGAGGGTTCGAATCCCTCTCTTTCCGTTTCCGTTGATGATTTGGTATTTTTTTTTTTCACTTTTTTTTGTTTTACTTGTTTGTTTGATTTTTTTATTTACTAGTTAAAGATGTAAAATAGATAAAATCCTAACACAATAGTTCAAAATCCAGCACAAGCAAGAAAAACACAGAATCCATTTTTTTTATTCTTCACGTCCTGGATTACGTCCTGGATCGTTAGATAGGAATCCAAAGATGAAAAGAGAAACGAAGAATATCACTACCGTGTAAACAAATAATTTTAGAGTAAGCATTATAAAATCTCCAAGATAATTAAAAAAAAACGACAAAGAAAAAGAATGGATTCTCTTATATTAGACATTTTTTTCTTTTGATATTTTGTTTCTAAGAAATGAAGTCATTACGAGGAAATAATATATATATATCAATTTCGAAAATGGATTTGATTTGTAGTAAGAGTTGATCCTTTTCTTACCATTTTCCATAATTACTATTACCAAAAAGATTTTTCATCTAGGTATTATGTTGGTGGTGGGCTCAAATCAAATAATAGGATTTCTCAATGGAAAAAAACGTAGATGATGAATGGTCCGGATTTTTCGTGTCTATCAAAAAATTTCAATATTCGAATCGAGAATTTACGCTGTAAGACTTATCTGATCTTAAAAATGGTTCAAAATGTTCGAATTTTTGTTTTCGAATAAATTCTGAATGAATTTTTTTAGGACATTATTCAAATTAAGGATCTCATCGAAAACTTACAGCAGCTTGCCAAACAAAAGCTAAGAGAAAAAAGAGTACGGGTATTACTGGCATAATATCTACAATTGGATTCAAAAAAGCGTAGGCTTCAGGCAATTTCGCCAAGAAAAAACTACTTGAATAAAGGACGGAGTGAATACAAATACAGACCAAACTAAGGATATTAAGCATAACAAACATTTTGTTCTTTCTTTAAAAAAATAAATTTAATTTTTTCTTTTTTTTTGAATTCTAATTTTCATTTTTAGAATATTGTATTATGTAATGTATATATGTATAATTTATATCAATATAATTATATATATTATAATATATATATAATTAGAATAATATTCTAATAAATAATATATATATATAATAGGAATAAAATTTATAAAAATGAATATTAATTAATGAGTAAAACTAAAAAAAAATGAATCAAGATCAGACTCCCAAAATCCTTCTTTGATTTGAACTTATCCAGTTCAAAATCTTTTCATTCTAAAACAAAAAATAGAAGAAATCCGATTTTCATACAATATCTTAATTGAATTCTATGTAATGATCAATAAATTGAGTTTTATTCCACATTTAGTCCCATCCAATCAAAATCTTAACAACAATTGAATTTAACAAATTTTGGAACTGAAATAAATTGACGAACAACCAATACCAACACAAAAATAGTGTTTATTAGTGTCAAATCGAAAATGGGGCGTGGCCAAGCGGTAAGGCAACGGGTTTTGGTCCCGCTATTCGGAGGTTCGAATCCTTCCGTCCCAGAACATATCCATTCATGATGGATATCATATTTGAATACAAATTGTATATTTGGAATAAGGATTACCTTTTTTTGTAATCATTATGGATGACTAATTATAGTGGATAGCTAATTATCTATCTATATATATTTATATATAGATAGATAATTTTTTCATATTTCTTTCTTTTTTTTTCTAATATTTTTTTTTGAAGAAATTCTAATTTTTTCTATTTTACAAACTATCAAAATAAAGTAGCAAATTTATTCATACAATATCGAATTTGAATTTTTTTTGACTTCTTTCTTTTTTTTTTAGAAATTCTTCCGTTATATAAAAGAAAAAAACCTAGAAGTAAAAAGGATAGATTATTACGTATCCATTGAATCAATGACTATTCACGATTTCATAATTGAATCAATTACATACCGGATCCAAGCTAAAGGAATGTTATGGTAAAACTTCGTTTGAAACGATGTGGTAAAAAGCAACGTGCGACTTGAAAGACATGATTCGATTAGGTGTGGATTCTTACATCCGCCATCTTTTTTTCTAGTATATAGAAATCGAGATGCTCTTGACTCGACATCGTTTGTTCCACTCCACTAGAACTAACTTATTGTTTTGGGGACGGGAAGGGGATTGATGATGTAAATATTCCATGATGGAGCTCGAGTTGATTCATTTCTCAGGGGCAAGTATCTAAGGTTAGTGAAAATTAATAAGTTAGAACAACTTCGTAAGTATCTCTTTGATAGAGAAATCGAAAGGATCCAATTCGAACAAGGTTCAAAAATTTGTTGGAATTAGTAAAATTATTTCGATCGAAAGTGTATCTGCGGGAATCAACCTTCTATTCGTATGATTCTTTCCGAGAAAGAAAAAAAATGGTATGTTGCTTCCATTTTTTTAACGATTAAAGATTCCTGAAGTAATGTCTAAACCCAATGATTCAAGGAAAAACTAAAAGATACTGGAACAAGTAAATACCATTTTCAAATTGTCTCATCAATTCTATTAGAAAAAAAAACATAGATTCTAAAGTGAAAGAAGCACAGACAAGAAAAGGGGGGTAGAGACCGCTCAATAAATGAAATACATAAAGGCTTTGTTTTCCTTTGAGTTATTTGAGAATTATCCAATTTGAGTTATGGGGTTGCAAATATGCAAATATGAGGAGTTATTCTTTTTTCAGAAAGAAAATAAGAAAAAAAATACTTAAATCATAGTTTAATTGATTTAATGATTTTATAGATCTATTTGACATCATAATTTTATACATAGATAAAATTATGAATTTTCTCGAGCCGTACGAGGGTAAAACTTCTTATACGTTTCTAGGGGGGGTACATTGTTCATCTATATCTATCCCAATGAGCTGTTTATCGAATCGTTGCAATTGATGTTCGATCCCGAAGAGAGGGAAGAGATCTTCGGAAAGTGGGTTTTTATGAGCCAATAAAGAATCAAACGTATTTAAATATTCCTGTCATTCTATATTTCCTTGAAAAAGGTGCTCAACCCACAGGAACTGTTCAGGATATTTCAAAAAAAGCAGGTGTTTTTATGGAACTTAGCCCTAATCAACAAACGAAATTCAATTAATGAAATAAAAAAAGGGGGTGTGGATGACTTGTATATAAATTTATAGAACTCTTTTCTCTCCCCCCGCTCTCTTGTTCTATTCATACCTACTTTTTTATTTCTTGTTGTTTACATAGAATGTTGTTTACATAGAATGTTGTTTTCGATAGTCAAGTCAGAAAATTAACTTTATATCGATTTTCAAAACATAAAAAAATGGATAGAAATAAAAGAGATAATATAGGAAAAAGCAAATGAATAATCACTAAATGAAAAAATTGGGTCTATAAATACATTATCCCCAATGAAGTTATTTTTTTCTTTATTTATTCCTAATTCTATATTATTTCAAATAGAATTAAATATTGATTATTATTATATTATTATTTATTTTTAGAATATTTCAAATATGATTTTAGAATTAGATAGAATTGAAAAAAAAAAAATTCTTTTTTTTTAATACTTACTCGTTCGTTATTATTATCAGTTACTAATCCTAGTGATGGAATTTATATATATATTGATAGTAAATAGAATATTAAAAATAGAATTTATATATAATTTTTTATCGAATGACTATTCATCTATTGTATTTTCATGTAAATAGAGGAAAAAAACTCTATGGAAAAATGGTGGTTCACTATGTTGTTTAATAGGGAATTAGAATACAGGTGTGGATTAAGTAAATCAATAGATAGTTTTGGTCCTATTGAAAATACCTGTGTAAATGAGGACCTCCCAATTTTAGCTGATATGGATAAAAAAACGCATAGTTGGAATGATAGTGACAATTCTAGTTACAGTTTTTTCAATTCTAGTTACAGTTTTTTTCAAAATTTAGTAGGTATCAGGAACATCCAGAATTTCCTATCGGATAAAACTTTTTTAGTTAGGGATAGTAAGAGGAAGAGTTATTCCATATATTTTGATATTGAAAAGAAAATTTTGGAAATTGACAATGATCATTCTTTCCTAAGTGAATCTGAAAGTTTTTTTTCTAGTTATAACAATTCTAGCTATCTGAAGAATGTCTCTAAGAGTGATGATGATCATTACATGGATGATACTAAATTTAGCTGGAATAATAACATTAATAGTTGCATTAATAGTTATCTTCGTTCTCAAATTTGTATTGATAGTTCCATTTTAGGTGATAGTGACAAATACAATGACAGTTATTTTTATAGTTACATTTGTGGTAAGGGCAGAAATACTATAGAAAACAAGAATTATAGTTCTAGTCTAATAACTAGCACAAATCATACAAATAATAGTGATTCCACTCAAAGAGAAAGTTCTGATAATCTCGCTGAAATTCAAAAATACAAGCATTTGTGGATTGAATGCGAAAATTGTTATGGATTAAATTATAAAAAATATTTGAAATCCAAAATCAATATTTGTGAACACTGTGGATATCATTTGAAAATGAGCAGTTCAGATAGAATCGAACTTTCGATTGATCCAGGTACTTGGAATCCTATGGATGAAGACATGGTCTCTCTGGATCCCATTGAATTTCATTCACAAGAGGAACCTTATAAAGATCGTATTGATTCTTATCAAAGAAAGACAGGATTAACTGAGGCTGTTCAAACAGGCACAGGTCAACTAAATGGTATTCCTGTAGCAATTGGAATTATGGATTTTAAGTTTATGGGGGGTAGTATGGGATCCGTAGTAGGTGAGAAAATCACCCGTTTGGTCGAATATGCTACCAATCAATTTTTACCTCTTATTCTAGTATGTGCGTCCGGAGGAGCACGTATGCAAGAAGGAAGTTTGAGCTTGATGCAAATGGCTAAAATCTCTTCTGTTTTATATAATTATCAAACAAATAAAAAGTTATTCTATGTATCGATCCTTACATCTCCTACTACTGGTGGAGTGACAGCAAGTTTTGGCATGTTGGGGGATATCATTATTGCGGAACCTAATACTTACATTGCATTTGCAGGTAAAAGAGTAATTGAACAAACATTGAATAAGGCAGTACCTGAAGGTTCACAAGCGGCTGAATATTTATTCCATAAAGGCTTATTTGATTCAATCGTACCGCGTAATCCTTTAAAGGGAGTTCTGGGTGAGTTATTTCAACTTCATGCTTTCTTTTCTTTGACTCAAAATGAAAAATGAGGGAAAGCCAAAAATTCTTTTTGATTTTTCATTTTTGAATTTCAAACAAAAAAACACAAATTTTGAGACAAAAATCAAAAATTAGAACACACAAGAGCAAAGTAATAAGATAATAATAGAGGAATACTAAGAATAAAAAAAAGGTGTATTATCATACATATGTTTGTTTCTTCTAGAAATAGAAGACGAAATCCATTTATTTAGTTCTACATTCTTTCTATTTATTATTAGATTCTATTTGTACTTTGGATTCTATTATTTATTAGAATATTATTTACGATTTTCATTTTATTATTGATTTATTATATTCTATACTCATTATATATATATATTCACTTAGCTATAATCACTAGAATTCATATATACTAAGTATATATGAATTCTAGTGATTATAGACTATCTTTATAACAATATAAATAAGAATAATAAAAATATTAATATAACAATAATATATATATATATATATATATAACCGGTACAAATAGTAAATCGAGGTACCCATTCTATGATAAACTTACCTTCCATTTTTGTGCCTTTAGTAGGCCTATTATTTCCGGCAATTGCAATGGCTTCTTTATTTCTTCATGTTCAAAAAAACAAGATTTTTTAGATACGGGCAGTAGGAAATCTCATATATTTTTTTAGATCTGGAATCAATTAGATGAATTACTCCTAAAGGTTTACATTAAAATAGTGCTAGTTGATAAAGGTTACTTCATAAATAAAGAAAAAGAAATTGGTTGGGGGGTTGATTTTTTTACCCAATCCTAATAGAATATATATATGAAAGTTGAAATTGGATTTTGAATCCAAAATGCATTCATTCGCTGCAAATTCAGGAGGTTAATCATGAATATGAATGTAGTTTTGCGATCAAAACAGATACTGATATATCGTGTAACGGAATATCGAAGAATACGTTATTTGTTCTGGTCCTTCGTCCTGCTTTTAATTTCATTCGTGTTGTTTTTGGTTGGAATAACCAGTTATCTTGGTAGGGATTTTCTATTTTTTCCTGAGGAAATTAGTAATTTTCTTCCATTTATTCCGAACTATATTTATTTACCATTTATTCCACGAGGGGCCACGATGTATTTCGATGGAATCGTGGGTCTTCTTATTAGTTTTTTTTTGTGGGCCGCGATTATTTTGGATGTGGATGGTGGTTATGATATCTTCCAAAAAGAAGAGAGAATGGTTTATTTTTTTCGTTGGGGATTTGGATTTCTTGGAGAAAAGCGTCGTCTAATTTTCAAAGTACCTATGAAAGATATTCGGTGCATCAAAATAATGCCAGAAGTTCAAAGGGATATTTTGACTCGTACCCCTACTTTTTATCGTATTGTTTTTATGGAAACCATAAACTATGAGCTCATTCCCTTGACTCGTATTGAAGATGATTTGAGTTTCCAAGAAATTGTAGACAAAGCTTTCGAAATAGGCAGATTCGTGGATGTACCCGTTTTCTTGATGTATCCGCTTTATTGAGGAGAATTTGACTCTACTAGATAAATTGCACAAAAAGTTGTGGAATTGTCCTATTTCTTGTGTGTACCGATTGAAATATTTATAGATGAGACGTTCTTTGGTTTCGAAATCCGACTATAATATTCATTACCCGAATTACTCCTTTTGATGAATACACAAAAGAGCACTTCGGGTAATTGCTTCGAATCTTAGCAATTGAGATCTTTTGAAACAATATTTATTTTTCTTCATTCGACTTGACGGTGGATTCCTTCGATTTCTGTATTCTTTCTAAATTAAACAAGGCAAGGACTAACTCCCGAATTTCAAATAAAAAAAACGCGGGAATAGATTATGGATTTAGATATAGGTTCTATGAATTTTAATAGAAGTTATGCTTGATAGAAAGATTATTATCATATAGAGTTTGACGAATGAGGTGAAGTTGAGTTGATTAAAGACGAAAAATGGAAAAAAAGAAAGCATTCATTCCTCTTCTATATCTTATATCTATAGTCTTTTTGCCCTGGTGTATCTCTTTTACATTTAAGAAAAGTCTGGAATCTTGGTTTACTAATTGGCGAAATACTAGGCAATCCGAAATTTTCTTGAATGATATTCAAGAAAAGAGTATTCTAAAAAAATTCATAGAATTTAAGGAACTATTCCTTTTGGATGAAATGCTAAAGGAATACCCGGAAACACGTCTACAAAACCTTCGTACTGGAATCTACAAAGAAACGATCCAATTAATCAAAACGTATAACGAAGATCGTATCCATACGATTTTGCACTTATCGACAAATATAATCTGTTTCCTTATTCTAAGTGGTTATTCTAT
>NW_020874400.1:0-12464 GCF_003935025.1 Abrus precatorius
CACCACCTTCTCCCTTCTGAAACTTTCTGGCGCCTTTGGACCCAAGTTCAGTTTTGGTCTCTTTTGGTCCCTTTTGCTTACCGCAAAGGAAGACGTGCAAACTTGTCTCAGGCCACTGAAACTCCTTGAATATCACTCCAAGGACTCAAAGGAAGGCTTTCTCACCACCTTCTCCCCTTCTGAAACTTTCTGGCGCCTTTGGACCCAAGTTCCAGTTTTGGTCTCTTTTGGTCCCCTTTTGCTTACCGGCAAGGGAAGACGTGCAAAACTTGTCTCAGGCCACTGAAACTCCTTGAATATCACTCCAAGGACTAAAAGGAAGGCTTTCTCACCACCTTCTCCCCTTCTGAACTTTCTGGCGCCTTTGGACCCAAGTTCCAGTTTTGGTCTCTTTTGGTCCCCTTTTGCTTACCGGCAAGGAAGACGTGCAAAACTTGTCTCAGGCCACTGAAACTCCTTGAATATCACTCCAAGGACTAAAAGGAAGGCTTTCTCACCACCTTCTCCCCTTCTGAACTTTCTGGCGCCTTTGGACCCAAGTTCCAGTTTTGGTCTCTTTTGGTCCCCTTTTGCTTACCGCAAGGAAGACGTGCAAAACTTGTCTCAGGCCACTGAAACTCCTTGAATATCACTCCAAGGACTAAAAGGAAGGCTTTCTCACCACCTTCTCCCCTTCTGAAACTTTCTGGCGCCTTTGGACCCAAGTTCCAGTTTTGGTCTCTTTTGGTCCCCTTTTGCTTACCAGCAAGGGAAGACGTGCAAACTTGTCTCAGGCCACTGAAACTCCTTGAATATCACTCCAAGGACTAAAAGGAAGGCTTTCTCACCACCTTCTCCCCTTCTGAACTTTCTGGCGCCTTTGGACCCAAGTTCCAGTTTTGGTCTCTTTTGGTCCCCTTTTGCTTACCAGCAAGGGAAGACGTGCAAAACTTGTCTCAGGCCACTGAAACTCCTTGAATATCACTCCAAGGACTAAAAGGAAGGCTTTCTCACCACCTTCTCCCCTTCTGAACTTTCTGGCGCCTTTGGACCCAAGTTCCAGTTTTGGTCTCTTTTGGTCCCCTTTTGCTTACCGGCAAGGGAAGATGTGCAAACTTGTCTCAGGCCACTGAAACTCCTTGAATATCACTCCAAGGACTAAAAGGAAGGCTTTCTCACCACCTTCTCCCCTTCTGAACTTTCTGGCGCCTTTGGACCCAAGTTCCAGTTTTGGTCTCTTTTGGTCCCCTTTTGCTTACCGCAAGGAAGACGTGCAAACTTGTCTCAGGCCACTGAAACTCCTTGAATATCACTCCTAGGACTCAAAGGAAGGCTTTCTCACCACCTTCTCCCCTTCTGCACTTTCTGGCGCCTTTGGACCCAAGTTCCAGTTTTGGTCTCTTTTGGTCCCCTTTTGCTTACCGCAAGGAAGACGTGCAAAACTTGTCTCAGGCCACTGAAACTCCTTGAATATCACTCCAAGGACTAAAGGAAGGCTTTCTCACCACCTTCTCCCCTTCTGAACTTTCTGGCGCCTTTGGACCCAAGTTCCAGTTTTGGTCTCTTTTGGTCCCTTTTGCTTACCGGCAAAGGAAGACGTGCAAACTTGTCTCAGGCCACTGAAACTCCTTGAATATCACTCCAAGGACTAAAGGAAGGCTTTCTCACCACCTTCTCCCTTCTGAACTTTCTGGCGCCTTTGGACCCAAGTTCCAGTTTTGGTCTCTTTTGGTCCCCTTTTGCTTACCGGCAAAGGAAGACGTGCAAAACTTGTCTCAGGCCACTGAAACTCCTTGAATATCACTCCAAGGACTAAAAGGAAGGCTTTCTCACCACCTTCTCCCCTTCTGAAACTTTCTGGCGCCTTTGGACCCAAGTTCCAGTTTTGGTCTCTTTTGGTCCCCTTTTGCTTACCGGCAAGGAAGACGTGCAAAACTTGTCTCAGGCCACTGAACTCCTTGAATATCACTCCAAGGACTCAAAGGAAGGCTTTCTCACCACCTTCTCCCCTTCTGAACTTTCTGGCGCCTTTGGACCCAAGTTCCAGTTTTGGTCTCTTTTGGTCCCCTTTTGCTTACCGCAAGGAAGACGTGCAAACTTGTCTCAGGCCACTGAAACTCCTTGAATATCACTCCAAGGACTAAAAGGAAGGCTTTCTCACCACCTTCTCCCCTTCTGAAACTTTCTGGCGCCTTTGGACCCAAGTTCCAGTTTTGGTCTCTTTTGGTCCCCTTTTGCTTACCAGCAAGGGAAGACGTGCAAAACTTGTCTCAGGCCACTGAAACTCCTTGAATATCACTCCAAGGACTAAAAGGAAGGCTTTCTCACCACCTTCTCCCCTTCTGAAACTTTCTGGCGCCTTTGGACCCAAGTTCCAGTTTTGGTCTCTTTTGGTCCCCTTTTGCTTACCAGCAAGGGAAGACGTGCAAAACTTGTCTCAGGCCACTGAAACTCCTTGAATATCACTCCAAG
Organism: Abrus precatorius; assembly: GCF_003935025.1. NCBI lineage: Eukaryota > Viridiplantae > Streptophyta > Magnoliopsida > Fabales > Fabaceae > Abrus > Abrus precatorius. The sequence goes on from NW_020874400.1 coordinate 2,452, forward strand.
GACTAAAAGGAAGGCTTTCTCACCACCTTCTCCCCTTCTGAAACTTTCTGGCGCCTTTGGACCCAAGTTCCAGTTTTGGTCTCTTTTGGTCCCCTTTTGCTTACCAGCAAGGGAAGACGTGCAAACTTGTCTCAGGCCACTGAAACTCCTTGAATATCACTCCAAGGACTAAAAGGAAGGCTTTCTCACCACCTTCTCCCCTTCTGAAACTTTCTGGCGCCTTTGGACCCAAGTTCCAGTTTTGGTCTCTTTTGGTCCCCTTTTGCTTACCGGCAAAGGAAGACGTGCAAAACTTGTCTCAGGCCACTGAAACTCCTTGAATATCACTCCAAGGACTCAAAGGAAGGCTTTCTCACCACCTTCTCCCCTTCTGAACTTTCTGGCGCCTTTGGACCCAAGTTCCAGTTTTGGTCTCTTTTGGTCCCCTTTTGCTTACCGCAAGGAAGACGTGCAAACTTGTCTCAGGCCACTGAAACTCCTTGAATATCACTCCAAGGACTAAAAGGAAGGCTTTCTCACCACCTTCTCCCCTTCTGAAACTTTCTGGCGCCTTTGGACCCAAGTTCCAGTTTTGGTCTCTTTTGGTCCCCTTTTGCTTACCAGCAAGGGAAGACGTGCAAAACTTGTCTCAGGCCACTGAAACTCCTTGAATATCACTCCAAGGACTAAAAGGAAGGCTTTCTCACCACCTTCTCCCCTTCTGAACTTTCTGGCGCCTTTGGACCCAAGTTCCAGTTTTGGTCTCTTTTGGTCCCCTTTTGCTTACCAGCAAGGGAAGACGTGCAAAACTTGTCTCAGGCCACTGAAACTCCTTGAATATCACTCCAAGGACTAAAAGGAAGGCTTTCTCACCACCTTCTCCCCTTCTGAAACTTTCTGGCGCCTTTGGACCCAAGTTCCAGTTTTGGTCTCTTTTGGTCCCCTTTTGCTTACCGCAAGGAAGACGTGCAAAACTTGTCTCAGGCCACTGAAACTCCTTGAATATCACTCCAAGGACTAAAAGGAAGGCTTTCTCACCACCTTCTCCCCTTCTGAAACTTTCTGGCGCCTTTGGACCCAAGTTCCAGTTTTGGTCTCTTTTGGTCCCCTTTTGCTTACCGGCAAAGGAAGACGTGCAAACTTGTCTCAGGCCACTGAAACTCCTTGAATATCACTCCAAGGACTCAAAGGAAGGCTTTCTCACCACCTTCTCCCCTTCTGCACTTTCTGGCGCCTTTGGACCCAAGTTCCAGTTTTGGTCTCTTTTGGTCCCCTTTTGCTTACCGGCAAAGGAAGACGTGCAAACTTGTCTCAGGCCACTGAAACTCCTTGAATATCACTCCAAGGACTAAAAGGAAGGCTTTCTCACCACCTTCTCCCCTTCTGAAACTTTCTGGCGCCTTTGGACCCAAGTTCCAGTTTTGGTCTCTTTTGGTCCCCTTTTGCTTACCGCAAGGAAGACGTGCAAAACTTGTCTCAGGCCACTGAAACTCCTTGAATATCACTCCAAGGACTAAAAGGAAGGCTTTCTCACCACCTTCTCCCCTTCTGAAACTTTCTGGCGCCTTTGGACCCAAGTTCCAGTTTTGGTCTCTTTTGGTCCCCTTTTGCTTACCGGCAAAGGAAGACGTGCAAAACTTGTCTCAGGCCACTGAAACTCCTTGAATATCACTCCAAGGACTCAAAGGAAGGCTTTCTCACCACCTTCTCCCCTTCTGAACTTTCTGGCGCCTTTGGACCCAAGTTCCAGTTTTGGTCTCTTTTGGTCCCCTTTTGCTTACCGGCAAAGGAAGACGTGCAAAACTTGTCTCAGGCCACTGAAACTCCTTGAATATCACTCCAAGGACTAAAAGGAAGGCTTTCTCACCACCTTCTCCCCTTCTGAACTTTCTGGCGCCTTTGGACCCAAGTTCCAGTTTTGGTCTCTTTTGGTCCCCTTTTGCTTACCGGCAAGGAAGACGTGCAAACTTGTCTCAGGCCACTGAAACTCCTTGAATATCACTCCAAGGACTCAAAGGAAGGCTTTCTCACCACCTTCTCCCCTTCTGAACTTTCTGGCGCCTTTGGACCCAAGTTCCAGTTTTGGTCTCTTTTGGTCCCCTTTTGCTTACCGCAAGGAAGACGTGCAAAACTTGTCTCAGGCCACTGAAACTCCTTGAATATCACTCCAAGGACTAAAAGGAAGGCTTTCTCACCACCTTCTCCCCTTCTGAAACTTTCTGGCGCCTTTGGACCCAAGTTCCAGTTTTGGTCTCTTTTGGTCCCCTTTTGCTTACCGCAAGGGAAGACGTGCAAAACTTGTCTCAGGCCACTGAAACTCCTTGAATATCACTCCAAGGACTAAAAGGAAGGCTTTCTCACCACCTTCTCCCCTTCTGAAACTTTCTGGCGCCTTTGGACCCAAGTTCCAGTTTTGGTCTCTTTTGGTCCCCTTTTGCTTACCGGCAAAGGAAGACGTGCAAACTTGTCTCAGGCCACTGAAACTCCTTGAATATCACTCCTAGGACTCAAAGGAAGGCTTTCTCACCACCTTCTCCCCTTCTGCACTTTCTGGCGCCTTTGGACCCAAGTTCCAGTTTTGGTCTCTTTTGGTCCCCTTTTGCTTACCGCAAGGAAGACGTGCAAAACTTGTCTCAGGCCACTGAAACTCCTTGAATATCACTCCAAGGACTCAAAGGAAGGCTTTCTCACCACCTTCTCCCCTTCTGAACTTTCTGGCGCCTTTGGACCCAAGTTCCAGTTTTGGTCTCTTTTGGTCCCCTTTTGCTTACCAGCAAGGGAAGACGTGCAAAACTTGTCTCAGGCCACTGAAACTCCTTGAATATCACTCCAAGGACTAAAAGGAAGGCTTTCTCACCACCTTCTCCCCTTCTGAACTTTCTGGCGCCTTTGGACCCAAGTTCCAGTTTTGGTCTCTTTTGGTCCCCTTTTGCTTACCGGCAAGGGAAGACGTGCAAACTTGTCTCAGGCCACTGAAACTCCTTGAATATCACTCCAAGGACTAAAAGGAAGGCTTTCTCACCACCTTCTCCCCTTCTGAACTTTCTGGCGCCTTTGGACCCAAGTTCCAGTTTTGGTCTCTTTTGGTCCCCTTTTGCTTACCGGCAAAGGAAGACGTGCAAACTTGTCTCAGGCCACTGAAACTCCTTGAATATCACTCCAGGACTCAAAGGAAGGCTTTCTCACCACCTTCTCCCCTTCTGCACTTTCTGGCGCCTTTGGACCCAAGTTCCAGTTTTGGTCTCTTTTGGTCCCCTTTTGCTTACCGGCAAAGGAAGACGTGCAAAACTTGTCTCAGGCCACTGAAACTCCTTGAATATCACTCCAAGGACTCAAAGGAAGGCTTTCTCACCACCTTCTCCCCTTCTGCACTTTCTGGCGCCTTTGGACCCAAGTTCCAGTTTTGGTCTCTTTTGGTCCCCTTTTGCTTACCAGCAAGGGAAGACGTGCAAAACTTGTCTCAGGCCACTGAAACTCCTTGAATATCACTCCAAGGACTAAAAGGAAGGCTTTCTCACCACCTTCTCCCCTTCTGAAACTTTCTGGCGCCTTTGGACCCAAGTTCCAGTTTTGGTCTCTTTTGGTCCCCTTTTGCTTACCGGCAAGGAAGACGTGCAAAACTTGTCTCAGGCCACTGAAACTCCTTGAATATCACTCCAAGGACTAAAAGGAAGGCTTTCTCACCACCTTCTCCCCTTCTGAACTTTCTGGCGCCTTTGGACCCAAGTTCCAGTTTTGGTCTCTTTTGGTCCCCTTTTGCTTACCGGCAAAGGAAGACGTGCAAAACTTGTCTCAGGCCACTGAAACTCCTTGAATATCACTACAAGGACTCAAAGGAAGGCTTTCTCACCACCTTCTCCCCTTCTGCACTTTCTGGCGCCTTTGGACCCAAGTTCCAGTTTTGGTCTCTTTTGGTCCCCTTTTGCTTACCAGCAAGGGAAGACGTGCAAAACTTGTCTCAGGCCACTGAAACTCCTTGAATATCACTCCAAGGACTCAAAGGAAGGCTTTCTCACCACCTTCTCCCCTTCTGAAACTTTCTGGCGCCTTTGGACCCAAGTTCCAGTTTTGGTCTCTTTTGGTCCCCTTTTGCTTACCGGCAAAGGAAGACGTGCAAACTTGTCTCAGGCCACTGAAACTCCTTGAATATCACTCCAAGGACTCAAAGGAAGGCTTTCTCACCACCTTCTCCCCTTCTGAACTTTCTGGCGCCTTTGGACCCAAGTTCCAGTTTTGGTCTCTTTTGGTCCCCTTTTGCTTACCGCAAAGGAAGACGTGCAAAACTTGTCTCAGGCCACTGAAACTCCTTGAATATCACTCCAAGGACTCAAAGGAAGGCTTTCTCACCACCTTCTCCCCTTCTGAACTTTCTGGCGCCTTTGGACCCAAGTTCCAGTTTTGGTCTCTTTTGGTCCCCTTTTGCTTACCGGCAAAGGAAGACGTGCAAAACTTGTCTCAGGCCACTGAAACTCCTTGAATATCACTCCAGGACTCAAAGGAAGGCTTTCTCACCACCTTCTCCCCTTCTGCACTTTCTGGCGCCTTTGGACCCAAGTTCCAGTTTTGGTCTCTTTTGGTCCCCTTTTGCTTACCGGCAAGGAAGACGTGCAAACTTGTCTCAGGCCACTGAAACTCCTTGAATATCACTCCAAGGACTAAAAGGAAGGCTTTCTCACCACCTTCTCCCCTTCTGAACTTTCTGGCGCCTTTGGACCCAAGTTCCAGTTTTGGTCTCTTTTGGTCCCCTTTTGCTTACCGCAAGGAAGACGTGCAAACTTGTCTCAGGCCACTGAAACTCCTTGAATATCACTCCAAGGACTAAAGGAAGGCTTTCTCACCACCTTCTCCCCTTCTGAACTTTCTGGCGCCTTTGGACCCAAGTTCCAGTTTTGGTCTCTTTTGGTCCCCTTTTGCTTACCGGCAAGGAAGACGTGCAAACTTGTCTCAGGCCACTGAAACTCCTTGAATATCACTCCTAGGACTCAAAGGAAGGCTTTCTCACCACCTTCTCCCCTTCTGCACTTTCTGGCGCCTTTGGACCCAAGTTCCAGTTTTGGTCTCTTTTGGTCCCCTTTTGCTTACCGGCAAAGGAAGACGTGCAAAACTTGTCTCAGGCCACTGAAACTCCTTGAATATCACTCCAAGGACTCAAAGGAAGGCTTTCTCACCACCTTCTCCCCTTCTGAACTTTCTGGCGCCTTTGGACCCAAGTTCCAGTTTTGGTCTCTTTTGGTCCCCTTTTGCTTACCGGCAAGGGAAGACGTGCAAACTTGTCTCAGGCCACTGAAACTCCTTGAATATCACTCCAAGGACTAAAAGGAAGGCTTTCTCACCACCTTCTCCCCTTCTGAAACTTTCTGGCGCCTTTGGACCCAAGTTCCAGTTTTGGTCTCTTTTGGTCCCCTTTTGCTTACCGGCAAAGGAAGACGTGCAAAACTTGTCTCAGGCCACTGAAACTCCTTGAATATCACTCCAAGGACTCAAAGGAAGGCTTTCTCACCACCTTCTCCCCTTCTGCACTTTCTGGCGCCTTTGGACCCAAGTTCCAGTTTTGGTCTCTTTTGGTCCCCTTTTGCTTACCGGCAAAGGAAGACGTGCAAAACTTGTCTCAGGCCACTGAAACTCCTTGAATATCACTCCAAGGACTCAAAGGAAGGCTTTCTCACCACCTTCTCCCTTCTGAACTTTCTGGCGCCTTTGGACCCAAGTTCCAGTTTTGGTCTCTTTTGGTCCCCTTTTGCTTACCGCAAAGGAAGACGTGCAAACTTGTCTCAGGCCACTGAAACTCCTTGAATATCACTCCAAGGACTAAAAGGAAGGCTTTCTCACCACCTTCTCCCCTTCTGAACTTTCTGGCGCCTTTGGACCCAAGTTCCAGTTTTGGTCTCTTTTGGTCCCCTTTTGCTTACCGGCAAGGAAGACGTGCAAACTTGTCTCAGGCCACTGAAACTCCTTGAATATCACTCCAAGGACTCAAAGGAAGGCTTTCTCACCACCTTCTCCCCTTCTGAACTTTCTGGCGCCTTTGGACCCAAGTTCCAGTTTTGGTCTCTTTTGGTCCCCTTTTGCTTACCGCAAAGGAAGACGTGCAAACTTGTCTCAGGCCACTGAAACTCCTTGAATATCACTCCAAGGACTAAAGGAAGGCTTTCTCACCACCTTCTCCCCTTCTGAACTTTCTGGCGCCTTTGGACCCAAGTTCCAGTTTTGGTCTCTTTTGGTCCCCTTTTGCTTACCGGCAAAGGAAGACGTGCAAAACTTGTCTCAGGCCACTGAAACTCCTTGAATATCACTCCAAGGACTCAAAGGAAGGCTTTCTCACCACCTTCTCCCCTTCTGAACTTTCTGGCGCCTTTGGACCCAAGTTCCAGTTTTGGTCTCTTTTGGTCCCCTTTTGCTTACCGGCAAAGGAAGACGTGCAAACTTGTCTCAGGCCACTGAAACTCCTTGAATATCACTCCAAGGACTCAAAGGAAGGCTTTCTCACCACCTTCTCCCCTTCTGAACTTTCTGGCGCCTTTGGACCCAAGTTCCAGTTTTGGTCTCTTTTGGTCCCCTTTTGCTTACCGCAAGGAAGACGTGCAAAACTTGTCTCAGGCCACTGAAACTCCTTGAATATCACTCCTAGGACTCAAAGGAAGGCTTTCTCACCACCTTCTCCCCTTCTGCACTTTCTGGCGCCTTTGGACCCAAGTTCCAGTTTTGGTCTCTTTTGGTCCCCTTTTGCTTACCGCAAGGAAGACGTGCAAAACTTGTCTCAGGCCACTGAAACTCCTTGAATATCACTCCAAGGACTCAAAGGAAGGCTTTCTCACCACCTTCTCCCTTCTGAACTTTCTGGCGCCTTTGGACCCAAGTTCCAGTTTTGGTCTCTTTTGGTCCCTTTTGCTTACCGCAAGGAAGACGTGCAAAACTTGTCTCAGGCCACTGAAACTCCTTGAATATCACTCCAAGGACTCAAAGGAAGGCTTTCTCACCACCTTCTCCCCTTCTGAACTTTCTGGCGCCTTTGGACCCAAGTTCCAGTTTTGGTCTCTTTTGGTCCCCTTTTGCTTACCGGCAAAGGAAGACGTGCAAACTTGTCTCAGGCCACTGAAACTCCTTGAATATCACTCCAAGGACTCAAAGGAAGGCTTTCTCACCACCTTCTCCCCTTCTGAACTTTCTGGCGCCTTTGGACCCAAGTTCCAGTTTTGGTCTCTTTTGGTCCCCTTTTGCTTACCGGCAAAGGAAGACGTGCAAAACTTGTCTCAGGCCACTGAAACTCCTTGAATATCACTCCAAGGACTCAAAGGAAGGCTTTCTCACCACCTTCTCCCCTTCTGCACTTTCTGGCGCCTTTGGACCCAAGTTCCAGTTTTGGTCTCTTTTGGTCCCCTTTTGCTTACCGGCAAAGGAAGACGTGCAAAACTTGTCTCAGGCCACTGAAACTCCTTGAATATCACTCCAAGGACTCAAAGGAAGGCTTTCTCACCACCTTCTCCCCTTCTGAACTTTCTGGCGCCTTTGGACCCAAGTTCCAGTTTTGGTCTCTTTTGGTCCCCTTTTGCTTACCGCAAGGAAGACGTGCAAAACTTGTCTCAGGCCACTGAAACTCCTTGAATATCACTCCAAGGACTCAAAGGAAGGCTTTCTCACCACCTTCTCCCCTTCTGCACTTTCTGGCGCCTTTGGACCCAAGTTCCAGTTTTGGTCTCTTTTGGTCCCCTTTTGCTTACCGGCAAAGGAAGATGTGCGAAACTTGTCTCAGGCCACTGAAACTCCTTGAATATCACTCCAAGGACTCAAAGGAAGGCTTTCTCACCACCTTCTCCCCTTCTGAACTTTCTGGCGCCTTTGGACCCAAGTTCCAGTTTTGGTCTCTTTTGGTCCCCTTTTGCTTACCGCAAAGGAAGACGTGCAAACTTGTCTCAGGCCACTGAAACTCCTTGAATATCACTCCAAGGACTAAAAGGAAGGCTTTCTCACCACCTTCTCCCCTTCTGAAACTTTCTGGCGCCTTTGGACCCAAGTTCCAGTTTTGGTCTCTTTTGGTCCCCTTTTGCTTACCGGCAAAGGAAGACGTGCAAACTTGTCTCAGGCCACTGAAACTCCTTGAATATCACTCCAAGGACTCAAAGGAAGGCTTTCTCACCACCTTCTCCCCTTCTGCACTTTCTGGCGCCTTTGGACCCAAGTTCCAGTTTTGGTCTCTTTTGGTCCCCTTTTGCTTACCGGCAAGGAAGACGTGCAAACTTGTCTCAGGCCACTGAAACTCCTTGAATATCACTCCAGGACTCAAAGGAAGGCTTTCTCACCACCTTCTCCCCTTCTGCACTTTCTGGCGCCTTTGGACCCAAGTTCCAGTTTTGGTCTCTTTTGGTCCCCTTTTGCTTACGCAAAGGAAGACGTGCAAAACTTGTCTCAGGCCACTGAAACTCCTTGAATATCACTCCAAGGACTAAAGGAAGGCTTTCTCACCACCTTCTCCCCTTCTGAAACTTTCTGGCGCCTTTGGACCCAAGTTCCAGTTTTGGTCTCTTTTGGTCCCCTTTTGCTTACCGGCAAAGGAAGACGTGCAAAACTTGTCTCAGGCCACTGAAACTCCTTGAATATCACTCCTAGGACTCAAAGGAAGGCTTTCTCACCACCTTCTCCCCTTCTGAACTTTCTGGCGCCTTTGGACCCAAGTTCCAGTTTTGGTCTCTTTTGGTCCCCTTTTGCTTACCGGCAAAGGAAGACGTGCAAAACTTGTCTCAGGCCACTGAAACTCCTTGAATATCACTCCAAGGACTCAAAGGAAGGCTTTCTCACCACCTTCTCCCCTTCTGAACTTTCTGGCGCCTTTGGACCCAAGTTCCAGTTTTGGTCTCTTTTGGTCCCCTTTTGCTTACCGGCAAAGGAAGACGTGCAAACTTGTCTCAGGCCACTGAAACTCCTTGAATATCACTCCAAGGACTAAAAGGAAGGCTTTCTCACCACCTTCTCCCCTTCTGAAACTTTCTGGCGCCTTTGGACCCAAGTTCCAGTTTTGGTCTCTTTTGGTCCCCTTTTGCTTACCGCAAAGGAAGATGTGCAAACTTGTCTCAGGCCACTGAAACTCCTTGAATATCACTCCAAGGACTCAAAGGAAGGCTTTCTCACCACCTTCTCCCCTTCTGAACTTTCTGGCGCCTTTGGACCCAAGTTCCAGTTTTGGTCTCTTTTGGTCCCCTTTTGCTTACCGGCAAAGGAAGACGTGCAAACTTGTCTCAGGCCACTGAAACTCCTTGAATATCACTCCAGGACTCAAAGGAAGGCTTTCTCACCACCTTCTCCCCTTCTGCACTTTCTGGCGCCTTTGGACCCAAGTTCCAGTTTTGGTCTCTTTTGGTCCCCTTTTGCTTACCGCAAGGAAGACGTGCAAAACTTGTCTCAGGCCACTGAAACTCCTTGAATATCACTCCAAGGACTCAAAGGAAGGCTTTCTCACCACCTTCTCCCCTTCTGAACTTTCTGGCGCCTTTGGACCCAAGTTCCAGTTTTGGTCTCTTTTGGTCCCCTTTTGCTTACCGGCAAAGGAAGACGTGCAAAACTTGTCTCAGGCCACTGAAACTCCTTGAATATCACTCCAAGGACTAAAGGAAGGCTTTCTCACCACCTTCTCCCCTTCTGAAACTTTCTGGCGCCTTTGGACCCAAGTTCCAGTTTTGGTCTCTTTTGGTCCCCTTTTGCTTACCGGCAAAGGAAGACGTGCAAACTTGTCTCAGGCCACTGAAACTCCTTGAATATCACTCCAAGGACTCAAAGGAAGGCTTTCTCACCACCTTCTCCCCTTCTGCACTTTCTGGCGCCTTGGACCCAAGTTCCAGTTTTGGTCTCTTTTGGTCCCCTTTTGCTTACCGGCAAAGGTAGATGTGCAAACTTGTCTCAGGCCACTGAAACTCCTTGAATATCACTACTAGGACTCAAAGGAAGGCTTTCTCACCACCTTCTCCCCTTCTGAACTTCTGGCGCCTTTGGACCCAAGTTCCAGTTTTGGTCTCTTTGGTCCCTTTTGCTTACCAGCAAGGGAA
>NW_020874401.1:0-11518 GCF_003935025.1 Abrus precatorius
ATTCTTTTTTCGTTGCGAAGCTCTTTTCTGGGCTTCACTGTGGACTCTGTTTTGCAGAAAATGGAGCTCGCAGATGAAGCTATGACCTTCGCAACTTGTTTAACACGGATGCACTTTCAGCCCGTTTTACTGTTTCGGCGATATCTCTAGCTGCGGGACGAGTTTTGAGCATGTTCCTGATTCATTTCGTAGATCTCGTCAGGGGCTTCACTCTGGAGTCTGGTTTTGCGGAAAAATCTCACACATGAAAATATGGCCTTCGCAGTTTGTCGTGACTGTCTGCAACACCCAGATTCTGAGCGTTTCCGGGCAGCCTTACTGTTTCGACGATATCTCGAGCTACAGGCCGTGTTTCGAGACGATTCTTTTTTCGTTGCGAAGCTCTTTTCTGGGGCTTCACTGTGACTCTGGTTTTGCAGAAATGGAGCTCGCAGATGAAAGCTATGACTTCGAACTTGTTTACACGGATGCACTTTCAGCCTGTTTTACTTGTTGGCGATATCTCTAGCTGCGGATCGGTTTTGAGCCTTTCCTGATTCATTTCGTAGATCTCGTCAGGGGCTGCACTCTGGAGTCTGGTTTTCAGAAAACAGATCTCAGACTTAAATATGGCCTTCGCAGTTTGTTGCGACTGTCTGCACCCCAGATTTTGAGCGTTTCTGGGCAGCTTTACTTTTTCGACGATATCTCGAGCTCAGGCGTGTTTGAGACGATTCTTTTTTCGTTGCAAGCTCTTTTCTGGGGCTTCACTGTGGATCTAGTTTTGCAGAAAATGGGCTCGCAGATAAAGCTATGACCTTCGCAACTTGTTTAACACGGATGCACTTTCAGCCCCGTTTTACTGTTTCGGCGATATCTCTAGCTGCGGGACGAGTTTTGAGCATGTTCCTGATTCATTTCGTAGATCTCGTCGGGGGCTTCACTCTGGAGTCTGGTTTTGCGGAAAACAGATCTCACACATGAAAGATATGGCCTTCGCAGTTTGTTGCGACTGTCTGCACCACTAGATTTTGAGCGTTTCTGGGCAGCATTTTCTTTTAGACGATATCTCAAGCTGCAGGCCGTGTTTCGAGACGATTCTTTTTTCGTTGCGAAACTCTTTTCTGGGGCTTCACTGTGGACTCTGGTTTTGCAGAAAATGGAGCTCGCAGATGAAAGCTATGACCTTCGCAACTTGTTAAACACGGATGCACTTTCAGCCCCGTTTTACTGTTTCGGCGATATCTCTAGCTGCGGGACGAGTTTTGAGCATGTTCCTTATTCATTTCGTAGATCTCGTCAGTGGCTGCACTCTGGAGTCTGCTTTTACAGAAAACAGATCTCACACGTGAAAGATATGGCCTTCGCAGTTTGTTGCGACTGTCTGCACCACTAGATTTTGAGCGTTTCTGGGCAGCATTTTCTTTTAGACGATATCTCGAGCTGCAGGCGTGTTTCGAGACGATTCTTTTTTCGTTGCGAAGCTCTTTTCTGGTGCTTCACTGTGGACTCTGGTTTTGTAGAAAACAAAGCTCGCAGATGAAAGCTTTGACCTTCGCATTTTGTGTAACACGAATACACTTTCAGCCCTATTTTATTGTTTCGGCGATATCTCTAGCTACGGGACGAGTTTTGAGCCAGTTCCTCATTCATTTCGAAGATCTCGTCAGGGGCTTCATTCTCGAGTCTGGTTTTATAGAAAACAGATCTCAGACTTGAAAGATATGGCCTTCGCAGTTTGTTGTGACTGTTTCCAACCCCTAGATTCTAAGAGTTTCCATGCAGCGTTTACTCTTTCGACGATATCTCGAGCTATAGGCCCTGTTTCCAGACGATTCTTTTTCGTTGCGAAGCTCTTTTCTGGGGCTTCACTGTGGACTTTGGTTTTGCAGAAAATGGAGCTCGCAGATGAAAGCTATGACCTTCGCAACTTGTTTAACACGGATGCACTTTCAGCCCTGTTTTACTGTTTCGGCGATATCTCTAGCTGCGGGACGAGTTTTGAGCATGTTCCTGATTCATTTCGTAGATCTCGTCAGGGGCTTCACTCTGGAGTCTGGTTTTGCGGAAAACAGATCTCACACATGAAAGATATGGCCTTCGCAGTTTGTTGTGACTGTCTGCAACACCCAGATTCTGAGCGTTTCCGGGCAGCGCTTACTGTTTCGACGATATCTCAAGCTACCGGCCGTGTTTCGAAACGATTCTTTTTTCGTTGCGAAGCTCTTTTCTGGGGCTTCACTGTGGACTCTGGTTTTGCAGAAAATGGAGCTCGCAGATGAAAGCTATGACCTTCGCAACTTGTTTAACACGGATGCACTTTCAGCCCCGTTTTACTGTTTCGGCGATATCTCTAGCTGCGGGACGAGTTTTGAGCATGTTCCTGATTCATTTCGTAGATCTCGTCAGGGGCTTCACTCTGGAGTCTGGTTTTGCGGAAAACAGATCTCACACATGAAAGTTATGGCCTTCGCAGTTTGTTGTGACTGTCTGCAACACCCAGATTCTGAGCGTTTCCGGGCAGCGCTTACTGTTTCGACGATATCTCAAGCTACCGGCGTGTTTCGAAACGATTCTTTTTTCGTTGCGAAGCTCTTTTCTGGGGCTTCACTGTGGACTCTGGTTTTGCAGAAAATGGAGCTCGCAGATGAAAGCTATGACCTTCGCAACTTGTTTAACACGAATGCACTTTCAGCCCTGTTTTATTGTTTCGGCGATATCTCTAGCTACGGGACGAGTTTTGAGCCAATTCCTGATTCATTTCGAAGATCTCGTCAGGGGCTTCACTCTGAGTCTGGTTTTTGGAAAACAGATCTCAGACTTGAAAGATATGGCCTTCGCAGTTTGTTGTGACTGTTTCCAACCCCTAGATTCTAAGAGTTTCCAGGCAGCGTTTACTGTTTCGACGATATCTCGAGCTATAGGCCGTGTTTCGAGACGATTCTTTTTTTGTCGAAGCTCTTTTCTGGGGCTTCACTGTGGATCTGGTTTTGTAGAAAATGGAGCTCCAGATGAAGCTATGACTTCGCAACTTGTTTAACACGGATGCACTTTCAGCCTGTTTTACTGTTTCGGCGATATCTCTAGCTCGGGTCGAGTTTTGAGCAATTCCTGATTCATTTCGAAGATCTCGTCAGGGGCTTCACTCTGGAGTCTGGTTTTACGAAAAACAGATCTCAACATGAAAGATATGGCCTTCGCAGTTTGTTGTGACTGTCTGCAACCCCAGATTCTGAGCGTTTCCGGGCAGCGCTTACTGTTTGACGATATCTCAAGCTACCGGCGTGTTTCGAACGATTCTTTTTTCGTTGTGAAGCTCTTTTCTGGGGCTTCACTGTGGACTCTGGTTTTGCAGAAAATGGAGCTCGCAGATGAAAGCTATGATCTTCGCAACTTGTTTAACACGGATGCACTTTCAGCCCCGTTTTACTGTTTCGGCGATATCTCTAGCTGCGGGACGAGTTTTGAGCATGTTCCTGATTCATTTCGTAGATCTCGTCAGGGGCTTCACTCTGGAGTCTGGTTTTGCGGAAAACAGATCTCACACATGAAAGTTATGGCCTTCGCAGTTTGTTGTGACTGTCTGCAACACCCAGATTCTGAGCGTTTCCGGGCAGCGCTTACTGTTTCGACGATATCTCAAGCTACCGGCCGTGTTTCGAAACGATTCTTTTTTCGTTGCGAAGCTCTTTTCTGGGGCTTCACTGTGGACTCTGGTTTTGCAGAAAATGGAGCTCGCAGATGAAAGCTATGACCTTCGCAACTTGTTTAACACGGATGCACTTTCAGCCCTGTTTTACTGTTTCGGCGATATCTCTAGCTACGGGACGAGTTTTGAGCATGTTCCTGATTCGTTTCGTAGATCTCGTCAGTGGCTTCACTCTGAGTCTGTTTTGCAGAAAACAGATCTCACACTGAAAATATGGCCTTCGCAGTTTGTTGTGACTGTCTGCACCCCTAGATTCTGAGCGTTTCCGGGCAGCGTTTACTGTTTCGACGATATCTCGAGCTACAGGCCGTGTTTCGAGACGATTCTTTTTTCGTTGCGAAGCTCTTTTCTGGGCTTCACTGTGGACTCTGGTTTTGTAGAAAAATGGAGCTCGCAGATGAAAGCTATGACCTTCGCACTTGTTAACACGGATGCACTTTCAGCCCTTTTACTGTTTCGGCGATATCTCTAGCTGCGGGACGAGTTTTGAGCCAGTTCCTGATTCATTTCGTAGATCTCGTCAGGGGCTTCACTCTGGAGTCTGGTTTTGCGGAAAACAGATCTCACACATGAAAGTTATGGCCTTCGCAGTTTGTTGTGACTGTCTGCAACCCCAGATTCTGAGCGTTTCGGGCAGCGTTACTGTTTCGACGATATCTCAGCTACAGGCCGTGTTTCGAAACGATTCTTTTTTCGTTGCGAAGCTCTTTTCTGGGGCTTCACTGTGGACTCTGGTTTTGCAGAAAATGGAGCTCGCAGATGAAAGCTATGACCTTCGCAACTTGTTTAACACGGATGCACTTTCAGCCCGTTTTACTGTTTCGGCGATATCTCTAGCTGCGGGACGAGTTTTGAGCATGTTCCTGATTCATTTCGTAGATCTCGTCAGGGGCTTCACTCTGGAGTCTGGTTTTGCGGAAAACAGATCTCACACATGAAAGTTATGGCCTTCGCAGTTTGTTGTGACTGTCTGCAACACCCAGATTCTGAGCGTTTCGGGCAGCGCTTACTGTTTCGACGATATCTCAAGCTACGGCCGTGTTTCGAAACGATTCTTTTTTCGTTGCGAAGCTCTTTTCTGGGGCTTCACTGTGGACTCTGGTTTTGCAGAAAATGGAGCTCGCAGATGAAAGCTATGACCTTCGCAACTTGTTTAACACGGATGCACTTTCAGCCCGTTTTACTGTTTCGGCGATATCTCTAGCTGCGGGACGAGTTTTGAGCATGTTCCTGATTCATTTCGTAGATCTCGTCAGGGGCTTCACTCTGGAGTCTGGTTTTGCGGAAAACAGATCTCACACATGAAAGTTATGGCCTTCGCAGTTTGTTGTGACTGTCTGCAACACCCAGATTCTGAGCGTTTCCGGGCAGCGCTTACTGTTTCGACGATATCTCAAGCTACGGCCGTGTTTCGAAACGATTCTTTTTTCGTTGCGAAGCTCTTTTCTGGGGCTTCACTGTGGACTCTGGTTTTGCAGAAAATGGAGCTCGCAGATGAAAGCTATGACCTTCGCAACTTGTTTAACACGGATGCACTTTCAGCCCGTTTTACTGTTTCGGCGATATCTCTAGCTGCGGGACGAGTTTTGAGCCAGTTCCTGATTCATTTCGAAGATCTCGTCAGGGGCTTCACTCTGGAGTCTGGTTTTGCGGAAAACAGATCTCACACTTGAAAGATATGGCCTTCGCAGTTTGTTGTGACTGTCTGCAACCCCAGATTCTGAGCGTTTCCGGGCAGCGTTACTGTTTCGACGATATCTCAAGCTACGGCCGTGTTTCGAACGATTCTTTTTTCGTTGCGAAGCTCTTTTCTGGGGCTTCACTGTGGACTCTGGTTTTGCAGAAAATGGAGCTCGCAGATGAAAGCTATGACCTTCGCAACTTGTTTAACACGGATGCACTTTCAGCCCTGTTTTACTGTTTCGGCGATATCTCTAGCTGCGGGACGAGTTTTGAGCATGTTCCTGATTCATTTCGTAGATCTCGTCAGGGGCTTCACTCTGGAGTCTGGTTTTGCGGAAAACAGATCTCACACATGAAAGTTATGGCCTTCGCAGTTTGTTGTGACTGTCTGCAACACCCAGATTCTGAGCGTTTCCGGGCAGCGCTTACTGTTTCGACGATATCTCAAGCTACCGGCCGTGTTTCGAAACGATTCTTTTTTCGTTGCGAAGCTCTTTTCTGGGGCTTCACTGTGGACTCTGGTTTTGCAGAAAATGGAGCTCGCAGATGAAAGCTATGACCTTCGCAACTTGTTTAACACGGATGCACTTTCAGCCCCGTTTTACTGTTTCGGCGATATCTCTAGCTGCGGGACGAGTTTTGAGCATGTTCCTGATTCATTTCGTAGATCTCGTCAGGGGCTTCACTCTGGAGTCTGGTTTTGCGGAAAACAGATCTCACACATGAAAGTTATGGCCTTCGCAGTTTGTTGTGACTGTCTGCAACCCCAGATTCTGAGCGTTTCCGGGCAGCGCTTACTTTTTCGACGATATCTCAAGCTGCAGGCCGTGTTTCGAAACGATTCTTTTTTCGTTGCGAAGCTCTTTTCTGGGGCTTCACTGTGGACTCTGGTTTTGCAGAAAATGGAGCTCGCAGATGAAAGCTATGACCTTCGCAACTTGTTTAACACGGATGCACTTTCAGCCCTGTTTTACTGTTTCGGCGATATCTCTAGCTACGGGACGAGTTTTGAGCCAGTTCCTGATTCATTTCGAAGATCTCGTCAGGGGCTTCACTCTGGAGTCTGGTTTTGCAGAAAACAGATCTCACACTGAAAGTTATGGCCTTCGCAGTTTGTTGTGACTGTCTGCAACCCCAGATTCTGAGCGTTTCGGGCAGCGCTTACTGTTTCGACGATATCTCGAGCTACAGGCCGTGTTTCGAGACGATTCTTTTTTCGTTGCGAAGCTCTTTTCTGGGGCTTCACTGTGGACTCTGGTTTTGCAGAAAATGGAGCTCGCAGATGAAAGCTATGACCTTCGCAACTTGTTTAACACGGATGCACTTTCAGCCCGTTTTACTGTTTCGGCGATATCTCTAGCTGCGGGACGAGTTTTGAGCATGTTCCTGATTCATTTCGTAGATCTCGTCAGGGGCTTCACTCTGGAGTCTGGTTTTGCGGAAAACAGATCTCACACATGAAAGTTATGGCCTTCGCAGTTTGTTGTGACTGTCTGCAACACCCAGATTCTGAGCGTTTCCGGGCAGCGCTTACTGTTTCGACGATATCTCAAGCTACCGGCCGTGTTTCGAAACGATTCTTTTTTCGTTGCGAAGCTCTTTTCTGGGGCTTCACTGTGGACTCTGGTTTTGCAGAAAATGGAGCTCGCAGATGAAAGCTATGACCTTCGCAACTTGTTTAACACGGATGCACTTTCAGCCCCGTTTTACTGTTTCGGCGATATCTCTAGCTGCGGGACGAGTTTTGAGCATGTTCCTGATTCATTTCGTAGATCTCGTCAGGGGCTTCACTCTGGAGTCTGGTTTTGCGGAAAACAGATCTCACACATGAAAGTTATGGCCTTCGCAGTTTGTTGTGACTGTCTGCAACACCCAGATTCTGAGCGTTTCCGGGCAGCGCTTACTGTTTCGACGATATCTCAAGCTACCGGCCGTGTTTCGAAACGATTCTTTTTTCGTTGCGAAGCTCTTTTCTGGGGCTTCACTGTGGACTCTGGTTTTGCAGAAAATGGAGCTCGCAGATGAAAGCTATGACCTTCGCAACTTGTTTAACACGGATGCACTTTCAGCCCCGTTTTACTGTTTCGGCGATATCTCTAGCTGCGGGACGAGTTTTGAGCATGTTCCTGATTCATTTCGTAGATCTCGTCAGGGGCTTCACTCTGGAGTCTGGTTTTGCGGAAAACAGATCTCACACATGAAAGTTATGGCCTTCGCAGTTTGTTGTGACTGTCTGCAACACCCAGATTCTGAGCGTTTCCGGGCAGCGCTTACTGTTTCGACGATATCTCAAGCTACCGGCCGTGTTTCGAAACGATTCTTTTTTCGTTGCGAAGCTCTTTTCTGGGGCTTCACTGTGGACTCTGGTTTTGCAGAAAATGGAGCTCGCAGATGAAAGCTATGACCTTCGCAACTTGTTTAACACGGATGCACTTTCAGCCTCGTTTTACTGTTTCGGCGATATCTCTAGCTACGGGTCGAGTTTTGAGCCAATTCCTGATTTATTTCGAAGATCTCGTCAGGGGCTTCACTCTAGAGTCTGGTTTTATAGAAAACAGATCTCAGACTTGAAAGATATGGCCTTCGCAGTTTGTTGTGACTGTTTCCAACCCCTAGATTCTAAGAGTTTCCAGGCAACGTTTACTCGTTTGACGATATCTCGAGCTATAGGGCGTGTTTCGAGACGATTCTTTTTTTGTCATGAAGCTCTTTTCTGGGGCTTCACTCTGGAGTCTGATTTTGTAGAAAATGGAGCTCACAGATCGCAGCTATGGTCTTCGCAACTTGTTTCACACGGATGCACTTTCAGCTCTGTTTTACTGTTTCGGCGATATCTCTAGCTGCGGGACGAGTTTTGAGCATGTTCCTGATTCATTTCGTAGATCTCGTCAGGGGCTTCACTCTGGAGTCTGGTTTTGCGGAAAACAGATCTCACACATGAAAGTTATGGCCTTCGCAGTTTGTTGTGACTGTCTGCAACACCCAGATTCTGAGCGTTTCCGGGCAGCGCTTACTGTTTCGACGATATCTCAAGCTACCGGCCGTGTTTCGAAACGATTCTTTTTTCGTTGCGAAGCTCTTTTCTGGGGCTTCACTGTGGACTCTGGTTTTGCAGAAAATGGAGCTCGCAGATGAAAGCTATGACCTTCGCAACTTGTTTAACACGGATGCACTTTCAGCCCCGTTTTACTGTTTCGGCGATATCTCTAGCTGCGGGACGAGTTTTGAGCATGTTCCTGATTCATTTCGTAGATCTCGTCAGGGGCTTCACTCTGGAGTCTGGTTTTGCGGAAAACAGATCTCACACATGAAAGTTATGGCCTTCGCAGTTTGTTGTGACTGTCTGCAACACCTAGATTCTGAGCGTTTCGGGCAGCGCTTACTGTTTCGACGATATCTCAAGCTACCGGCCGTGTTTCGAAACGATTCTTTTTTCGTTGCGAAGCTCTTTTCTGGGGCTTCACTGTGGACTCTGGTTTTGCAGAAAATGGAGCTCGCAGATGAAAGCTATGACCTTCGCAACTTGTTTAACACGGATGCACTTTCAGCCCCGTTTTACTGTTTCGGCGATATCTCTAGCTGCGGGACGAGTTTTGAGCATGTTCCTGATTCATTTCGTAGATCTCGTCAGGGGCTTCACTCTGGAGTCTGGTTTTGCGGAAAACAGATCTCACACATGAAAGTTATGGCCTTCGCAGTTTGTTGTGACTGTCTGCAACACCCAGATTCTGAGCGTTTCCGGGCAGCGCTTACTGTTTCGACGATATCTCAAGCTACCGGCCGTGTTTCGAAACGATTCTTTTTTCGTTGCGAAGCTCTTTTCTGGGGCTTCACTGTGGACTCTGGTTTTGCAGAAAATGGAGCTCGCAGATGAAAGCTATGACCTTCGCAACTTGTTTAACACGGATGCACTTTCAGCCTCGTTTTACTGTTTCGGCGATATCTCTAGCTACGGGTCGAGTTTTGAGCCAATTCCTGATTTATTTCGAAGATCTCGTCAGGGGCTTCACTCTAGAGTCTGGTTTTATAGAAAACAGATCTCAGACTTGAAAGATATGGCCTTCGCAGTTTGTTGTGACTGTTTCCAACCCCTAGATTCTAAGAGTTTCCAGGCAACGTTTACTCGTTTGACGATATCTCGAGCTATAGGGCGTGTTTCGAGACGATTCTTTTTTTGTCATGAAGCTCTTTTCTGGGGCTTCACTCTGGAGTCTGATTTTGTAGAAAATGGAGCTCACAGATGCAGCTATGTCTTCGCAACTTGTTTCACACGGATGCACTTTCAGCTCTGTTTTACTGTTTCGGCGATATCTCTAGCTGCGGGACGAGTTTTGAGCATGTTCCTGATTCATTTCGTAGATCTCGTCAGGGGCTTCACTCTGGAGTCTGGTTTTGCGGAAAACAGATCTCACACATGAAAGTTATGGCCTTCGCAGTTTGTTGTGACTGTCTGCAACACCCAGATTCTGAGCGTTTCCGGGCAGCGCTTACTGTTTCGACGATATCTCAAGCTACCGGCCGTGTTTCGAGACGATTCTTTTTTCGTTGCGAAGCTCTTTTCTGGGGCTTCACTGTGGACTCTGGTTTTGCAGAAAATGGAGCTCGCAGATGAAAGCTATGACCTTCGCAACTTGTTTAACACGGATGCACTTTCAGCCCTGTTTTACTGTTTCGGCGATATCTCTAGCTGCGGGACGAGTTTTGAGCATGTTCCTGATTCATTTCGTAGATCTCGTCAGGGGCTTCACTCTGGAGTCTGGTTTTGCGGAAAACAGATCTCACACATGAAAGTTATGGCCTTCGCAGTTTGTTGTGACTGTCTGCAACACCCAGATTCTGAGCGTTTCCGGGCAGCGCTTACTGTTTCGACGATATCTCAAGCTACCGGCCGTGTTTCGAAACGATTCTTTTTTCGTTGCGAAGCTCTTTTCTGGAGCTTCACTGTGGACTCTGGTTTTGCAGAAAATGGAGCTCGCAGATGAAAGCTATGACCTTCGCAACTTGTTTAACACGGATGCACTTTCAGCCCCGTTTTACTGTTTCAGCGATATCTCTAGCTGCGGGACGAGTTTTGAGCATGTTCCTGATTCATTTCGTAGATCTCGTCAGGGGCTTCACTCTGGAGTCTGGTTTTGCGGAAAACAGATCTCACACTGAAAGATATGGCCTTCGCAGTTTGTTGTGACTGTCTGCAACACCCAGATTCTGAGCGTTTTCCGGGCAGCGTTACTGTTTCGACGATATCTCAAGTACCGGCCGTGTTTCGAAACGATTCTTTTTTCGTTGCGAAGCTCTTTTCTGGGGCTTCACTGTGGACTCTGGTTTTGCAGAAAAAGAGCTCGCAGATGAAAGCTATGACCTTCGAACTTGTTTAACACGGATGCACTTTCAGCCCCGTTTTACTGGTTTCGGCGATATCTCTAGCTGCGGGACGAGTTTTGAGCCAGTTCCTTGATTCATTTCGAAGATCTCGTCAGGGGCTTCACTCTAGAGTCTGGTTTTGCAGGAAAACAGATCTCAGACTTGAAAGATTATGGCCTTCGCAGTTTGTTGTGACTGTTTCAACCCCAGATTCTAGGTTTCCGGGCAGCGTTTACTGTTTCGACGATATCTCGAGCTACAGGCCGTGTTTCGAGACGATTCTTTTTTGTTGAAGCTCTTTTCTGGGGCTTCACTGTGGACTTCTGGTTTTGTAGAAAATGGAGCTCCAGATGAAGCTATTGCCTTCGCAACTTGTTTAACACGGATGCACTTTCAGCCCTGTTTTACTGTTTCGGCGATATCTCTAGCTGCGGGACGAGTTTTGAGCATGTTCCTGATTCATTTCGTAGATCTCGTCAGGGGCTTCACTCTGGAGTCTGGTTTTGCGGAAAACAGATCTCACACATGAAAGATATGGCCTTCGCAGTTTGTTGCGACTGTCTGCACCCCTAGATTTGAGCGTTTCTGGGCAGCATTTACTTTTCGACGATATCTCGAGCTGCAGGCCGTGTTTCGAGACGATTCTTTTTTCGTTGCGAAGCTCTTTTCTGGGCTTCACTGTGGACTCTGGTTTTGCAGAAAAAGCTCGCAGATGAAAGCTATGACCTTCGCAACTTGTTTAACACGGATGCACTTTCAGCCCTTTTTACTGTTTCGGCGATATCT
>NW_020874402.1:0-5556 GCF_003935025.1 Abrus precatorius
CCCCATGGTGCTCTTGGTGCCCACCATGGTGCACCTTCATGCACACCTTGGTGCCTCTTGATGCCACCTTGGTCCTCTTGATACCCACCATGGTGCCTTGATGCACCCTTGGTGCCTCTTGGTGCCCACCTTGGTGCCTCTTGGTGCCTCTTGGTGCCCACCTTGGTGCCTCTTGATGCCCACCATGGTGCACCTTGATGCACACCTTGGTGCCTCTTGGTGCCTCTTGGTGCCCACCTTGGTGCCTCTTGATGCCCACCATGGTGCACCTTGATGCACACCTTGGTGCCTCTTGATGCCCACCTTGGTGCCTCTTGATACCCACCTTGGTGCCTCTTGATGCCCACCTTGGTGCCTCTTGATACCCACCTTGGTGCCTCTTGGTGCCCACCTTGGTGCCTCTTGCTACCCACCATGGTGCCTCTTGGTGCCCACCATGGTGCCTCTTGGTGCCCACCATGGTGCCTCTTGGTGCCCACCATGGTGCACCTTGATGCACACCTTGGTGCCTCTTGGTGCCCACCTTGGTGCCTCTTGATACCCACCTTGGTGCCTCTTGGTGCCCACCATGGTGCCTCTTGGTGCCCACCATGGTGCCTCTTGGTGCCCACCATGGTGCACCTTCATGCACACCTTGGTGCCTCTTGATGCCCACCTTGGTCCCTCTTGATACCCACCATGGTGCACCTTGGTGCCTCTTGGTGCCCACCTTGGTGCCTCTTGATGCCCACCATGGTGCACCTTGATGCCCACCTTGGTGCCTCTTGGTGCCCATCATGGTGCCTCTTCATGCCCACCCTGGTGCCTACCTGGTGCGTTTTTATGCACCCTGGTGCCCTCCTGGTGCGTTTTTATGCACCCTGGTGCCCTCCTGGTGCGTTTTTATGCACCCTGGTGCCCTCCTGGTGCGTTTTTATGCACCCTGGTGCCCTCCTGGTGCGTTTTTATGCACCCTGGTGCCTCCGTGGTGCGTTTTTATGCACCATGGTGCCCTCCTGGTGCGTTTTTCGCACCCTGGTGCCCTCTTGGTGCGTTTTTATGCACCATGGTGCCCTCTTGGTGCGTTTTTATGCACCATGGTGCCCTCTTGGTGCGTTTTTATGCACCCTGGTGCCCTCCTGGTGCGTTTTTATGCACCCTGGTGCCTACTTGGTGCGTTTTTATGCACCCTGGTGCCCTCCTGGTGCGTTTTTATGCACCATGGTGCCCTCCTGGTGCGTTTTTATGCACCATGGTGCCCTCCTGGTGCGTTTTTATGCACCCTGGTGCGTTTTTATGCACCCTGGTGCCCTCCTGGTGCGTTTTTATGCACCCTGGTGCCTACTTGGTGCGTTTTTATGCACCCTGGTGCCCTCCTGGTGCGTTTTTATGCACCCTGGTGCCCTCCTGGTGCGTTTTTATGCACCCTGGTGCCTCCGTGGTGCGTTTTTATGCACCCTGGTGCCCTCCTGGTGCGTTTTTATGCACCCTGGTGCCTCCGTGGTGCGTTTTTATGCACCATGGTGCCCTCCTGGTGCGTTTTTATGCACCCTGGTGCCCTCCTGGTGCGTTTTTATGCACCCTGGTGCCTCCGTGGTGCGTTTTTATGCACCATGGTGCCCTCCTGGTGCGTTTTTCGCACCCTGGTGCCCTCTTGGTGCGTTTTTATGCACCATGGTGCCCTCTTGGTGCGTTTTTATGCACCATGGTGCCCTCTTGGTGCGTTTTTATGCACCCTGGTGCCCTCCTGGTGCGTTTTTATGCACCCTGGTGCCTACTTGGTGCGTTTTTATGCACCCTGGTGCCCTCCTGGTGCGTTTTTATGCACCATGGTGCCCTCCTGGTGCGTTTTTATGCACCCTGGTGCCTACTTGGTGCGTTTTTATGCACCATGGTGCCCTCTTGGTGCGTTTTTCGCACCCTGGTGCCCTCCTGGTGCGTTTTTATGCACCCTGGTGCCCTCCTGGTGCGTTTTTATGCACCCTGGTGCCCTCCTGGTGCGTTTTTATGCACCCTGGTGCCCTCCTGGTGCGTTTTTATGCACCCTGGTGCCCTCCTGGTGCGTTTTTATGCACCCTGGTGCCCTCCTGGTGCGTTTTTATGCACCCTGGTGCCCTCCTGGTGCGTTTTTATGCACCCTGGTGCCCTCTTGGTGCGTTTTTATGCACCATGGTGCCCTCCTGGTGCGTTTTTTGCACCCTGGTGCCCTCCTGGTGCGTTTTTATGCACCCTGGTGCCCTCCTGGTGCGTTTTTATGCACCCTGGTGCCCTCCTGGTGCGTTTTTATGCACCCTGGTGCCCTCCTGGTGCGTTTTTATGCACCATGGTGCCCTCCTGGTGCGTTTTTATGCACCCTGGTGCCCTCCTGGTGCGTTTTTATGCACCCTGGTGCCCTCCTGGTGCGTTTTTATGCACCCTGGTGCCTCTGGTGCGTTTTTATGCACCCTGGTGCCCTCCTGGTGCGTTTTTATGCACCCTGGTGCCCTCCTGGTGCGTTTTTATGCACCCTGGTGCCCTCCTGGTGCGTTTTTATGCACCCTGGTGCCTCCGTGGTGCGTTTTTATGCACCCTGGTGCCCTCCTGGTGCGTTTTTATGCACCCTGGTGCCTCCGTGGTGCGTTTTTATGCACCATGGTGCCCTCCTGGTGCGTTTTTATGCACCCTGGTGCCCTCCTGGTGCGTTTTTATGCACCCTGGTGCCTCCGTGGTGCGTTTTTATGCACCATGGTGCCCTCCTGGTGCGTTTTTCGCACCCTGGTGCCCTCTTGGTGCGTTTTTATGCACCATGGTGCCCTCTTGGTGCGTTTTTATGCACCATGGTGCCCTCTTGGTGCGTTTTTATGCACCCTGGTGCCCTCCTGGTGCGTTTTTATGCACCCTGGTGCCTACTTGGTGCGTTTTTATGCACCCTGGTGCCCTCCTGGTGCGTTTTTATGCACCATGGTGCCCTCCTGGTGCGTTTTTATGCACCCTGGTGCCTACTTGGTGCGTTTTTATGCACCATGGTGCCCTCTTGGTGCGTTTTTCGCACCCTGGTGCCCTCCTGGTGCGTTTTTATGCACCCTGGTGCCCTCCTGGTGCGTTTTTATGCACCCTGGTGCCCTCCTGGTGCGTTTTTATGCACCATGGTGCCCTCCTGGTGCGTTTTTCGCACCCTGGTGCCCTCCTGGTGCGTTTTTATGCACCCTGGTGCCCTCCTGGTGCGTTTTTATGCACCCTGGTGCCCTCCTGGTGCGTTTTTATGCACCATGGTGCCCTCCTGGTGCGTTTTTCGCACCCTGGTGCCCTCCTGGTGCGTTTTTATGCACCCTGGTGCCCTCCTGGTGCGTTTTTATGCACCCTGGTGCCCTCCTGGTGCGTTTTTATGCACCCTGGTGCCTACTTGGTGCGTTTTTATGCACCATGGTGCCCTCCTGGTGCGTTTTTCGCACCCTGGTGCCCTCCTGGTGCGTTTTTATGCACCCTGGTGCCCTCCTGGTGCGTTTTTATGCACCCTGGTGCCTACTTGGTGCGTTTTTATGCACCATGGTGCCCTCCTGGTGCGTTTTTCGCACCCTGGTGCCCTCCTGGTGCGTTTTTATGCACCCTGGTGCCCTCCTGGTGCGTTTTTATGCACCCTGGTGCCTACTTGGTGCGTTTTTATGCACCATGGTGCCCTCCTGGTGCGTTTTTATGCACCATGGTGCCCTCCTGGTGCGTTTTTATGCACCCTGGTGCGTTTTTATGCACCCTGGTGCCCTCCTGGTGCGTTTTTATGCACCCTGGTGCCCTCCTGGTGCGTTTTTATGCACCCTGGTGCCCTCCTGGTGCGTTTTTATGCACCCTGGTGCCTCCGTGGTGCGTTTTTATGCACCCTGGTGCCCTCCTGGTGCGTTTTTATGCACCCTGGTGCCTCCGTGGTGCGTTTTTATGCACCATGGTGCCCTCCTGGTGCGTTTTTATGCACCCTGGTGCCCTCCTGGTGCGTTTTTATGCACCCTGGTGCCTCCGTGGTGCGTTTTTATGCACCATGGTGCCCTCCTGGTGCGTTTTTCGCACCCTGGTGCCCTCTTGGTGCGTTTTTATGCACCCTGGTGCCCTCCTGGTGCGTTTTTATGCACCCTGGTGCCTACTTGGTGCGTTTTTATGCACCCTGGTGCCCTCCTGGTGCGTTTTTATGCACCATGGTGCCCTCCTGGTGCGTTTTTATGCACCCTGGTGCCTACTTGGTGCGTTTTTATGCACCATGGTGCCCTCTTGGTGCGTTTTTCGCACCCTGGTGCCCTCCTGGTGCGTTTTTATGCACCCTGGTGCCCTCCTGGTGCGTTTTTATGCACCCTGGTGCCCTCCTGGTGCGTTTTTATGCACCATGGTGCCCTCCTGGTGCGTTTTTCGCACCCTGGTGCCCTCCTGGTGCGTTTTTATGCACCCTGGTGCCCTCCTGGTGCGTTTTTATGCACCCTGGTGCCCTCCTGGTGCGTTTTTATGCACCATGGTGCCCTCCTGGTGCGTTTTTTGCACCCTGGTGCCCTCCTGGTGCGTTTTTATGCACCCTGGTGCCCTCCTGGTGCGTTTTTATGCACCCTGGTGCCCTCCTGGTGCGTTTTTATGCACCCTGGTGCCTCCTGGTGCGTTTTTATGCACCATGGTGCCCTCCTGGTGCGTTTTTATGCACCCTGGTGCCCTCCTGGTGCGTTTTTATGCACCCTGGTGCCTCCGTGGTGCGTTTTTATGCACCATGGTGCCCTCCTGGTGCGTTTTTCGCACCCTGGTGCCCTCTTGGTGCGTTTTTATGCACCATGGTGCCCTCTGGTGCGTTTTTATGCACCATGGTGCCCTCTTGGTGCGTTTTTATGCACCCTGGTGCCCTCCTGGTGCGTTTTTATGCACCCTGGTGCCTACTTGGTGCGTTTTTATGCACCTGGTGCCCTCCTTGGTGCGTTTTTATGCACCATGGTGCCCTCCTGGTGCGTTTTTATGCACCCTGGTGCTACTTGGTGCGTTTTTATGCACCATGGGCCCTCTTGGTGCGTTTCGCACCCTGGTGCCTCCTGGTGCGTTTTTATGCACCCTGGTGCCCCTCCTGGTGCGTTTTTATGCGTTTTTTGCAACCCTGGTGCCCTCCCTTGGTGCGTTTTTATGCACCCTGGTGCCCTCCTGGTGCGTTTTTATGCACCCTGGTGCCCTCCTGGTGCGTTTTTATGCACCCTGGTGCCCTCCTGGTGCGTTTTTATGCACCATGGTGCCCTCCTGGTGCGTTTTTTGCACCCTGGTGCCCTCCTGGTGCGTTTTTATGCACCATGGTGCCCTCCTGGTGCGTTTTTATGCACCATGGTGCCTCCTGGTGCGTTTTTCGCACCCTGGTGCCCTCCTGGTGCGTTTTTATGCACCATGGTGCCCTCCTGGTGCGTTTTTATGCACCATGGTGCCCTCCTGGTGCGTTTTTATGCACCCTGGTGCCCTCCTGGTGCGTTTTTATGCACCATGGTGCCTCCTTGGTGCGTTTTTATGCACCATGGTGCCTCCTGGTGCGTTTTTATGCACCCTGGTGCCCTCCTGGTGCGTTTTTATGCACCCTGGTGCCTACTTGGTGCGTTT
>NW_020874403.1:0-5695 GCF_003935025.1 Abrus precatorius
AAAACTGGAACTTGGGTCCAAAAGCACCAGAAAGTGCCAGAAGGGGAGAAGCTGGTGTGAAAGCCTTCTTTAAGTCCTAGTCATGATACTCAAGGAGTGTCAGTCGCCTGAGACGGGTTTCACACGTCTTCCTTTGTCGGTAAGCAAAAGGGGACCAAAAAGAGACCAAAACTAGAACTTGGGTCCAAAAGCACCAGAAAGTGTCAAAAGGGGAAAACGTGGTGAGAAAGCCTTCTTTTTAGTCCTAGTACTGATATTCAAAGAGTTTCGGTGGGCTGAGACGAGTTTCGCACATCTTCCTTTGCCGGTAAGCAAAAGGGGACCAATAGAGACCAAAGCTGGAACTTGGGTCCAAAAGCTCCAGAAAGGGCAAAAAGGGGAGAAGGTGGTGATAAAGCTTTCCTTTGAGTCCGAGGAGTTGATATCAAGGAGTTTCAGTGGCCTGAGAGTTCGAAGTCTTCCCTTTGCTGGGTAAGCAAAAGGGGACCAAAAGAGACCAAAACTGGAACTTGGGTCCAAAAGTACCAGAAAGTGCCAGCAGGGAGAAAGCTGGTGTTGAAAGCCTTCCTTTGATTCCTAGGAGTGATATTCAAGAAGTTTTAGTGGCCTGAGACCAGGTTCGCACGTCTTCCTTTGCCGGTAAGCAAAAGGGAACCAACAAGAGACGAAAACTGGAACTTGGGTCCAAAAGCGCCAGAAAGTTCCAGAAGGGTAAAAGCCTGGTGTGGAAGCCTTCTTTTAGTCCTAAGTGATATTTCAAGGAGTTTCAGTGGCCTGAGACGAGTTTCGTCACGTCTTTCCTTTGCCGGTAAGCAAAGGGGACCAAAAGAGACTAAAACTAGAACTTGGGTCCAAAAGCGCCAGAAAGTGCCAAAAGGGGAAAAGGTGGTGAGAAAGCCTTCTTTGAGTCCTAGGAGTGATATTCAAGGAGTTTCAGTGGCCTGAGACGAGTTTCGCACGTCTTCCTTTGCCGGTAAGCAAAAGGGGACCAAAAGAGACCAAAACTGGAACTTGGGTCCAAAAGCGCCAGAAAGTGCCAAAAGGGGAGAAGGTGGTGAGAAAGCCTTCCTTTGAGTCCTAGGAGTGATATTCAAGGAGTTTCAGTGGCCTGAGACAGGTTCGCACGTCTTCCTTTGCCGGTAAGCAAAAGGGGACCAAAAGAGACCAAAACTGGAACTTGGGTCCAAAAGCGCCAGAAAGTGCCAAAGGGGAGAAGGTGGTGAGAAAGCCTTCCTTTGAGTCCTAGGAGTGATATTCAAGGAGTTTCAGTGGCCTGAGACGAGTTTCGCAAGTCTTCCTTTGCCGGTAACCAAAAGGGACCAAAAGAGACCAAAACTGAACTTGGGTCCAAAAGCGCCAGAAAGTGCCAAAAGGGGAGAAGTGTGAGAAAGCCTTCCTTTGAGTCCTAGGAGTGATATTCAAGGAGTTTCAGTGGCCTGAGACGAGTTTCGCACGTCTTCCTTTGCCGGTAAGCAAAAGGGGACCAAAAGAGACCAAAACTGGAACTTGGGTCCAAAAGCGCCAGAAAGTGTCAAAAGGGGAGAAGGTGGTGAGAAAGCCTTCTTTAGTCCTAGTACTGATATTCAAGGAGTTTCAGTGGCCTGAGACGAGTTTCGCACGTCTTCCTTTGCCGGTAAGCAAAAGGGACCAAAAGAGACCAAAACTGGAACTTGGGTCCAAAAGCGCCAGAAAGTGCCAAAAGGGGAGAAGGTGGTGAGAAAGCCTTCCTTTGAGTCCTAGGAGTGATATTCAAGGAGTTTCAGTGGCCTGAGACGGAGTTTCGCACGTCTTCCTTTGCCGGTAAGCAAAAGGGGACCAAAAGAGACCAAAACTGGAACTTGGGTCCAAAAGCGCCAGAAAGTGCCAAAAGGGGAGAAGGTGGTGAGAAAGCCTTCTTTGAGTCCTAGGAATGATATTCAAGGAGTTTCAGTGGCCTGAGACGAGTTTCGCACGTCTTCCTTTGCCGGTAAGCAAAAGGGGACCAAAAGAGACCAAAACTGGAACTTGGGTCCAAAAGCGCCAGAAAGTGCCAAAAGGGGAGAAGGTGGTGAGAAAGCCTTCCTTTGAGTCCTAGGAGTGATATTCAAGGAGTTTCAGTGCCTGAGACGAGTTTCGCACGTCTTCCTTTGCCGGTAAGCAAAAGGGGACCAAAAGAGACCAAAACTGGAACTTGGGTCCAAAAGCGCCAGAAAGTGCCAAAAGGGGAGAAGGTGGTGAGAAAGCCTTCCTTTGAGTCCTAGGAGTGATATTCAAGGAGTTTCAGTGGCCTGAGACGAGTTTCGCAAGTCTTCCTTTGCCAGTAAGCAAAAGGGGACCAAAAGAGACCAAAACTGGAACTTGGGTCCAAAAGCACCAGAAAGTGCCAGAAGGGGAGAAGCTGGTGTGAAAGCCTTCTTTTAAGTCCTAGTCATGATACTCAAGGAGTGTCAGTCGCCTGAGACGGGTTTCACACGTCTTCCTTTGTCGGTAAGCAAAAGGGGACCAAAAAGAGACCAAAACTAGAACTTGGGTCCAAAAGCACCAGAAAGTGCCGAAAGGGGAAAACGTGGTGAGAAAGCCTTCTTTTTAGTCCTAGTACTGATATTCAAAGAGTTTCGGTGGGCTGAGACGAGTTTCGCACATCTTCCTTTGCCGGTAAGCAAAAGGGGACCAATAGAGACCAAAACTGGAACTTGGGTCCAAAAGCTCCAGAAAGGGCCAAAAGGGGAGAAGGTGGTGATAAAGCCTTCCTTTGAGTCCGAGGAGTGATACTCAAGGAGTTTCAGTTGCCTAAGACGAGATTCGTAAGTCTTCCTTTGCCGGTAAGCAAAAGGGGACCAAAAGAGACCAAAACTGGAACTTGGGTCCAAAAGTACCAGAAAGTGCCAGAAGGGGAGAAGCTGGTGTGAAAGCCTTCCTTTGATTCCTAGGAGTGATATTCAAGGAGTTTTAGTGGTCTGAGACCAGGTTCGCACGTCTTCCTTTGCCAGTAAGCAAAAGGAGACCACAAGAGACGAAAACTGGAACTTGGGTCCAAAAGCGCCAGAAAGTTCCAGAAGGGTAGAACCTGGTGTGAAAGCCTTCATTTTAGTCCTAGTCATGATAACCAAGGAGTTTCAGTGGCCTGAGACGAGTTTTATACGTCTTTCTTTGCCGGTAAGCAAAAGGGGACCAAAAGAGACTAAAACTAGAACTTGGGTCCAAAAGCGCCAGAAAGTGCCAAAAGGGGAGAAGGTGGTGGGAAAGCCTTACTTTGAGTCCTAGGAGTGATATTCAAGGAGTTTCAGGGGTCTGAGATGAGTTTCGCACGTCTTCCTTTGCCGGTAAGCAAAAGGGGACCAAAAGAGACCAAAACTGGAACTTGGGTCCAAAAGCGCCAGAAAGTGCCAAAAGGGGAGAAGGTGGTGAGAAAGCCTTCTTTTAGTCCTAGGAGTGATATTCAAGGAGTTTCAGTGGCCTGAGAGGAGTTTCGCACGTCTTCCTTTGCCGGTAAGCAAAAGGGACCAAAAGAGACCAAAACTGGAACTTGGGTCCAAAAGCACCAGAAAGTGCCAAAAGGGAGAAGGTGGTGAGAAAGCCTTCCTTTGAGTCCTAGGAGTGATATTCAAGGAGTTTCAGTTGCCTAAGAGGAGTTTCGCAAGTCTTCCTTTGCCGGTAAGCCAAAAGGGGACCAAAAGAGATCAAAACTGGAACTTGGGTCCAAAAGCGCCAGAAAGTGCCAAAAGGGGAGAAGGTGGTGAGAAAGCCTTCCTTTGAGTCCTAGGAGTGATATTCAAGGAGTTTCAGTTGCCTAAGAGGAGTTTCGCAAGTCTTCCTTTGCCGGTAACCAAAAGGGGACCAAAAGAGATGAAAACTTGAACTTGGGTCAAAAGCGCCAAAAGTGCCAAAAGGGGAGAAGGTGGTGAGAAAGCCTTCCTTTGAGTCCTAGGAGTGATATTCAAGGAGTTTCAGTGGCCTGAGACAGTTTCGCAAGTCTTCCTTTGCCGGTAAGCCAAAAAGGGACCAAAAGAGATCAAAACTTGAACTTGGGTCCAAAAGTGCCAGAAAGTGCCAAAAGGGGAGAAGGTGGTGAGAAAGCCTTCCTTTGATTCCTAGGAGTGATATTCAAGGAGTTTAGTGGCCTGAGACGAGTTTCGCACGTCTTCCTTTGCCAGTAAGCAAAAGGGACCAAAAGAGACGAAAACTGGATCTTGGGTCCAAAAGCGCCAGAAAGTTCCAGAAGGGTAGAACCTGGTGTGAAAGCCTTCATTTTAGTCCTAGTCATGATAACCAAGGAGTTTTAGTGGCCTGAGACGAGTTTATACGTCTTTCTTTGCCGGTAAGCAAAAGGGGACCAAAAGAGAATAAAACTAGGAACTTAGGTCCAAAAGCGCCAGAAAGTGCCAAAAGGGGAAAACGTGGTGGGAAAGCCTTACTTTGAGTCCTAGGAGTGATATTCAAGGAGTTTCAGTGGCCTGAGATGAGTTTCGTACGTCTTCCTTTGCCGGTAAGCAAAAGGGGACCAAAAGAGACCAAAACTGGAACTTGGGTCCAAAAGCGCCAGAAAGTGCCAAAAGGGGAGAAGGTGGTGAGAAAGCCTTCCTTTGAGTCCTAGGAGTGATATTCAAGGAGTTTCAGTGGCCTGAGACGAGTTTCGCACGTCTTCCTTTGCCGGTAAGCAAAAGGGGACCAAAAGAGACCAAAACTGGAACTTGGGTCCAAAAGCGCCAGAAAGTGCCAAAAGGGGAGAAGGTGGTGAGAAAGCCTTCCTTTGAGTCCTAGGAGTGATATTCAAGGAGTTTCAGTGGCCTGAGACGAGTTTCGCACGTCTTCCTTGCGGTAAGCAAAAGGGGACCAAAAGAGACCAAAACTGGAACTTGGGTCCAAAAGCGCCAGAAAGTGCCAAAAGGGAGAAGTGGTGAGAAAGCCTTCCTTTGAGTCCTAGGAGTGATATTCAAGGAGTTTCAGGCCTGAGACGAGTTTCGCACGTCTTCCTTTGCCGGTAAGCAAAAGGGGACCAAAAGAGACCAAAACTGGAACTTGGGTCCAAAAGCGCCAGAAAGTGCCAAAAGGAGAGAAGGTGGTGAGAAAGCCTTCTCTTTAGTCGTAGTACTGATATTCAAGGAGTGTCAGTGGCCTGAGACGAGTTTCGCACGTTTTCCTTTGCCGGTAAGCAAAAGGGATCAAAAGAGACCAAAACAGGAACTTGGGTCCAAAAGCGCCAGAAAGTGCCAAAATGGGAGAAGGTGGTGAGAAAGCCTTCCATTGACTCCTAGGAGTGATATCCAAGGAGTTTCAGTGGCCTGAGACCATGTTCGCACGTCTTCCTTGGTCGGTAAGCAAAAGGGGACCAAAAGTGACCAAAACTGGAACTTGGGTCCAAAAGCGCTAGAAAGTGCCAGAAGGGGAGAAGGTGGTGAGAAAGCCTTCCTTTGACTCCTAGGAGTGATATTCAAGGAGTTTCAGTGGCCTAAGACGAGTTTCGCACGTCTTCCTTTGCTTGTAAGCAAAAGGTGACCAAAAGAGACCAATACTGGAACTTGGGTCCAAAAGCGTCAGAAAGTGCCACTGGGGAGAAGGTGGTGAGAAAGCCTTCCTTTGACTCCTAAGAGTGATATTCAAGGAGTTTCAGTGGCCTTAGACAAGTTTTGCACGTCTTCTTTTGCCGGTTAGAAAAAGGGACCAGAAGAGACCAAAACTAGACTTGAGTCCAAAAGCGCCAGAAAGTGCCAAAAGG
>NW_020874405.1:0-2500 GCF_003935025.1 Abrus precatorius
CCGGGGGTAGATTGGGGCGTGGACATAAGGGTCTTTATGACACAATCAATAATTCAATTCATTTTCAATTAGGCCTTGCTCTAGCTTCTTTAGGGGTTATTACTTCCTTGGTAGCTCAACACATGTACTCTTTACCTGCTTATGCATTTATAGCACAAGACTTTACTACTCAAGCTGCCTTATATACTCATCATCAATACATCGCAGGATTCATTATGACAGGGGCGTTTGCTCATGGAGCTATATTTTTTATTAGAGATTACAATCCAGAACAGAATGAAGATAATGTCTTGGCAAGAATGTTAGACCATAAAGAAGCTATCATATCCCACTTAAGTTGGGCTAGTCTCTTTCTGGGGTTCCATACTCTGGGACTTTATGTCCATAATGATGTCATGCTTGCTTTTGGCACTCCGGAGAAACAAATCTTGATCGAACCCATATTTGCTCAATGGATACAATCCGCTCATGGTAAAACTTCCTACGGGTTCGATGTACTTTTATCTTCAACGAACAGTCCGGCGTTCAATGCGGGGCAAAGCATATGGTTGCCTGGTTGGTTAAATGCTATTAATGAGAATAGTAATTCTCTATTCTTAACAATAGGGCCTGGAGACTTCTTGGTTCATCATGCTATTGCTCTTGGTTTACATACAACTACATTGATCTTAGTAAAAGGTGCTTTGGATGCACGTGGTTCCAAGTTAATGCCGGATAAAAAAGATTTTGGTTATAGTTTTCCTTGCGATGGTCCGGGACGAGGTGGTACTTGTGATATTTCGGCTTGGGATGCTTTTTATTTGGCAGTTTTTTGGATGTTAAATACCATTGGATGGGTTACTTTTTATTGGCATTGGAAACACATTACACTATGGCAGGGTAATGTTTCACAGTTTAATGAATCTTCCACCTATTTGATGGGATGGTTAAGAGATTATCTATGGTTAAATTCTTCACAACTTATCAATGGATATAACCCTTTTGGTATGAATAGTTTATCAGTCTGGGCGTGGATGTTCTTATTTGGACATCTTGTTTGGGCTACTGGGTTTATGTTCTTAATCTCCTGGCGCGGATATTGGCAGGAATTGATTGAAACTTTAGCATGGGCTCATGAACGCACACCTTTGGCTAATTTGATTCGATGGAGAGATAAACCAGTGGCTCTTTCCATTGTGCAAGCAAGATTGGTTGGACTAGCCCACTTTTCTGTAGGTTATATATTTACTTATGCAGCTTTCTTAATTGCCTCTACATCGGGCAAATTTGGTTAATTTAATTGTTTATTATTTTTTCCGCAAAAATATCATTTCATTTCCTTCTAGGGAGAGGGGAAGCCGTATTCTTATATTTCTACATCTAGGATCCGACTTTTATCATCAATACTAATTGATACTAATAGGAAATGAACCATTATGGCAAGGAAAAGTTTGATTCAGAGGGAAAAGAAGAGGCAAAAATTGGAACAAAAATATCATTTGATTCGCCAATCCTTAAAAAAAGAAATAAGTAAAATTCCATCGTTAAGTGATAAATGGGGAAATTCATGGAAAGTTAGAATCACTACCGGCGTAATAGTGCACCTATACGTCTTCATCGACGTTGTTTTTCGACCGGAAGACCGAGAGCTAATTATCGAGACTTTGGGTTATCTGGACATATACTTCGTGAAATGGTTCATGTATGTTTGTTTGCCCGGTGCAACAAGATCAAGTTGGTAAAGATGAAAAATTCTCTTCATTTTTTTATTCATTTTTATGATCAACGATCATAGGAGGGTCCCTTTACCATTCTGTATAAATGGTTTATTCTATTTGTACAGATATGGTAGAGGGACGCATTCAATCTTTGTTTTTGTCCATTAGTTATCAATTCCTCTATTTATCGCGGAGTAGAGCAACTTGGTAGCTCGCAAGGCTCATAACCTTGAGGTCACGGGTTCAAATCCCGTCTCCGCAACATTTTTTGACAAAAACTTGAGTTCAAGAAGAAAAAAGGGGGCACTATACTATTACAGTCAATTCTACACAATTTTATAAACTATGATTATAAAATATATAAATAAGCAGGGGCGGATAGCGGGAATCGAACCCGCGTCTTCTCCTTGGCAAAGAGAAATTTTACCATTCGACTATATCCGCATTTTTTCTTTTTATTGCACTTGATATGTACTATATCGATTCTATTTGTACAGAGCTGGGTCTGATACTCTATTAGAGGTAGGGGTAATTCTAAATAAACTCGAAATATATGTATATATTCTATATTTTTTATATTAATCTATTAATACGTCTATAAATTAGTAGTATTTAAAATGGAAATAGTAATCTTATAGAATATATTTCTAAGATATTTAGAATACATTCTAATATCTAAGATATTTAGAATACATTCTAATATATTATAAGATATAATATTTTTCCAATAGAAGAAGTTTGACCCCTCCCTATAATGTAATGTTTTAGTTTTCTTTCTTTTTAGGGGCTTCTATATTCCATTT
>NW_020874405.1:7500-12394 GCF_003935025.1 Abrus precatorius
TTAATTTTAACAATGAATGAGAATGAAAGAAATGAAGTTTTAACCCCTCGTCCTTTCCACCAAACTAATCATTCCCGAAAAGTATCTTATCTTTCTTTTCCTTTCTTTCGCATTACTTATCTTTTTTTCTATTTTTTTTTTAATTCACGATTGGAATAAAAAATTTCGAAATCTAAATGATAAATCCAAAAATTCTATGGAATTCTGAAAGATGGAAAAATCCTTTTTTTTGATCGAATCATATCATTTCATTATATTGACAATTTCAAAAAACTGTTCATACTATGAACGTAGTATAATGACGGTCGGGCAAGTATGCCCCCATCGTCTAGTGGTTCAGGACATCTCTCTTTCAAGGAGGCAGCGGGGATTCGACTTCCCCTGGGGGTAGGGTACTACGAAAGGCAGTTAATCATGGATTATCAATAAAGATTGAAATGGATTCTTCCTGTTCCTGGGTCGATGCCCGAGCGGTTAATGGGGACGGACTGTAAATTCGTTGGCAATATGTCTACGCTGGTTCAAATCCAGCTCGGCCCAAGAATTTGCCGATCCACCATGAAATGGCATAACACCCATTTGTTGTTCTCCAGAAATGACTGATCTGCTCTGATACGGAAGAATCAAAATAGGAAACATCTCTAGCGATATTGTTTTTTTCCGTATTACATATTTTTTCTACAAATTCGGATGTTGCTAGTAATCCTGATTCATATCAGGGTTTGTAAGTAGAAAGTCTTAGGAAAAGATTAAAAAAAAAGACTCTTTTCTCTTTTCATTGATTCATTTTTCAATTGACTTGGCAATAACGAACGGATTACGAGTAATCCGTGTCAATCTCACTAAAGTGCATATCTATATGGATATCAATATATACTATAGTCCGCCTCTTTCAGTTACAGCACAATGGTTCGAATCTAAAATAGAAAAAAGGTTTGAATGAAACCGTAAGAATCTGTATGCTGTACGCTTTTTTCCCTGGGATTGTAGTTCAATTGGTCAGAGCACCGCCCTGTCAAGGCGGAAGCTGCGGGTTCGAGCCCCGTCAGTCCCGATGGATACAAATCCAATAAAAAAGACATCCATTCATCTTGTGTGTGAAAGGGAATAAAAATAACAAACAAAATCTCATTCCTAATAGGGATCCCTCTTGTTTTTTTCTTTTTTCGTCAGAACCTTTACCTTACATTAAACTAAAAAAGAAAGAATAAAAAAGGAAAAGGAATTTTGGATTGCATCAGAAATCTAAATTTTAAATTTGGTATGGATAAAAGATTTTCCTATGTTATACTATTTAATTCTCGACGATGAATCGATTTGATAATTCAGATATTGTTATTCATGATATTGATACGATTTGACATCATTAAAATTTTATACCATTGAATTTACCGACGAAAGATTTATCATCTCTATGGGATTAAATCCCGAATTTTTTATTGGAAATTGAAGAGAAATAAAACATAGAGATTATGGAAGTAAATATTCTCGCATTTATTGCTACTGCATTGTTCATTCTAGTTCCTACTGCCTTTTTACTTATAATTTACGTAAAAACGGTAAGTCAAAGTGAATAATTTCACTTAAACATGACTTTCTTAATTCTTGTCTATGCAATCATTGATTGAAAAAAAATGAAAAAAAAAAAG
This sequence comes from Abrus precatorius, assembly GCF_003935025.1. Taxonomy (NCBI): domain Eukaryota; kingdom Viridiplantae; phylum Streptophyta; class Magnoliopsida; order Fabales; family Fabaceae; genus Abrus; species Abrus precatorius. Next base: position 9,150 of record NW_020874405.1, read on the forward strand.
ATTTCAATTTGGAGTCTTAGTCTTAAATGAAATGATCGGACTACAATCAGCAGAATTCTATGAAATCCAGATAGTCTAGTAGAAAGAAATCAAATCTATTTCTTTCTACTAGACTATTATTGTAATATATTCAAGTTTTACTCTCTAAAAAAAAATAGGGTTTAATATAAATCAATCTCCAATATGTATCTTCATATATATAATTTCAATTACATATATGTAAATATATGTAATATACATAACATAGCGTCCCAATTTTTTTTCTTTGTTTCATCTATTTGATTTGTATTGATTCCAATCAATCTGAAATAATTAAAAAGCAACTCTTATTCTTCCGATTACTATTTGTGGATTTCAGATTCTTTTTACAATCCCGGTATCATATTAAAAAAAAGTAGGAATGGGGGTTACACGGTTCCTCATTTTCCATATATAATCTTGGTAAGAGTCGGTTCATCGAAATGGAAATCCTAGGAAAAATTCGGAATAGGAGACAATTTCCTATTATTTTGTATTCCTTTTTTTTTTCAATTATTTTCAAAACACGAATATGGAATTATTCAAATATTTGTTTGATTGAAAGAGTATTTTGGATTTCTATATTATCCATAGAATACATTACACTACTAGACTACAATAGAACTTCGAAATACAGATATATTTTATATTTGAATTCAATTAATTAGTATGAATTAAATACTATAATTCATGAAATTTGAATGTTGCCAGAAAAGACGAGAAAGTTTACAGGGGGAGAAGAGGAGAAGCGAGAGAGGTGTGGTGTTTAATAAGTGCTAATAATGTGTTAAATTACGGAGATCGCAAACTCCCACTTCTACAACTGCTATCGAGTTTAGAGAGAGAGAATATACGCCGCATATACGCATGGCGACGTGCGGAACCACAACGAGTCAGTTGACATGATGGGGACATGGTGTAGGTGCTAAGCAATCGAGAACAAGGGGAGCACAGATCGGAAAGCCCGAGTTCATAAATAACATAAATTAGGTACTTCAAAGAATCCAAGGAGAGGTAATAAGTGGTAATATGAAGGTAACAAGGAAAAAAATGAAAGGTACGCTAATGGGATCATAAGATGGACAGCTTGCGTGTTATGAATTGGAAAAATGTTAGTGGTGAAAAGTAGTAAGTTTGTGTGAGAATCTATAAAAAGATTTTGTATGTGTATGGAGCAAGTCGTTGCTCTTGATATGTGTCATAAAGAATTATATAACACGTAGATGCCTAAATTTTTGCTAGCAATATAAACGCGGGCCAACCTATAGTTTTAACTGGTTTCTGGATTTGTGGCCGAAGATGTTGTGTCATGGGTGGTGAAGAATTGACAAATGTGAAAAAAACCAAATAAAAGGTAAATTTATAAAAGCAGAAAAAAAACCAATAGAATAATAATAGAATCCTTCTTTTGTATCTGTTAATAACTTTAATTTTGGAATGTCTCTCAACAATATATCAAATATTAAATAATATATAATATTATTTTTATCTGATTATGTAGTAATAGCATTAAATAGAATTTATTATCCATGTATGTTTTGTATACGGGACTTGCACAATCCCTTTTTTCCCTCACATCAAATCCGTGTTATAATGTTGGACTCTACAAGAGAATTCTGATAAAATTTTATAGTTGTTATTACTTTGTTATTATATAATATAAAAATTTTTTTTCCACAGAAGCTAAGCGGAGATAAAGACTCTTGGAACAATTTATTTAGTTCTTAAATTATTCTAGTAATGTTTTCTTTGTTCCATAAAACAAAAATGCGTATATCTTTTCTCCCAAGGAAAAGATTCCACAGTTATAGTATGATAAAGAATTCAATATAATCAGTTTGCCAATAATATAGTACGTTTCAATCCTATCACCTAATTTGTAGTTCGATACCGTCACTGACCTGGGTCTGAATCGTATATATGGATAAGATTAGGCGACAGGTAATCTCAATTTCACATTTTATGTTTGAGAAGGGCGGAAGAAAAACCTTTCATACAGACTTTATTTATAAGTATATGATGCTTCACCATTTTCAAATTATTAGTTTAGATTAGTTAATTGAATTAGCTAATGGCTTTATTTTATTATGATTTCATATATTTTAATACTAGTAATATATTATATACGTTTATAATTATAATAATAATTAAAAGAGATTTTTTGTTATTGTAAATAATCTCTTAGTTTTAATAATTATATTATATGTAAATTTAAATAATTATTAAAATTTCAAATTTTGGGATGCTATTATATTGTAATATTCGTATATTGGAAATCATAATTAGAGATAATTTTCAAAAGTTTATATAAGAAATATTTCTATCTTCAGATAAACCTCTAGTTCAATAATCAATTAAAAAAGCAGGCATAATCCTCTCTAAAACTAATAATATTTAGAGATCAAAATCTGTGAGACCGCTTAATAGAATAATGACTCCGAATACAACAAATAAGTGACAGTTATGACATTAATGCAAAAATAATACTGTCTATTTATTCATATATTTATTATAAAACTTAACTAAAAATTAACTTTAAATTTAATAAATAATGTGGAATAATAATCCTTCTTTATATTCCCTATCCTATTAATAATAATCAATCATTCATTCTTTTAAAAAGCAATTCACAAATTGGACTGAGGAATATTCTGAGGTATATTTGTATAAACATGTATACTTAACTGTTAGGCACGTATTTACTAAAATCATAGAAGAATATTTGATTGCACGTACTAAGACAATTAGTTCATGTCTAAATTAGTAGGAACGACCCTAATCCATTTGATTGACCATTATAGACAACCACCTTAAACTTCCTTTAACTCTTATCACTACACTTAGTATTCTGTTTTCTATATTTTATAGTTTATACAATAGAGTTATTCTATTATAATATATTTAAATAACAAAAGAAAAATAAGATACCAGAAAAATTTTGAACAATTAAAAAAATGACTCTTATTCTAGAGTTATTATTAGAGATCAAAAAGTTCTTTAAGGATTATAGAGAAAAAGTTCATGCAATATCGGCATGCTTAATGTAGTTTTTTCATCTTTTATTACTTTCCTACACCCTCATTCCCTTAGATAGTAAATGGGTAACCCACATGAGCTATAACTCTTCATATTCTATATACTATATAATGATTTAAGGATCAAAGTTATCCATTTTATTTATAGCAGTTTTGAAATTTATGAACTATATTGAATTCAAATTTGAACCT